>NC_080675.1:166584966-166894000 GCF_030445035.2 Dasypus novemcinctus | reverse complement strand
CTGCTCCAAATTCACCAAACTTCTAGGTTTTCCAGTCAATAGCAAAGCATAAGAAATATAGATTCTTCACGTCTTGCCAATTGGAAGTGGATGATTCCAGGAAGCAATGACTGGCCTATTCCCAAGGCCAACACAGACTGGGCATGTAGCAGAAAGATGGGATTAAATAATATTAAACAAATGCCACTCCACCCTCAACTACAATTACAAGCTTTTAACCCTTTTTAGACTACAAACACAAAATCCAGATGGTAAGGGCTAAAAGATGAGTAGAGAGAAGGAAGTTGTGCTCCTAAGAGACTAAGTCTTCTTTTAAAAAAACCAGCTAGTTCAGGGAAGTCACAGAACCAGAACTCCCTGCCTTCTACATTCCAGTTTAATAACTAGAGATTTCACCACAAAACAAAAATCAAAAGAAGCATATTTTTCACAAGATGTGAACATTATATGAAATTCAAGTATCAGTATCCATAAATATCATTTTACTGGAACACAGCCACACTCATTCATTTACATACTGTCTTCACTGCTTTTAAACTACAACAGCAAAGCTGACTACTTGTAATAGAGACTGTATTACCTGCAAAGCTTAAAAGATTTACTATCTGCCCATTATTAAAAAAACCTTCCAATCCCTGCTCTCCTCTGCCCCAGTGAAAATCTACACAATGAATACAGAATATGTAGATCCTTTCCATATGATCAAGTATATGACTAGGAAACAAGAGAAAATGGGAAAAATTAAAATTGTGTACCTATACTTTATTCTTTCCATTCATAGCAAATAGGGTAAGTTTAGCAAAACAACAGGGAGAAAAGGTAACTGGTTACATTTCACTTCATTATAACACGAACATAAAAACCACCACTATTTAAATTAGAAAATCTCTGACATATGCTGTCTCCAGCTATAGAATATAGAAAGTGGGGGCAGACACAAAGTGTAAGGCACAGAGATCCACCCAATACCAGAGAAACTATATAGTTGTTTTAAAGCAAGTCCAGCAGTCACAGAGATTAGGGTGAGTCAGAGGAACGTGCCAACTCCAAGCTCTCCTCTCCAGCTGGGTCTGACTCTGAGTTAGTCTTGTGACTCTCCAGAGTTTTCTATCTCTAAAAAGAGACATCTTGAACAAACAGAGGAATATTATCTCTCTCAACTCCAAAAGCTAAAGAGAGAATGTACACATGAGTAAAAGAGAAAAGAGACTGGAAGAGGAGGGACTTTTTAAAAAAGTTGTCCATACTTTCTTCTTTATGGTAGACAAGATACATTTAGGAATTTCATCAGAAACCAAAGGGTCTACAGCTAAAGGACCAGGCTAGATTCAAACACGCTGGACTGAAAAACAGAGGCATTTGAATTCAAGGATGTGAGTTTTTTCCTTCCCTTTTTAGGGATTTCTGGAAACAAAGGCACAAGCACCCATGCAGGGTGTGTTCTTTTTCTCCCCCAGGGGCAAAAGAAACATTAGTCTGAAAAATGCCTGCTACGCAAGTAGCCACCCAGGCATTAGTCATGAATATTATCTAAGGGGCGGGTCAGAACAGTCAACACCTTCCCACCACAGTACTCCAATACAAGAAGCTTATTTATCATAGTTCATACACTCGAACTGTACCTACTGGAATATCTTGAAGGGAAAGAAAACACCATTTAGTCCTCTGAAAAGCAAAAACAGTACACTTAGTTTTCCACTAGCCAAGGAAGAATGATGTAGTATTTAGCCCAGTAACCTGATTTTAAGCTTACTACAGGTTTTCCTTTGGCTACCAGGGAATCTAAAGCATAGAGCACTGTTTCTCTCAACAAGTCTACATTCCTTTCTTTCAAAAGTTAATAGCTTTCTTTAAACAAGGGAAAAATAACCTCAGGACCCTGAGGTAAAAAACATTAAAAAAATCTACTGCAAAAAAACAAAACAAAAACCTACTGCAATATCAAACATACAATTACCTTATGACCCAAAAATTCCACCCTTAGGTATATGAAAACATTGGTCCACACAAAACTTGTACACAAATATTCACAGGAGTGTTTTTCACAACAGTCAAAAAGTAGAAAACAATCCAAATGTCTAATAAAGTGTGGTATTATCCATACATAGAATATTATTTGGCAATTAAAAGAAATGAAATACTGATAAATGCTACAACACAGATGAACCTGGAAAACATGCTAAGTGAAAGAAGCCAGTCACAAAGGACCACAAACTGTAAGATTCCATTTATATGAAATGCCCAGACTAGGCAAACCCATAGACAAAAAGTAGATTAGTGACTGCAAGGAGCTGGGAAGAAAGCAGGGGAATGAGGAGGGATTGTTAGTGGGTAGGGGGTTTCTCTTAGGACTTCATGCAAATGTTCCAAAATCAGACTGTGGTGATGGTTGCACAACCCTGTAAATATATTACAAGCCAATGAATTGTACACTTTAAATGGTGGGTTTTATGGTATGTGAGTTATATCTTAATAAAGATGTTATTTTTTTTTTAAACCTATCTTTTCATTTTCCATCACTAAAAACAACATACTTCATTTTAGACTGTAGTGTTGAGCTATAAATTAAAATCTCAAGAAGTGAATGTGGCTCAATTGATAGAGCATCCACCTACCATATAGGAGGTCCATGGTTCAAACTCAGGGCCTCCTGGCCTGTCTGTTGAGCTGGCCCATGCGCAGTGCTGCCATACACAAAGGGTGCCATGCCACACAGGGGTGTTCCCCACGTAGGGGAACCCCACATGCAAGGAATGTGCCCCACAAGGACAGCCGCCCCACATAAAAAGTGCAGCCTGCCCAGGAGTGGCGCCACACACATGGAGAGCTGATACAGCAAGATGATGCAACAACAACAAAAAAAGAGACACGGATTCCTGTGCCACCTGATGAGAACTGCAAGCTGACACAGAAGAACATGGAGTGAATGAACACAAGAGCGCAAACAATTGGGGGGGGTTAATCATGTTTTTGCTGCTATCAGTTTCAATATAAAGAACGCTTTGAAGAATCAGTAAAGGTTACTAGATTCCTTACCAAAATGATTCTCATCTTGTGTAGCCTTAAGATTGATAACAAATTTAAGTCTTTGGCTCACGAGGAATTTTTTTTTTTTTTAATTTAAACATTCTCTAAGGGATTCATGTAAATGGGCCCAATATAAAACTTCGCTGTGTGGTATATTTATATAATGGAAATAATAGAAGTGGGAAAATGTTATTGTGAAAACAAACAAACAAACAAACAAACAAAATCAAGGCAGTAAATAACAGGAAGCAAACCAGGGACAACACATTTTGTGCTCCTGCAGACTTGTTAAGGCTACTTACCACCTGGCTCTTCAGGCCTTGTCCCAGTTCAGGCACAGCTGTGGGCCCTGTGGCCACCTCTTCAGAAACTGGACTCTCTCTGCAATTACTCACAAAGTCCACTTCATCTTCAGCTTTTGTGTCTGGCATTTCTGAAGAGAACAAGGGGGTCACAGAGTATACTGAAAAACTGATTCAAGTGCCTTACTGTTTACGCAACAGGCTCCAGGTTTCTTGTGCCTTGTTTGTTTTTGCTTTTGTTTTAAATGGAAAAGTATTCTTTTCTGGTGTCATTTCTGACCCTGTATTGGGTTATTCCTTTACCACGTGGTTTTTATGGTTTTCCCCTAAAAGTATAACCAAGGATTCACAGTTCAGCCTTCGTATGAGTTTGGAGGTAAGGCAAGATCCAATTTGATGTCTGCTCACCTTCCGTGTTCTCTAAGTGGTGCTGACCTACACAAGGAAAAGTAAATTTATACGCTTTAAGGGAAAAGACTGACAGCTAAAGAAAGGTGGTCTGTCTTGGCCATCATCAAAAATGGCAAGAGATATTTGTATAGGACAAAAAGGGAAAAGGCACTGAGAATGGGACAAAGCTTTCGGGACAAGATTTTCTTTTAAAACCAAGTACATACCCTGATCTCTCCATTACTACAACTAACAAGGCTAAGTGAACTATCCTGGTAAGTTATTTTTTGTTTTCAGTCTTATTTCTTCCCAAATCAAAACATAATCCCAAACAGCAATATCTTAAGAAAATGTCTTTAAATAAGCTTTATCTATAATTATGCAGTTGTCTTCTTTCTGGCCAATGACAGACAGACCAAACATGAGTGGTTTTGGTTTTTGTTACTATTTATCTCCATATGGTCAGGCAAATACAGGAAGGAAGTGATAAAATCATGCCTGAGGCAAATTTAGGTTCTGGCACTTCCTGAAAGGGGAATGATAATTTAACAGTCAATTCACCTTGATAATCCAAATACAGATGGAAATGCCATCTCAATTTCATATGGAAACTTTTCTGTGGTCATTGTTAATCTAGTGGTGCCACTATTCTGCCAGTGAAAAATGATCCCCATACAAAAGAGAGAGGTTTCTTTCATCAAAGAAGAAATTTTATTAAGGTTTTATTCCAGTGGCACACTACTGGCATTTATATAAAGGTCTACTTTAAATTTAGAAAAGTTGTATTCCTATAAATAAATATTTCTAAGTCCTTCCTTCCCCTTACAATACTATTATATGATCTTACTAGCAATTTAAAAATGGGTAAACATACTTCCTTGCCTGGAGAACCAATTTTGTCTTACATTCTATAAAATGTGAATAATTTTTTTAAAATATCTGACTGAGCAATCAGAATTATTCCTCGATCAAAACATTTCTAAATTGGTATAATGGGGGGGGTGATTTTTATTTTAATCGGGGGTATGATTTTTGGCACAACTTGCTTTCCTATACGCATCAGTTGAAAAGACATATCTTGGCAAGAAGCAAGCAGTCACAGCAGTGATTACTGAGGCTTGAAGGGTGTGGGCAGCCTCTGCAGGACTAGTCCGGCCTAGTCGTGCACCACCAACTGCCCAAAGTACCATGAGCAATGCTTCTGACGGGAGAAGGCACTACAACCCCATCTGTCTAACTTCCCCATTTCAATTTCAATTTGGCTTTATCTAGAGCAGCATATAAAAACAGAAGTCAATGTCAATTAAATCTATGTCTCTTCACTCATAACACAGTGTGGCTAAATCCATGAATGGACTGCAAACTTCCTAGAAAACACCTTTGGCTCTCAATTCACTCTCAGGTGTTTTTTCTTCACAATAGCGTGACTCTGGACTTTTCCCAACCCTGGCTATTTTCTGAAGATAGCACCGATTTCTTCATCGCTGACTACTTCCGTCTGTAGTCTGAGACTATTAGCACAAAAAGCATACATATCTTCTTTTGGTCACAGAGTAAATAACTCATGCACACGTATGTACCTACCCAAAACCCAGAGATACTGCTGAAACTTCACACATCTTTGTTTTCCTTCCTAAAACCTTAAAATCTTAAAAATCCTCTCTTGATATCTTAGCATATTTATGAACCATTAAAAATCAAGGTCTTAAATTCTCCATTTTTTGTTTTTAAAAAAACAAACCTTGTATTGTAGAGTATCATGGGCACAAACTCTATACAGTTCACACTTGTTTAAGTTCAATTCTGACCAGAGCCAGAAAGGGAAATAATTCCAGGCCTTGTGGCCAAAGACATTACCCAAATGAAAAGATCATAACCAGGCATCAGCTTACAGCCACTCCCATTCTTCTGAAATGTTAACCTGCCAGGGTCCCCAAAATAGACTTGTTGTTGAGCCTTATTTTTAAAAATTAGACACCTTCTCATTTAAGTTCTGAGATAGTAACCCACGAATTTCCATCACTGACAATCTAAAACATTCCTTAAAACCAAAAACCCTTTGAAGTCATCAAAAACCTCAAGTTCTTAAATCTGTCAGTTGGAAAAAAGAATATAAATAAACACTTTATTGGGGAAAATGACCATTGAATTTAAATTACTCTGCTTCCTAGGAGACTTTGAATAATAATCACATGACTTCTTTTCTTGTTCTAGTTGTTCATTTCTCTCCACACCCTACCCCCATACTCTTAAGTACTATACTTAAGAGGGATTTTCAAAAATTAAAGAGAAGAGCAAAAACAATCAAACAATAAAAACAAAGCAAGCCACTTCTTAAGCACAAAAACCCAAGGGTAGGCATGGAGACAGACCTTCTATCTATACGTGCTAACAGGTGGTAGTATAAAAATGTCTGAATCAAACTGACCTTTTAAGTCTTCAGGAGTCTTGAGTCCAACTCCGGTTTCAGCTTCAGCCTCAACCCCCAATAAGAAGTTTTATACAGATAATTTATTTCCACCAAGCAATAGTGGTTTCTCTTTGCTCTCCCAGGCCATGGTTACCCATCGATGGAGCAGGCTGCTGTGTGAGCAATCTGCTCCGTGCAGCTGCTTCACCAAGATAAGCAGACACAAGGTCTGCCCTGTGACAGCGGCTCAGCAGACTGGGCTTGGGCGGAAATCCTGCATCCTACCCTCTGCGCTGCGCAGGGTCCTGAATTCCCAGACTGCTGCCCAAAAGCAACAGGCAGTACAAGAGCAGCAGGTCTCCCCCTTGGGCAGGAAGAGGAGGGAGCTCCCTCTCCTTCTCCCTGGTCCCCATCTATGACCTAATGTCTCCCTCCATTTTGGATATGAGGGTGCTGCCTTAGACTAATACTTATGAAACCACTCTGACTCTACATTTGCTCAGAATATGGAGTAAGATGATAGGGACAGAAGGGAGTTTTAGCATTGCAAATAAAATAGAAACCTTGCAGAAAACTCCCAACTACACTTTTTCAGCACTGTTTCCTAGAGTCCTAGGAAAAAAAACCAAGTTATGTGAATAAAGGCATGTGCTCAGTTCCTTTATCTTTTAGTGTCTGTGATCTAGACACTGTTTTCTAGGTTTAGAAAGTTGTAACCGCTCCAGCATGACAGACAAGAGGTTTTATGGGCTTAAGCAATCAAGTCAGGAGTCCACAACACAGGAAGTAAAATCTGTCCAGCCCCCAGAGATGACGTGCCTCCTGTGATACTGGGGACTATCAGCTTGGCAACCTACCAAATGAGCCCAATACCTCTAAACAGCAAAGATGCCTTATTTTACCAGCACATCAGAGACTTTTAAGGAATCTACTTCCCAGATTGTTAATTTCCTAATCTGCTTTGCTTACCTGTTGCAAGCTCAGCTCCTTGGTCAGGCAGAATGATTTTCTCTGGCTCATCCCTTCCAACAAAACATCCTGGAAAGCTTCCGGTGGCTCCTCCATGAACAATGTCCATTAGTGAGGTCTCTTCAGGCAGGAGAGCTTTCACTTTCTCTGGAGAAACATGCTCTACCTGTTCAGCCAGAGGGCCTGACTCATAAGGAGCGGACAGTGGGATGTGACTGCCTTCCCCCTTGGTAATCAGGGCTCCTGAGGCTTTGACGTGTTCTATGACAGCACCCACTATGCGACTTGCGGTCTCCTCTATCAAGTCTGCTCTCTTGGGCAGACCCACAGCTTTGGCAGACATAGTGCAAGGCAAAGAGGAAATGCTCCTTTCTCTACTTGGGGCTGAATCTTGTCCAACGTCCCTCATGTCAGACCGGGCTTCGTCATCATGGGTAGGGAGTCCCGGCTCTGTGGGGAGCTCCTTGGCAATAGGCTGCAGTAGGACATGGTGTGCCTCGTCACCCATTTGTGCCTCCATGGAGTCACCCACAGCATGGCTGTGGTCTGTTCCCTTTGGCTTCCTTGCCTCCCAATCCAGAGGTAGCATCTCTGGGATTGTAGTTCCCTGTAGGTGACTCACACCTTTGTCTTGTAAAGCTCCTGGCAAACCAAGTATCATATTCTTCTCCTGGCTCAACAAAACTTTTGGATTCAGGGTGTCTTGAGTATTGTGGGATATATCCTTTCTTTTGGCTCCATCAGTACCATGCAGAGCATTAACCACAGCAACATCCAAAGTCACTTTTCCACTTTCCTCACAAGCAGCAGGTTCCCCCTGGGATTGAATGCTCTCCACTCCAGAATTCAGAGCAAAAGATTGATTGCAATCAACAGCCTCAGACCCATCTGGCACCAAACTTGGCAACAGAGGCAGGTTGCTCTGTTCGGGGCCCAAGGCGTCCTTGCATGAGTCTGCAGCCAAACTTGTTCCTGGTGGCACCAGGCTCTGTGCAGCCCCACCTTCAGCCAGCAGTGAGACTTGCAGGGCCACTTCCTTTTTATGTTTATTTTCTGCAGAGGGTGTGCCCAGTAAATTATTGTGTGGAAGTGTGTTGCACTGAGCACAGGCAGCCGAACCAGGCTCTTCGTGGAATTCTGGTACCTCCTTTCTAGGGGGTGGTGTTCTCTGCTCTTCCTTCAATGTTCCTGAAGAAAGAGTGTCTTCCTTGATGGAGGAACAAGTCAATGCTTTATCCTGGACATCTTGTCCCTGAGCTCCAGAGCTTTCTAGAAGCACCATATTTTTTTCTTCTCCAGTTAAAACTAAACCAGTGTCTAAATTGGTCTTCTCCACACTTAGTAGGGAAGTGTCAGTGCCCAATCCCTCGATATTCAGAACTTCTGGCACGGCTGAGGGGCAGGAACCCTCATGCTCCCCACCGAGTCCTGTGGGGCTGGTATTCCCCATGCTGGGCTGAAGCTCTGTAGCAGAAAAGGAGGTGGATGGGCCTGCTGCACTGTCTTCTACAGTCTGCTTATTAGGATCACTCCAATCTCGATGTGCGTTGTCTTGACCATCTGTAGCTTTCTGTAGTTCAGGGGTTGCTGTTCCCTTTTCTTTCTGGGAGGGTTCAAGAGAAAGTGCGTCATCTTTGGTTACTGATTCACTGCCTGGTCTGCTTGCCAGAGAGAAAGTGCCGCCTGGTGCCACTACTTTATCTGGCACTAGATTTTTCTCAGCTTTGGGGGCAATTGGATGTTGATGAGAAACCACCTCAAGCATATTTGTTAATGGTGTATCTAGGTTCAAATCTTTTCCTTGGCTCTCTTTATCTGAAACTGTGAGAGGACAAAAATCTGCATGCTCCTGGGTATCTCTTACAGAGTCAGAAATGATTCTGTTAGCCTGTGGGTCTTCACAGTGGACAGTAGTGGGCAGATCTTGTGTGTTGGGTGGTCCTGTCCTGGTGCTTTCAGGCAGAGTAACTATGTCATCACAGTATTTTGCAATCAACTCACCATGAGAAGTCACTGTGTTCTGCTGACATGCAGAGTCAACACAAAATTTATCTCCAGTTGTAGAATAGATGGGCAACTTGCTACTCTGACCTTTGACATGAGATGAATTTGTTTCTGATTTCTGGTTTGGTATTAAATCTTTTTCTGGCTCAGGAAGGGTTAAATCAGAGGGTGACTTTGTTTCACATATGCTTGCCGAGGGGGTGCCAGGTTCTGATTCATTTGTCACCTTGTCGTTTGCAGCAGCTGGAACTACCAAAGGGTTCTGACCCTCTGGAGCACCAGCATTCTCTTCACAACTTCTTGAAGTTTCCATTTCTGCAATGTTTTCAGTGGAGGTTTCTCCATTACTAAGTACAAGTAAAGTCTCAACAAGTTTATTACCATCCTGAGAACTGGTGGCAGAAACACAGTTTGGAACACTGGCTTCATCCACAGGCTTACTTGTGACTTTTATGTCAGAGGCTCCAGCTGGGCTGTTATTAGAGTTCTCAAATCTTTCCTTTGTACTTTCCCCTACTTGAAGCACATTCTTCTGGATGGTGGCATCTGGGTTCATGGGACCATGTTCCACCTCCCCTGCAGTATCTGGGATACTGGCATCTGTTGAACTGCCTGCCAGTTTACCTTCAGAGAAATGCTGGGCTCCACCTGGCTCCATGCCCATGTCCTCTGGCGGGATACTGTCTCCACTGCTCAGAGAGTCCTGGTATGTGGCCATTTCACAGGATTTTGTTGCAGTTTCTTCATTTCTGTTTCCACAGGATGGAAGACCCTCTACGCCCTCTCCTCCACAGGCAGGCATGCTCTGAAGGCAGCTATCTTGATCTGACACAGTTCCAGAGGCCACAATAGGTGCTGGCTCCACCTCTTCCTCTTTTCTCTCCACACCTTTACTTTTCTCCCTACAGGAACAGTCTGTATTCTCTTCCTTGACAATGCTCAACAAATCATAGGAACTGAGCTGGCCAGCAGGGCTCCCTTGAAAGCATGCAGTGCAATCTGTATCTTGAGGAGAAGAACGTTGGTGGCTGTCCATCAGTTGCTCTCGTGTACAGGGAAGACCTGAAGGATCCTGTGCTGTAACCATTAAGGGTGTAAGATTGTCCATCGGCTTAAGGTTTGTTTTCTAGGAAGAAATAAAAATATTTTTAAAACAAAAAACTTTTCAAGGGAACAGATATCACTAACACCTATAAGCAAATATCCTATTGGACAGAATCCACTACCATTTCAGTCCTTAAGGTCACATAATAAGCTCATCTAAACAAACATAAATACATTTTTTCCTTGCTCCTAATATCACTTCCTCCCCTATACCTGTACATCCACTGGGATGTTAAAAATGACCAAGAATATACAAGACGACTATTTCCTACATTATGGACTTATTTCAGAGAGTAGGTAAAAATTGAGCCTCTAAAGCCTTATTTTTAAAAAGCACAGGGTATCTTCAAATGAGCAGCTGAGGACAGATACTTCAGAGTTTTAGAGGACAAAGCCTGCTTCCATCTGGCTTCATATATACAAAGCATATATACAAAGCAAATCTAACCAGTTTTGTAACCCCTATCAGTTTCAGATGCATCCAAATGTTCCATTGCTCTAAATATTTACTGAGGAGTTTATACATTGGCCTTTAATATATATGCTCTACCCAAACTAGCTTGATTTTAGTTATCAGTTCATAATTTCAAACAACAATGGCACGGTAGATTACCTTTCACTATTATTAAAAGTTTCTCAGTTGTCCAATACTGAATATTAAATAAATGATAATATATGACACTAATAATACCTAAATCTTGACTATTTTCAGAGGGTACTGTGACTTGAGGACATTTTAGGTCATCTCATAAATAGTTTTTGCAATTTCAAAATAATTTTTAAAACAAACAGACATAACCAGCAGCATCAGAATGTTTAAGATAATCAGAGTTCATCAACCTGATATAAGGAATACTACGTTATATATAAATGTTAATTATGAAGACCAGAGTGAAATCAGAAAAAATATTCATGATAAAATGATGGAAAAAATAAAACCTACAGTTAAATCAAGATTATAATTATGCAAAAACCACATGTGCATGTAGTTAAGGCCCAGGGAAAAATGGGGAAAAACAAATATAGCTGGCTTATTAAAGTGAGTCTTGCCTTTATATCACATTTTAGGAATTCTATCAAAAACTATTCTTAAAACCTGTGGTCTGCTCTCACTCAATGTTGATCTACTGCAATAATCTCATGCACATCTTCTTGCCTCTGTCATCTCATTCACTTACTCATTCAATAAATAAATTGAGCATTTATTCCATCAGCAGACTCTTTATGTGCACTTACTGGGTCTACTGCAAAAGTTTACATATAAAACTGTAAAATGTTTCACACTTTTTATAAGAGAGTACAAGAAAAATGTGTTTTCACTAAAAGCTTCTGTGAAATACTCTATCTGGCTTAGAGGATTCAAAAGTAGTTTGCTTCTGTTCCTGCTTTGTGTGACAGTTTCCTAAAAGTTCTGAAAGCAGGTCATTAAATTTAATGAAGAGTGAACATTACAAAATAAGGATCTGGAAAAAAAAGTGGTGTTGCTTGAAGAATTTCAGAAGCTCATAAACACATGTGTCCTCCAATATTTTTAATTCTCCTGCCTTCCCATCAATGATCTCCATACCCTGCACTTAGAAACTGCTTATTTCCAACTGGACTACCATCCGCCTAGCAAGAAAAGCTCTGAAGGGAAATCTGATTTCCTGGCAGGCCATTCAGAGGAAAATAAAATGACGACTCTTCTGAAACAAACACAATCCTGAAAGGCTGAGGCAGGCATACCATATAATCCTGATATGAAGATGCCTGGCCTGCTGGTCTCAAAAATAATGCCTGCTCCCAAAGAAGCCTCTGGCACAGAGCTAACCCTAGAAGACCTTAAATGAAATTATTGCCAAGCTGTTTACAAATCAAATCAGCTCTGCAGTAAAATGGGTGGAAAAATTATCTAAACTTAGCCTTTCAGATGTTATGGCCAAGAGAGATGAACTCAAATGACGTTTATATGATCCATAATAAATGATACCCGGGAGTCTATAATGTTTTTATGTCTGGCAACAACTTTATCTTAAAGGCGTAAGTGAATTATACAATCTTTATTTTTTTAGTGAACTCTTTACCATATACTCATCAATTTAAATATAGTAACACTATCATCACTCACTGATATAGTTGTAAAAAGGCTTTATTTCTGACTAAATTTGATTCTTGTTGTTCAGCAACAATCCTAGAAACTGTTTTTGCTTTTTTAGTCTTATAAAGTTAAAACAAACACAGACAAATTTTCTTTTATGCCAGGAAAATTTAGTTTGAGTTGTTCCATTTATCTGTATCTATAAGGTATGTGTAACTTTCATTATTTCAAAAGTCTGGCAAAAAAAAAAAAGAAAGAAAACCTCTCGTCTCCCTACTGCAAAACCTATGTCTGTAAATGGTTTTATCTAATATTACTAATACTGATTTACAAGTTTCACACTCTTTGGGGTAAAGCATTTTTATGTTCAAATGATAGCAAAGTCTACCTACCAGGAGCAGAGGGAGAGAGGGAGGGAGAGAGGAGAACAGCATAAGAGTCTGAAAATTGAAACATTCTTCCTTACCATTAGCTGCTGTTGGATGTTCATAAGTTTAAAAATATGTCCAGTGCAACTGTCTCCAGGAGATGGGGGTTCATGATGTGATCTGGACTCAGAGGTTAACATATAGATGTCCAACTCTCGATGATGCTTCACAGAACAGTCCCCATAGGGTATTTCATAGGACAAATTGCTCCAGGAATCTGTTTCTCCAGCATCTTCCCTGAAAGGCAGCAATTTCTGGTTAATACATATATTCTGCTTCTCAGGTATAGGCTTAGGCCTCAAAGTCTTATGTAAAATTTCTAACTCATTGCTTTTGAAAGGGAGGCTCTGGGCAAAAATTTGATCTGTACAGCTCCCCATTTACTCAGGCATATTGAATGCTCCATCCTCCTCATAAGAAGTCATAAAAGGGTTAAAGGAGAACTGCAGGGTTCCTCCCTAACAGAGATTCTGTTGAGGAAGATAAAGAGAATTCTGCTATCTTAAAACAGTCATACTATGCTAACAACCAAACAATGAAGAAGTGTAAACAGGATGGTTTTAGCATGGTTTTCAACAGAATCAAGGCTAATTAAGAGTTTCTCTTAAAAATGGGTTCTCTCATATGCTAATTGCAGTAAATTATACTGGGAAGAGAAGAATCGGTCACTCTAACCCAT
The DNA here is from genome assembly GCF_030445035.2 of Dasypus novemcinctus. Lineage (NCBI taxonomy): Eukaryota > Metazoa > Chordata > Mammalia > Cingulata > Dasypodidae > Dasypus > Dasypus novemcinctus. The sequence goes on along the minus strand of NC_080675.1, from coordinate 166,880,610 downwards.
ACAAGCAATCCTCCAACTTTCAGGTAGAGGAAGCATCCTCAAAATCTCCAACTACTTAGAAAAAACAACTAGAATTGCCAGATTATTCCATACTTGTCAGTATAATTATCAAATTTAATTTGAATAAAGCACTTGGTTCTAAGAATGTTAAGTTAAAAAATTTTAATTAAAAAAACAAATACCTTTGCTCAGCTCTTATCAGTTATGTGCATATAAAAGCTGACTAGGTTACTGGTACATAACAAGACATTTCTGGGATAGGACCTTTATATGGTCCCCTCTCTAATGAACTTTCCACTATTTCAAACCATTTCCTCTCTAAATACCACATCATCGCCAACTCTACCCTTATTCCCAGAAGACAAACCTATGCCAATAATGCCTGCTGAACACAACACACAACTGATACTTGTATCTTTTCCATACCAGATGAGGAAACTTTGGTGTATAAGATAAATGGGGGTGAGGTACAATGATAAACGGCACAATTTCATGTTACTCAGTTACCACACTCTGGCACCAATTTCAAATGTTCGCCTCTTCAGGATTCACCACATTTTGGTATACTTCTCAAGTCTCAATATACTCATCATCACTGTCCTAACTTGTGAGTTTGATATCTAGTAAAATAGAATGCATAGAGTTGGAGTGCTCTGTGTTCAAATCCTATCACTTTCTTTGCTAGTTGTTTGATAGGAAAATTTAGCTTCTCTAAGTCATATAATCAACAAATATGAATATTATAATCCATTCATTATTTTGAGAATTAGAGAAAAGGCATATGAAGAACCAAACCTGGTAGAACCATCATAGATTATACTATCAACTCTTTCCTCCTTATCTGGAATGTCCCCTTATTGTCCTTTTATTTACATTAACATCCACAAAATCCCCCATATGCTAATTTATTATATTCCACACCTAAACAACCTGTAGATTGGTTCCTGGACATTCTGGGAGGAAGACTATGTTTCACAGCATTATCATGACTTGAAATTGAAACTGAAGAATCAAGTAATAATAGACATATCATCCACTGAGCAATAAGAGAGATAAAGATCCCTTCAACTCTCTCCAGAGTCTGTGAATGAAAGCATATTTGTCTGTCATTTACAGTTCACCTAAGGATAACTGAAACTTCCAAGATAAAATATGCTATAGTGGAAAACTTATAACAAACTGGAGAATCATGCACAGGGCTCAGGGTAATTATTAAGGCTGCCCCAAAAGAAAACTATTGCTAATTTCTATACTCAAGAGTGGCTCCCCTACAGTTGCTCTAAATAAAATAAGCTTAGCATGTGCTATGCCAAATGTTTTATGAACTTATCAAGCTGCTTTACTTTGAGAAAAGTGACCTCAAATAGAAACGTTATCTGCAAGATAGTCACTTAAAAGCTCAACTGAATACTCACTTAATAACTCAATCAGCTACAACAAATTAGGGAAAGGGAACTTTAAGTTCAACTTGCAAGCTTGGGTGGGCTTAATTAGTTGTCTGACAGACACTAATGGCATTTCTGCTTACTCAGATTGCCACATAAAGCCATTTTCCAACAACTAATAACAAAAAAACTTTTGAAAACAAAACCACCATTTAGTGTGAATGAGATATAACAAACTTGGAGGGAACTGTTTGTCAAGGTAGGACTTCTATATTAGATTAAAAAGTGATTTGGTCCATTCCAAGCAAAATGGGGTACACTACCAACCTTGAGGAATGTGCTTCTCTTGTCACACAATTACCTGTAGAAGTTAAAACTTCAATCTCCCCAATTCATTGTCCCTTTGGCTTTTTTTTTTTCCTTCCTAGCCTCTCTGGATCTCAAAGACCAGTTAATGAAATTATTCTCCCACTGGCTTCCATGAGTACCTGTTAGCACTGACACTCTCCTGCTACTCATTCATTCAACAAGTATTTACGTGCTGGGAACTATTCCAAGGTGCTGGTGATACCAACCAAAATCCCTGACCTGGTGGAGTTGATCGAGTTAGTAGCAGGGACAACAGAAATCTAAGTAAAAAAATAAAACACCTAGTTATTTGGGGAGACAGCAAGGGCTAGGGAGAAAAGTAAAGCAGGAATAGGGAACGCAATCTAAAATGTGCTGGGTTAGGGAAAGTCTCACTGAGAAGGTGACATTCACACAAATGTGCTTCCTGCTTTAGGTTCACTGAAAATATTTAGGAAAACTATTTAAGAATTTTTGCTGTGACTTTGCTTAAAATAGTATTAAAAACCGAAGCCAACCTAACCAGTAACTAGAAGACTATAAATTAAAGAACAATCTATAGAATATTATTAATATGTAGCATTAAAAAAAAAAAAACCTTTGAATTCCACAATGCCAAATGAAACAAGCAAAATTAAAAAGGGTAAAATGTAGATAGGTCTGGACAATTAACTGCACAAAAAAAAAAGTAGCCGGGTGGTCGGTTTTTTTTTTTACCCAATATTTCAATTAATGTTTTTAACAATTTTTTTAAAAATCCCTATTTCTTAATGAAAATGTTTAAATGATGACTGAGGTGTTGAATACACTAAATACCACTGACTGTATACTTTGGATGAATGGTATGCCTTATTATTACCTATCAATAAAATTGATCTGTAAAATAAATAGATAGAGGTAACATTCACACAACATAAGAATGTACTACTAAATGCCCCTGAATTGTCACTTTAAATTGGTTAGTTGTTATGTGAAAATTTTAAAACATGTCACCTTCAAGGTAGGATAAATTTGCACTAAGCAAAATTTATGCATCAACAGTTTTTGAAATTCAAAACACAAATGTCATTTTCAATACATACTATTGCATATTGCTGGAAAGTACTTAAGTTGAAATTTGTCCAGGACTTAAACTTATCAGTTTATTTAAGAGCTGTGTGAAAGGCTGTTTTTTGTAAATCATTAATATTCATTGAAAGTAAATTTCTCCTATGGAAAATTCAAAATCTGATGGGTTAATTTTGTATATTTCCATGGAAAGGTGAAATCAGTATGTCTCCAATCTCATCATTTTGTATATGACTATATTCTATAATAATATTTTAAATGGTGATGAACCTTTTTCAAATTCTTTACTTTTTCTCTACTTTCAACTTGAAAATGTATTCATATGTCTATAAATTTTATATTAATGAAATAAACTGAAATAGATAGGCCTAATTACCATGCACCCATTTTTTAAAAAAACCAAAAACCTTTTTCAGCCAAGCCTCACTGCTGCTCAGTAAGGCAAATCCACCCCACAGTGTTATTTACACTTTCTATAATTTCCTCAAAACCCCACCAGTAATCTTCCCTACTTCCATCTCAGATGATCTTTTTTCCCCTTCTTAGTGAAAAGCTCAAGGTCATCTGGAGGAAGTCAAAACTATCTTCATCAACTCTTCTACTAGTGATTTGGTGGTGGTTATTTTTTTTCAAGGCAGTACCAGGGATTGAACCCAGGACTACATAAATGGGAAGCAGGAGTACAACCACTGAGCTACATCCGCTACTCTTCTACTGGTAGTTTATTCTTGTTTCCTCCTGTCCTCCTCAGGTATCTGCTTCAGTAATCATACCCTGGTTATATGCAGTTTTTCAACTAGCTTCGGGACCATCTCCTTTCCTACTCACCTACAACTACACTGAAAATAGAAGGAGTTGACAGATCAGCAGTGGCAGTAAAAGAGAATACTGGCAGGGGGTGGTAGCAATGGTCACAATCCTCTGACCCTGTAAATCCAGTGGCTCTCAATGGGAGGAATTTTGCCCCAAGGATCTGACAATGTCTACAGACATTTCTGGTTGTTACAACTGGAAATGGTGTGGGGGGGGGGGGGGGGGCTAGGTGCTACTGGGGATCTAATGGAAGAGGTGGGCTCCTCAATATCCCACAGTGCATGGGATGAGAAACGCTGTTGTCAACCCACTGAACTACTTTGTCTTCCTCCTCCCCTTCCCTTGAAGGAGTCACTCACCACTTCTACCTCCTTACCACCCATTTAAATGCTTTAAGCAACAATTTGGTTTCTACTCAGACCCAATGCTACTAAAACTTCTTTCTCTCAGGCTACCAGTGACTATGAATCCAAAAATCCAATGGCCTTTCATTTCCCCCAGGATCTTTGAGTTTTGCAGGATTAAAAATGTTAACCTGATCCTTCTTTTGAAGTTTATTCTCATTTATCCATAAAGAACCATCCTATTCACACTATTTTCTCTTCCTGCTGCTGCTGCTTCTTCCTCTTCTTCATCATCTTATATCTTAGATGTGAACATAGGTCAACTTCCTGAATTCAGTTTTCTTACATTCATACCCAAGTTCCCAGTAGATCTCCCAAATCTCTCTCTAGCCTCAAATTCTGAGATCCTGCCTCCACACCACTATTTTGATGAATCTCTCTATAAGGATGTCCCATGAGCATGCTCGAATTTCAAAACTCAATTTAATGACCCCCTATTCCCTAAAGCAGCAGCTACTTCCACCAGTGACATCATTGCTATGAACATCATCTCCCTTATTCAGAACACACTGCTGATTTTACATTTGTACTGCTTCTCACATTCAGTCCCTTATTTCAATTTCCACAGGCATTTCTCTAGTTCAGACCTTCATTATATTACCTGGACTCTTGCAGTTCATGTTACAGGACAGCCTCCACAAAACTCTAAACCCACCCAAAACAATTGTTTTAAAGCAAGAGGAATTTCATTTCCTTGCTTAAAAGTTTTGCTCTGAAAAACAAAACCATTTTTCTTTTTTGGACTTTTTCCATGTGTTCCATGCACTGAACGTGTCACCTAGGCAATCTCTTTTAATCTTAAGCACTCCATGGAGCATCTGATATATATGAACCTATAAAGCAGAAAAGCAGAAAGTGACAGAGCTTCATGACCAAGGCCATTCAACTAATAAGCAGAGCCAGCCCTAAATGGCCCTCTTTCCACTATACAACTGTGTGTGTCTTCACACACCATACTACACCAACAACTCTTCTCTTCTACCTGGCCCGCACAGTTCTCCAGATTACGGTACTAACATTCTCTACCAATAAAAACAATCTTCCTCTACCCTATTTTTCAGCCAAATTGGAAATATTTATTCCCCAGGCACACGCAGGGATGCCAACCTATCCCTGGACCACCTATATTTCACAGTCTGGTTCTTTGATCTTTTTCCACTCTTCTCTCTACAGACCTTTTCTCCACTCTAAACACATTTAGTCCTCATTACATTACTCTCTTGTGGCAATAATGACTGAAGTGATGAATGCACAACTATGTGATTATACCAAATACCACCGATTGTATACTTTGGATGAATTGTATACTTTATTAATATGTATTAACTGATTTGTTTTTTTTTTTTTTTTAAAAACCCTCTTTGGGATATTTAATAGTTATTTATGTACTTGTCTTATCCCTCTCACTAGAATACAAGCTCCCTGACTGCAGGAAGGGGTCTCATTTGTCTCTACTGGAATTGCAATTTACCAAAGGCTTAACATGTAAAGTTAGGACATAATACGGTATAGAGTGTACGAAGAATTTCCCTTGATCATGATTTCTTTAGCTGAATACAAATGAAAATGAAACATGGTCTAACATTTTGGGGCCATGTTGTATAAAACTGCACATCTATAAACAATAGAATCACAAAGCACAGAAAGATATTCACACAGAAGAAGACTGTAAAAATTTAGATCATCTAAGGGGAAAGTCGATTTAAATTCTTATCGCACTCACTCTTGAGCCTATGCCCAGTCCATGGAGTAGAAGGCACCTGCACTGTTTCAAATTAATTCTCCGCCGTTTTGTTTTTCTCCTAGGTTGAATTCCTTAAGTAAGAGATACCTATGAGTCAATCTATATCAAATTAATTTTGCTAAATGAGATCAATGAGGGAGAGAGAGGGGTAAGAAAGGTGGACGGAAATAATTTGGGGGGTTGAAAGCTATACAGGCACATGAGCTTAGAAACAAATAGTTCTTTAAGGTTTATAAAAATAAACTGGGCGGCAGACTTGGCCCAGGTTAGGGCATCCGTCTACCACATGGGAGGTCCGCGGTTCAAACTCCAGGGCCTCCCTGACCCCTGTGGAGCTGGCCCATGTGCAGCGCTGATGCGCACAAGGAGTGCCCTAACACACAGGGGTGTCCCCCCGCGTAGGGGAGCCTCAAGCGCAAGGAGTGCGCCCCGTAAGGAGAGCCGCCCAGCGCGAAAGAAACTGCAGCCTGTCCAAGAATGGTGCCACACACACAAGAGCTGACACAGCAAGGTGAAGCAACCGAAAGAAACACAGATTCCCGTGCCGCTGACAAGAGAAGCGGACAAAGAAAGAAGACGCAGCAAATAGACACAGGGGGCGGGGGGATAAATAAATAAATCTTTAAAAAATAATAATAATAAAAATAAAACTGCAGTGTTCCAACTCCCTCCCCATCTGACTCACCGCAACCATTCTCAACATTTTTAATTGTTTGGGTATTTGCCCTCTTATCCACATTAGATATTTACAGAGTTATTATTTTATTTTTTCAATTTTAAGCTTTACAAATTGACATCCCAACACAAAAAATGAAGCTAAGTACCTACTTCGCTTTTCCAAAACAAAGACACATAGCCTGTGCTTTTCTCCTTACGTAAGAGTAATTTTGATGGGATCGATGTTCAGAAATGCATCTTGAAATTCTGTTCACAGTTTCTCCAAGCAAAACAATATGGTTACTTGGCCTTCCTTAAAAAATGTAATTATTTTCTCTAGAATTAAGCAAGTTACATTTTATTTTTCTAATTAGTACTAAATCTTGTTTTCATGGTCTGGCTTAAATATTCAAAGATCATTCAACCAAACATTTATCATGCACCTGTTAAAAGGGAGGCTCTGTGCTAGATGCCATTACTACAAGGATAAATGCAATCCCTTTCTCAAGTATTATCTAAACACAGTGTTTATCAAACATGAATTACTGCTAAGTAGCCACAGTTTAGCTTACTGGTGTTACTGCCACTTCCATAGAAGCAAAAAGCAGGAAAAAATCTATTAGGAATTTTACCCTTATAAGGGTGGCATTTCATGCACTAAATATATCATATTTCATCAAAATTAAGATGTTATTAAGTGTAATAGTACCATCATTTTATGTACCACTAAGAAGGAAAAACTTGCAAATTATGATACAATGCTATGACACCTTCATCAAAATGTATTCAATTTCACATTTGGAAAAACATAAGTCTTAGAAGAGAAAAAATAAGAGTATAAACAGAGTCAACCCTCCATTATTTGAAATAGCAGCAGCACTAGCAGTACAAATAGTACAAATTAACAAATAGTTCCAACAACATCAGCTTTCATAGAATGACTTCCACATTCTCACCTGTGCTCCCAAAGCATGCAACAAAAGAAAAAAAGCTCAGAGACTTTGGACTGAGCTGTAAGCACCCTCAGGAGACGCTGGCTTAGCATACTTTACCAAAATACCTAAGACATTAGTTTTCAAACTGTTAAGTAGCTGAACAATTTCCAATAAAATCATAGGGAAACAGAGCTGTTCTGGCAGTGGAGAAAGCAAATCCCTACCCTTTCTCCATCAGCCTTTGGATGGGTACGCTGCGAAGGTCATACCTACAACCCTAGGCTTAGGAAATGAAACATATTCTTTTTCTGAGGCTCTCCAGGGTGGAGAATCTAGTATTTCCCTTAGAATCACAAGTATCTCAATATTCTCTAATTCCAAAAATATATAATTTCTTCATGTACGACTATCACTTTCCAACTTTAAAGTCATTTTCCTTGTTTACTGTCCTTTGGACTTGCAGAACTCCTCAGCTTTCTCTTGACTAGAAGCACTTCCTACATCTTCCACTGGTAATTAAGACATCGTTCAGACTTGTACTTGTAGCCACAGAGAGGAATATGCCTAGATAGCTAAAATTTACCTTGTATAAAGTACACAAAGATTTACTGTAACCAAATCAAGTCTGGCAAAAGAGAAAAGCACACTCACAAATATAACACAAAATTATGGATGTTTCAGTTGGTGGATTAAGAGGCACTCTGGCATCAATTGAGTCTTTTGGAAAAGTTAGAGTGAAATGAGATTTGTGGATGAAGGCACATAAAAGCTGTAGGAAGGTCTATGTTGATCTCTATCACCTTTGTTTTTCCTCCCAATGAGGAGACTGAGGAAAGGAAAAGGTATTTCCTAGTTGCGGCAGTTGTGCCGTGCAGGCCCTATCTCATTACTACTGCACTTCAGGCAGTCCTGAGGTCTCCTGGAGTTTAAGCTGTCATACTCAACCATATCCCAGAACAGACTTTAAGGTTTCAATAATCTTGAAACCTTCAGTCTTCCTATCATAAGGCAATTTATATTCCAAGCATCCTTGGAAGCCCTGATTTAGTTTTCAGCACAACTCCATGAGTAGTCTCTCTCTTCCGTGCTCCCAAAGAACTGTTGCAGTGCACTGTAATCATCTCTTCACTCATCTGTAACCCCCTTTACAGACAAGGACCCTATATGTCTTCTTAGCTGCCTCTGCCTTACACAGTCTCCAGGCACACTGTAGGTACTCAAATTATTTGTTCAGATTTCACTCGAGGGTAGAAGAGTAAGAATATCAGAGTAAGTATTATTATTCTGTTAACTTGAAGATATTTGCAAATGGTTTGAGATTACTAAGAAATCATTCTCTGTGAAAGGACAGATAACATGAAGATGTAATTCAAACACAACCCAATGTTGTGGAGAAAAATGGTTTAAAAGGCAAAGGTGATAAAGGCGCCTAAAAAGCCACTACAACTAAATCCACTGTATGATCAAGATCGGGAAGAAAAACAATTGCTTAAAAGGGTATTATTGGGGCAACTGATGAAAAGTGAATCTAAACTACTTACTGCACAATCATCTTATAATAATGTTAAATTATTGACTTTGGTAATTGCTCTATTAAATAAAAGAATGTCCTTGGTTCTTGCAAGTTATATGCTTAAATATTTAGGAGTACAGGATAATGATATCTGCAGCTTAATCTCAAATAGTTGAGCAAAAATCGTTTATTTATGTATACATGGACAGATAAAGCAAATGTGACAACTATTAATTGATAAACTTCAATAAAGAACATACAGGAGTTCATTGCACTCTTCTTTTATCTCTTTTTTTTTTACCCTTTTTTTTTGGTATTTTTTTAAGATACATAGATCACAAAAAATGTTACATTAAAAAATATACAGGGAAGTAGATTTGGCCCAATGGATAGGGTGTCTACCTACCACATGGGAGGTCTGCGGTTCAAACCCCGGGCCTCCTTGATCCGTGTGGAGCTGGCCCATGAGCAGCACTGATGCGCTCAAGGAGTGCCGTGCCACGCAGGGGTGTCCCCCATGTAAGGGAGCCCCACGCGCAAGGAGTGCGCCCTGTAAGGAGAGCCGCCCAGCACGAAAGAAAGTGCAGCCTGCCCAAGAATGGTACCACACACACGGAGAGCTGACACAACAAGATGACGCAACAAAAAGAAACACAGATTCCTGGTGCTGCTGATAAGGATAGAAGTGGTCACAGAAGAACACAGCGAATGGACACAGAGAGCAGACAACTGGGGGGCGGGGATAAATAAATAAATCTTTATATACACACACACACACACACACACACACACACATATATATATACACATACATAAAAGGTTCCTATATATCTCACACACACACACACCCCACCTACCTCCACTCCTCCCACATCAACAAACTCTCTTTCATCACTGTGGCACATTCATTGCATTTGGTGAATACATTTTGGAGCACTGCTGCACTGCACGGATTATAGTTTACATTGTAGTTTACACTCTCCCCCAGTCCATTCTCCCCCATTCAGTGGGTTATGGAAGGATGTATAATGTCCAGCATCTGTCTCTGCAATATCATTTAGGACAACTCCAAGTCCCGAAAATCCCCCCACATCACATCTCTTCTTCTCTGGCCTCAGCAACTACTGTGGCCACTTCCTCCAGATCAAAGCTACAGTTTCTTCCATTACAAGTCACAACAGTTCTATAGTAGAATAAAAGTAAGCCCACTCTAATCCACATTTTATTCCTCCATCCTGTGGATCCTAGAATGGTGATGTCCACTATCTTTTTTATACGCTTAAACTTTTTCAAATTAAAAAACTGAATATAAAACTAATTTGAAAAAAGGCTGGATGTGGCAATTTTATCACATTTCTCTGATTACTGTCTACTTAAAGTAGGGCAAAAACTAATATAATTTAAGTTTCTACTAGGCACTGATAAATGCTTTCAGATACACTATTTTATTTATTCTTCATATCATCTCTTCAAAGTAGTGGTATTCCTGCTTCAGAGATGAGGAATTTATTGACTCAAAAATATTAACTCATTTGTCCAATGTATATCACCGACATTAACAGTTCAAACTTAGACTTTATCCCATAGAAAAAGGGAGAACTTGGGCAAGATACTAGTGGTAAACTGAATTACATGCTCCAGAAAAATATGTTCCTAATCCATTCCTGTGAATGTGAGTCCACTTGTACAGGACCTTTTAAAGAAATTATTTTTAGTAACATTTAATAACTGAATGAGGTTGGGTCTTAATCCTTTTACTACTAGAGACTATTTAAAGAGAAAGCCACACAAAAGAGAAGTAGTCAAAGAAACCCAGTTCTTTAACTGGAAGAGAAAGAAGACGACACAGCCAAGTAACAGTAAAGGCAAGGAACAAGGCTCGCTGGCCCACCAGAAGGTTGCTGGGCCCAGCAGGCAGCAAAGCTTTCCAGCTGTGAAACCAGTACACAATAAATTCCCCTTGTTTAAGCCAACCCACTGTGTGGTGTTTGTCGCAGTAGCCTGGAAACTAAGACAATAATTAACCTTTCTGATCATATATCTTGATCTGTAAAAAACAAACAATAATTGCCCCTTTACGAAATTACTGTGGAAATTAAAGAGAAGAGTAAACAAACTATCTTACAAGGCCTGCCCTCCTTACTTGGAGCATAGCTAGTAAGTAATAGAGGAATGGCTTTAAATCCAGGTTGGAATGGCTCAAAAGCCTGTGTTCTCCCTACTATGTAACACGGCACTGCTTAGGTAGGAAGAGCTGATCTTTATAGACCTATATTTACCTCATGAGGTACCCAGAGCAAAAATTGTTAGTATCTGGAGTCATTTGAGGGGAGCACTGAGCAAAAGGACCTTTAGGAGGAAAAGTTCCTTTACAAATCAAAAGAATGTCCCCTACAGGTAGAACGTTTCTCAACACAAACATTCTCTGATAAAAAGTTCTAAAGTCCACCATCTGCTGAATTACTCAACAGAATGATGAGCATATCAAAAACAGCTGTTCCCAGGCATCTGGCTGGGCTCTGACAGAACGCAGGACACAGTGCCTGCCCCACATTCTCACTGCTAGCTAGCTACTTTCAGAATGAACACATTCTACTCACATGAAGAACAGCAGCAACTTTGACATTAATTCTTTCAATATTTTACAAATACGATATGGCCAAATTATTCATTAATTTTTTCATTAAATCCACACCAACCAGCTCCTAATTATTCTCCCAGATAAAGAAATACTTAACTCGCCCGCCATATCAATTTATGAAATTATACTGAATCTGAGATTTCCCTAGAGGCTAATATGTGGGGTGGTATAATGGAAAAAGCATGGGCTTTGAGGTCTGACTAGACAGAATCCCATATACACGAGTCTAAGATATTTATTTAACTTCTATGACCCATAGCTTTTGCATCTGTTAGAAAAAAGGGGGGGGTAATATTGGCTTCTTTAGAGTTGTTTTAAGGATTAAAGATACATACATGAGTGAGTGTGTGTGTGTATATATACTACTAGAAGGCATTCATTAACTATTAGTTTCCATTTTTTTTCCACAAGCAAAGGGATACATCCCACAATCGCACATCCTCTTACTGTTAATATTTATTTATTTTCAAACAATGTGCCAGATACTGAGCTATGCAGTTTCCAAGGACATCTTATTTATTCACTTAACTATCCTGGGAAGGAGGATGTTACTACCCCAGTTTGCAGAGGAGGCAACTGAAGTTGTAAGTAACTTGCACAACAGCTAGTATAAGTAACGGAGCCAGCATTGGGCCAATATCCTAAACCAGCACACAAAATTAGCTCTGCTACCTATATTGTACCAGAGAATGCAGATCAATGAAACAAAATACTTAAACACTTTGGGAGGTTAGTGTACAAGTTGTAGATCGCTGTGGATTACGGATACAGGCTATAATTTGTGGTTCATAGTTTCCATTGCCATTTTTCTCTTTTGAGAGGGGGGGGTGGGTGATGAATTTTTCTGTTTTTTAATTATTATTGGAATAATGAAAATGCTCTAATAATGACTGAAGGGATGAATGTACAACTATGCAATTATATCAAATACCAGAAAATGTACACTTTGGATGGATTTATGCTGTATTTAATATGTATCAATACAACTGATTTGTTGGGAGCAAAAAAAATGCACCTAGGAGGAATAAACCATGACAAGTCTACCCTACAGCACACTTATATTTAGTTCATCTCCCCTGGCCATCTGTCTCCTCTGGCCAATACCAGGCGCTCCAAACAGAGCCTCACCTAAGAAATAATACCAGATTAACCAATCTTTACTTGCTGAGTAAAGCACCTTCTCTTTTTCAACCCTATCGCTCCCCAGTAGACTTAGGTATGAGTGATGAGTTAGTTTTCTCTGTTAACTGCTACTTAGGTTTATATTTATATACAAGCTAAGTTGATCTCTCTCAGAACTTATGTTTCTTTGCATATCTCATAATTGTTATTGGCTTAAAAACTATGTATTGACCTTCGCATACCTAGTACTTGATGTTACTTAATGAGAGTGAGGGGGAGAAGCACAGGAATGTGAAAATTATTTTGAAAGGGAGAACATGACCGCTGTTACCTAAAATTAAATTCTGGTTGGGGAGAGAGACAGAAATGTTTCCATATAAAACTGAAAATTGGGCTGGGTAATTTACTGGATAAAGTAATTTCAAACTGATGACAGAAAACAGATCAGGAAGAAAAGTCCAATATCGAACCACTGGGAGGGATATAACAAATCTCTGGGAGTTTCTTTAGCTTTCCATGGAGCAAAAATACAATATACAAAAAATTACAAATAGCAATCCTATATGTCTACCAAAAATTTTTTTAGATAACCCAATCAAATTTGAGAGAAAGGAATACATATTCATTATTAAAGAAAACAATTTGAAACTTAGTATGATAGAAAGATTAAGAGCTAAATATGGGGAAGCAGATGTGGCTCAACTGACAGAGCGTCCCCCTACCATATAGGAGGTCCAGGGTTTGAACCCAGGGCCTCCTGGCCTGTGTGGTGAGCTGGGCCATGCACAGTGCTGCCGCGTGCAAAGAGAGCCATGCTATGCAGGGGTGTCCCCTGGTAGGGTGCCCTGTGCGAAAAGCGCAGCCTGCCCAGGAGTGGCACTGCACACACGGACAGCTGATGCAGCAAGATGATGCAACAAAAGAGACAGAGATTTCCATGCCACCTGATGAGAATGTAAGCAGACACAGAAGAACACACAATGAATGGACACAAGACAGCAGACAATTGGGGGGGGGGGGCGGGGAGGGGAGAGAAATAAATCTTAAAAAAAAAAAAAAGAGCTAAATATGAATTCATAACTCCAGGGGGATAACAAGCCTTACTATTAGTTGATCGACAACCTTCAAATTGTAAAGATTCTATGATTCTTCGGATAAAAGCCATTGTTCCCATTTCTGAAACAGACTCAATGAACTAGCTTTTTTAGATGAGGAAAAAGAAAAAAAATTTTGTCCATTAGTCTGGGCAGGACCCCTATCTTCAGGCATAAAGTTAAATGATTCTATATGAAATTACTGACATTAAAACTCAAGAGGAGAGCAGATGTAGCTCAAGTGGTTGGGTGCCTGCTTCCCATGTATGAGGTCCTGGGTTCAATGCCCAGTACATCCTAAAAACAAAAGAAACAAGCAGACCAAAAAAACACCTTTGAGAAGCTGGTGTAGGTCAGTGGTTGAGCACCGGCTTCCCATATACAAGGTCCTGGGTTCAATTCCCAGACCCAGTACCTCAAGAAAAAACACATACTTAGTCCAATGAGCTTTCTCCTGGCCTGGTGCATTTTTATAGCTCATTGCCCTAAATCAGCACTTTACACAATTCAATTGTTGAGATGATTAACCTTATTTTTAAAATGTTTAGATAAATAAAATAGGTCATAATAAAGATAGCATGGCAGTTTGAAGTTATTTTATGAATCCCAAAAAGAAAAAGATTGTGAACTAATCCATTCTGGTGGGTGTGGACCCTTTCGACTGGACTACATCAGTGAGGCATAACTCAGGTTGAGTCTCCACAATCCTGCAGGAAAAGGGAGCCCCCATATTTGATCCTGCCATGTGAAAGAAAGGACTCCAGTTTCACTCACAGCTGAGCTTGTGGAGAGACAAGTCCTATGCCCAGATGCCCATAGCTGAGATCAGAGAAACAAATGGTAGATTTTGGAGAGGAAGGCAGAGATGAGTGGTCACCTTGCTTCACCAAAGTGGCAGCTGACTTTGGTGAGAAAGTACCTCTGATGGTGCCTCAATCTGGACATTTCAGGGCCTAGGAACTGGAAGTTTTTGCCCTAATAAATTTCCCTTTATTAAAGATAACCCATTGCTGGTACTCTGCATCAGCAACACTTTAGCAAACTAGAACGGTGTGTATCTTTCACAAAATAGAGTGATCTTTTCTCATGCTTCTTTCCTACAGTTTGCTACTTCTGCAGAAACACACAACATTCATCTATTCTCCCTGATTTAGAGCACTGCACAATAAGTAGATCAAGTGGGTAAGAACATCTCTATTTATGAAGGACCCGTTTTGTTGTCCTTTAAACACTTACTCTCAATTTCTATACCTATCTCATCATGAACCATTGATGAAGAGTTGACAGATCAGCTCTGATCAACAGCCTTCACTTTGTACAGCAGTGGGTTAAAACAGAGACCATTCCAGATTTCCAGGAGTTGTATTTTACACTCTTAATAACTCCAGATCTGGGAATACACGTGGCTGCCAGGAGAGAAGGAAAGTATGGCACAGATGGGAACATGGTATTTAGGTATGTGGTATCATTAGATCACTGAATAAGGTTTCATATTCTTGCAAAGGTATCCTTCACAGAGACCTGGGGCAAAGCTAGAAATAACTGAATAATATTCAAGAATTATTTAAAAGTTTAGTCCCAACTGATTATTTTTTAATAATAAAGCTTCCTCTGAACACTCATATCTTAAACAAAACCACTTTCAAACTAGCATATATCCTCTAAATGGGCATGCATATACAAAGATCCCAGATGTTTATAGCTTAAGTATGTAGGGAATTTTAACTTGCTCTGTATGAAGTTCAAAATACAAATACAAATGCTATGAAATAAGAGATTGGATTATACATTAGGTAATTACGAATACACCATTTCTCAGTATATGAAATATATTAGGATCTATATGAATACTTGTTTTCAAATGTTCATACAGATATTTTTCTACTACTGATAAAGTATCTCCAAAACCCTGTCAAAAAGATAGTATCGCAGATGACATTCTATTGTATTAAAAATGTCGAGTGCCCACCTCCAATGTGGGAGGTCTCGGGTTCAGTTTCTGGTGCCTCAGAAAGGAGGAGAGCAGCCATCTTGGGGGAGGAGGCACACACAAAAATAAATGAAATAAATAACCAAAAAACAATAAGCGAAACAATGAGCAAACAGACAAGGGAAGCAATCTAAGAGGGGTTTTAAAAAAAATATTTTTTAAAAAAACATATTCTATGGGGAGGGAGGTTATATAGGATTCCTTTTCATGTAACTTTTCTGTAACCTAAAACTTCTCTAAAAGTAGTTTTATTATTCCAAAGTGGGGGAGGGCTTAAGAAAAAAATGTATCCTACCTCCAACTATTCTATACTGTTAA
The DNA here is from genome assembly GCF_030445035.2 of Dasypus novemcinctus. Classification (NCBI taxonomy): domain Eukaryota; kingdom Metazoa; phylum Chordata; class Mammalia; order Cingulata; family Dasypodidae; genus Dasypus; species Dasypus novemcinctus. The sequence goes on along the minus strand of NC_080675.1, from coordinate 166,864,578 downwards.
GTTCATCTCACAAAATAACTCAAAATACCACATTTCTAGAAAATGGAGGATCTAAGTTAAACATTTATCCATTCAAACATTTCAACAAATATTCATGCAGTATCTACTATGCACCAGATAGTGTTCCAAGATGCTGGAAAAGCAATGATGAATGACAACAAAGTTCTTACTGTACTGCATATATTCTACAAGGGTAAAATTACAGATAGAGATAAGCATTTTAAAGAATATAGAAGAAGACTGCAACACTTTCTCTCCAGTTCAATGGACTCACCCAGGACAACTAACAAGGAGAGGTGATGGACAACGCCCATTCCAAGGAACAGAGAGTATCTGCAACGGCAAGCAAGATAGTTCCATCCATCTGCCCCATGGGATCTGAGGCCCCTCTCAATTAGAAACACAGTGGACATCACCATTCCAAAATTCTCAAGATTAGGGAATAAACAATGAACTAAAGTAGACTTATTATTATTCTATTAGGGACTTATTATCATGCTAACAATGGACGAACTTTTATCACTGATACAAAGGTAGTGATCACCGGAGGTTCTGAGGGGAGGGAAAGGCGTAATATGGGCATTTTCAGAACAGTGGAATTGTCCTGCATGACACTGCAATGACAGATACAGGCCACTGTATATTTTGTCATAACTTACAAAATGGTGCAGGATAGAGTATAAACTATAATGTAAACTATAGTCCATGGTTGGTAGCAATGCTTCAATATGTGTTCATCAATTGTAACAAATGTACCAAACTAAGGAAAGATGTTGTTAATGGCAAAGTGTGGGAGGGGGAGAGGGGTGGGACATATGGGAACCCCTATATCTTTTATGGAACATTTATGGAATCTGAACCTTCTTTAAAAAGAAAAAGAAAATTTTTTAAAATAAAGAATATAGAACAGGGTCTTATGGTAGAAAATATTGTAAAGGTAGAGACAGAAATCAGGAAAAGCTCTCTGGGGAGATGACATGACAACTGATCTGAATTATAAAGAGCCAGCATGTGGAGTTACTGGGACAGAAAATATCCAGCAAAGACCCAGAGGTGGGCAATGAGCTGGGCCAGTGTGGCTATGGTCAGTGCAGCTGTGCATAGAGAGCAATGGAAATGAAGATCTTATGAAATGAGGACTGAGAGTTGTATAGGTTTTCACAGAGTTTTATGGATTAGTTTTAGGGTGATGAGAAAACATTAAAGAGAGTACAGTAAAGAAGAAAAATTAAAGAAGGAACCTAAGAATATTAACTATCTCATATGGTGCCAGACAAATTTTACTTACTTTTAATCCTCACAACTTGGAGGCAGGTATCAGTGAATTTCCATTTCACATGTGAAGAAAATGAGGCTCAAGGGATAATTTGCACAACATGAAAAGGCCAGAATTTGTATCCAGACCTAACTCTAAAACTTCTGTACTCTTTCCATAACCACAGTAATAACCACACCTGTATCAGAGTTTCACACTGAGCAACACTCAATTTATAAAAACTAAGTCTGACATAATATTTATCAGAAGTTAATCAGATGTATTAGGTTTTCTGTTATCACAGGTTTTTTTTAAGACTCATAGCATGATTTTCAACTGTGGAAAAATGCAAATTAGAGGCCACTTCTCAAACTTAAGGCCACACAATCCAAACTGAAAATACATGACTGGCCCCAAAATGCAAGATTTATGCATGTGAGATTCAGTAAGGCCAGGGTGAATTCCAGCTAATTTCCTAGGATTCCAGCTTTACCCAATAACCAATCACCCATCCTCTGCTTTTTCACCTTTCTTAGCATGTTTCAACTCAAAAAAAAGTTTGGGTTTGATGCTAACAAACATATGAAACACTGTCAAATTACAACTGCTGAGAAAAACACTTCTCCCTTAGTAATAGCAAAAGTCCTTTGGGGGAAGTTCAAAGATGCTTCTCATTCAGATAAAGCAAAAAGCCAGAGAAAATGTCAGAGAATAAACAATGAAGATTAACAATGGATGAATGTGGAAGGTGATACTCACATATGACTGCCCAAGCACCATGAATATCCCAAGCCCATCTTATTTCAGGCTTGGCTTCATAATATAGCTTTAAGAGTAGAGAGAAGCAGCCAGCTCAACCCTCCCAATAGGCGTGTTTTGCTGTGCCTCTCTACTCCAGACAAGGAACTGAGGCATCTAAGTTCCTTATTTGCGGGCTGTTGCAGTATCTTCTGTGAAACCACATTAGCACAACAGCATTAAAAGTTGGTGAGTTCTACAAAATCAACCACTCTCCACTGAAATGGAGTAGAAGAAGCTAAATGTCAGGGTGGGGGTGGGGAGGTGGGGAAGCAAGTTACGGAGCAGAGGTGAGGAGGGTATAGCTGATCCACCTCAAATAATTAAAGAGCTACCATCTCTGGCATTTGCAGGGAACTCACTGCGAGGCAAGCTATGGTCAGATAAGCATATATGCACACGCAGATTCACTAGAAATTTTAGCACCTATGTTTTTAGCTTTTCTCTTTCTTTTTTTTGGGGGGGGGGGAGATGGGGGAGGGATATAGCACTACCACTATGTCTTTCACAACCAGCATGGGGGGAGGGGAGGGAAGAAAGCAAATAACTTGAGTAATTACTATGTTACCATTTTGTTTGTCCTAAAATCTGTACTTTTCAATATTAAAAACAGATAAGTTGATAAGATAATGGTTATAATACAAATTGGAAAGTCAGACGGACTTGGTTTGATCCCTTCCACTGCCATTACTGCCTGTGTGGTCTTGGGCCCGTTATTTGGCTCTCTTTGTACCTCCATTTCCTCATCTGTAAAATGGAAATACTAGGTTTGTTGTCAGGATCAAATGTGCATGTATATAAAATGTCGGCATAATGTTTGAACCCCCAAAATGCTCAATAAATCATGACAATAGGACTGGTATAATTCTAAACAACAAAATAGAAGGCAGTTTCTGAGTGTTAGAGGTTAAAAAAAAAAGTATGAGAGACCTTGTTTGTGAGGTAATTGTGAGGCACCTACCCCCCAAAGTGCCTACCACTATTCCTCAAAAAATTTCCAAGGTGAAAATCTGGTTCAGTCCTGGGCTCAACTTCCTGCTTCTTTAAGCAATCAGTGTTAGAGCTGTGGGGTGAGGCTGACCAGGAGACACTAGGTCAAAGGCTGGATGGTGGCAGAAAGAGATGTCATATTCATATGAAGTTCAGTGTTTAGCATATTTCCATAGCTCTCCCACATTCCACCCAGTGGCTCATGGGAGGACAAACAATGTCCAATAGCTGTCCCTGCAGCACCACCCAGGACAACTCCAAGTCCCCCAAACGCCCCCACATCTCATCTCTTCCTCCCACTCCCCACCCCCAGCAGCCACCATGGCCACTTTCTCCACACCAATGCCATATTTTCTTCGATTACTAATCACAACAGTTCAGGAATAGAGTATCAGTAAATCCACTCTAATCCATACTCTATTCCTCCATCCTGTGGACTTTGGAATGGTTGTGTCCACTCCACATCTATATCAAGAGGGGGCTTAGATTTCACATGGATGCTGGATGCAATCCTCCTGCTTTCAGTTGTAGGCACTCTTGGCTCCCTGGTGTGGTGGTTGACCTTCTTCAACTCCATGTTAGCTGAGTGGGGTAAGTCCAATAAACCAGATGTAGGTGTAATTTTTAAGCCATTATTTCTTTTGGTATGCCTTTAAGAAAACTTCAAAACTGAGCCAATAAAAACTATGTAATAATTACTAAATATTTGTTGTTTTTTTAGAGGATGGAAGCTGTTAACTGGTCCTTCATTTTTTCCACATCCACCAATCAAGTCCTAAACTCTTAAGTTCTATTTCTTCCAGCTAGGCCTAAAATGAAGAAAGTGTTTTCAAAAAAAAACATGTCGTTGCCATAGAGAATCTGTTACCACAGATATAGCTCTGCAACAGCTCTTTGAAGAAAAACTCTTAGGCCTAAATGTTACCTGGCAACCAAAACCAAGATAGGTTGGGCCACTCGTACACATACAGCTGAGAAAAAAGAAAGACATGTACAGAGGGAAACACATACAAGAATATGGAATGGCTTTGTTATCCCAATCAACTTCCAGTATTCATTCTTTACCCAGGGCAGTGTAAAAGTTCATGAGCTTTGGAATTAAGACCTGGTTCAAATTATTGTTTATTACTTGCAGCTATCTCATTGTGAAATAGGGATACTATAGCCACCCTCAAAACTTTGGGGAGTAGTTGAAATATATGGAAATTTATGCAAAATACCTGGCACAAATATTTACAATAAACGGTAACTCGTGTCACTGTTATAGAAAGGGCGATCTTGAGATTACTGTTGAACGGCTTTGAAATTATGAGATGTCAAAATTCTTAGGTTTTACACTTGAAATTTTTCAAAAAATGAAAAAACAACAAAAAAAGATGACCGAAAATCCAATGTATGAATCACCGTAATCAATTTAGTTGAGTGAAAAGCCTGGCAATATTACCAAACATGCCTCCTGACAAAACTCTATCAATACAGTTTTAGAACAACCGAAAAACAGTCTTTTGAGTACTGACAACTTATTTACTACATGGTTTGCTTTAGCCTCTTTGGGTATATTTTGTCATCTGTGGAAGAATACTGACTGTGCTACCATCATCTTAGTGGTCTGAAGGGAGGATTTAAATGAAAGCACATGAAAAACACCAATGTAGCACAGTATGCAAAACAAAGCAGGTATTCAATATTTAGTAAATGTTAACCAACCCCCTTGTGTCCCCGCCCCAGTTTCCACTCAGTTCTACATCCTCATCTTTACTGCAACACAAAGAACTGGATCACACAGAAAGAAGAGAGGTCAGTTGGATGGGAGGGTAGATGGAGGGATGGACAGATAGAAGATGAACGGATCTTAGGGAAGAAAAATTTGTAAAGCGATCTCAAATGCTGCTATTATTTTGTGTCCTTGTTTCACCCTTTTCCTCCCTAAGCGTAAGTGAAGATTTCAAACTTGTTGTGTACCACATGGGAGATTAAGGGCCCACTTGTCAAGGAACTGAAGAAGATCCTAAACAAGACAGTCACTATGTTGACAGATCTTGCTCAATAACACTCGGTTTCACTGGTAAATACGTACATTTAGGCAGTTACTCTTCCACCTGACCCTGATCTCAAGTTTCAAGAGCAAGTGGCTCAAAAGAAGGGCTTGATAATTAATAGGCACAAACCCACTGAGAGGGGGCAATATGGCCTACTACAACAATAAACTATAACAGAGCATGCCAGGCTTTATCTGCTCTGCATCATGCATGTATTACTTCAACTGGGACAGATGACTTGACTTTGGGCCTGGTTCTGGTTCTGTTATTTTACAACCTTGTGACCTTGGGCAAGTCAATTCACCTTTGTGGACTCAGTTTCTTTAATTATAAATTAAGGATAATATCACCATCCTTCCCACTCATTAGCCTATTGTGTATACATAAATGCAAAAGGACAGCTTGAGTATAATCAATCGTTCATTAAAAACTACATGATGGATATAGTCTATGACAGTGACATCAGCAAAAAGGCATACTAAGCTGCTCCAATCCCCTGGCCCTCAAAAGAAACATCGAAAGACCAGCAGAAACTGTCAGAACCAATTTTGCCAGAACTCTGGAAAAACAGTTTATACAAAAAAATGCTGAACTAAGAAAAATGCAACTTAAAATTGATAGGTAATCTCTGTGGCATTTTTACATTGCCCATGCCCAACCCGCTCTCTAACTCAGTGGCGATGGCAAACACGTTTCCAGTCTGTGACTTTCGTTCCTGGTAACAGAGGGAACAGAGCAGACCTATTATTCAAATTATTTTGTCTATTGCAACCTGTCTGGGGACAACCTGAAGAACCTGTATGAGGGCCACCTAATGCAAGGCACTCATATTTGTTTTGCCCAATCCTGAAGCCACTAAAGGTAGAAAACCAGCAACCACCGCTCAAAAACATTGTCAGAAGAATGAGAAACTCCACCACTTGAACATATAACAGACTGCCTAAGGCCTGGGAAGAGAAGCTGGGAGAGATGGGAGGGAGGTTTTGGGGAAACTAGGGCAAACAAAATCACTCATCTTTAAAGGTATTAAAAAAGAAAAAGAATATGGGATGTGGTTTTATAAGATATGATTATGGTTAAGCTTTTTTTTTCTCTTCATTTTTTTCATAAATAAGGAGATCTTGGCTATATCATTTAACTAATCTGTCTTCATCTATGTATCTTTCTGAATACTAAAGGAACAATTGAGTTAGCAGTTGGAATTAGATGATTTATTTAGTCAGTCAAAGGGATGTTAATGCAAAATACCAGAAACTGGCTGGTTTTTATAAAGGCTATTTGGGGTAGGAGCTTACAGATACCAGGCCATAAGCATAACTTATTTCCCTAACCAAAGTCTATTTTAACGTGTTGGAGGAAGATGGCTGCCAACATCTGCGAAGGTTCAGGCTTTTCTCTGGGTTCAGGCTTCCTCTCTTCCCAGGACTTGCTTCTTCCTGGGCTCAGGGTTCCTCACATCCTAGGGCTTGCTTCTGTTTCCTCTGTGAGCTTACTTCCCAGGGTTCCAGCTTAAGGCTTCAGCATCAAACTCCAACATCAAAAACCCTCCCTTGGGAAGCAGATTTGGCTCGACTGATAAAGAGCATCTTCCTACCATATGGGAGGTCCAGCGTTCAAACCCAGGGCCTCCTGACCCGTGTGGTGAGCTGGCCCACGTGCAATGCTGATGTGGACAAGGAGTGCTATGCCAAGCAGGGGTGTTTCCCATGTAAGGGAGCCCCACAAACAAGGAATGCGCCCCCACAAGGAGAGCTGCCCTGAGCGAAAAAGCACAGCCTGCCTATAAGTGGTGCCGCACACACGGAGGGCTGATGGAGCAAGATGATGCAACAAAGAGATACAGATCCCTGGTGCAACTGACAAGAATGCAAGCGGACACAGAAGAACACACAGCAAATGGACAAAGAGATCAGACAACGGGGAGGTGGTGGGGGAGAGAAGAGAAGTAAAAAATAAAAATCTTTAAAAAAAAACTCCCTTGCTGTCCTTTGCCATTCCTTTTATCTGTGAGTTCCCACCCACCAAGGGGCAGGAACTCAATACCCTACTGACATGGCCCAATCAAAGCCCTAATCATAATTTAATCATGCCCAGGTACAGACCAGTTCACAAACATAATACAATATTTCTGGAATTCCTAACTATATCAAACTGTTACAGATGAGATGAAAGTGCCTAGACAGAATTTTTAGAAGTAATGCTTCCCTAACTTGTTTTCAGGAAATATAGCCAATTCAAAGGAAAAAATTAATTGACAGAGTTCCTAAGGAAACCTAGACTAAGAGTTTAAATCAACTGTCATAATATGCGCAAAGGGCTAAAGGAAACCATGAATGCAATATATGAAATGAGAATTTTGATAAAGATAAAGGAATTATAAGGAACCAGACAGAAATTCTGGAGCTGAAAAGTACAATAACTAAAAAATTCCCTCGAGGGATTTAAACAGGACACCTAATCAGGCAGAAGAAATAATTAGCAAATTTAAAGATAGAATGAAATTATCCAGTCTGAGGAGCAAAAAGAAAAAATGAATGAAAGCAAGTGAATGGAACGTAAAGAACCTATGACTCAAGTAGACCAATGGGAATCCTAGAAGGAGAAGAGAGAGTAAGAAAGGAGCAAAAAAGAATATCTGAAGAAATGATGGCCAAAATCTTCCCATATTTAACAAAGAAATGAATCTATACATTAAGATGCTCAACAAACTCCAAACTAAGAGAGGTTTACACTAAGAAACATTTTGGTTAAATTGTCAAAAGACAAAGAAAGAATCTTGAAAGCAGCAACTCATTACATATAAGGAATACTCAATGAGATTAACAAGCAATTTCCCATCAAAAAAACCATGGAGGGAGATTTAGAGGAGTTCCAGGAGGACAGCATCGAAGTAGGCAGCCAAGACTCAACTATCACACAAAAACAAGGGAGAAAGAGCCAAAATTTGTCTGAGGGACCAGCTTTGGGGGTCAGGAGACCAGGACAGTGCTACAAAATTACCAGGAGGTTGACGGGCAGAGAAAAGAACCCAAAACAACAAACCTGAGTTACGAAACCCCTGCAGTGGCCGGGGAGGGCTCCCCTCCCCTATCCCCAAGGTATTAAGCATGGTAAAACCCCAGGCTCACCATCACTGCCAACTAAGAGGGGAACAGACATCTTCCTCCCTATCAGCTGTTACAAGTGAAAAGGGAGAAGGAAGTCAGGGGGATTCTCTTCAGTGAATTGGGCCAGCAAAGCTCACTTGGAATCCTGACTCTGGCCAGACCAACATACAGGAAAGTGGAGACTGAAACATCTCCAAGGAAAGGTGCGCCAACTAGTACCATGTGCTGGCTGGTCTGGAAATTACAGGGACAGAAATTACTTTTGGATCTCTCTGTACCCTAATTCCTGGAAGAAAATCTCAGCCCCATTAGTGAGTCCCTGGCCCAATTTTAATAACTTAAGCTGGGCAATTTTAAATAATCAGAATAAGTGGAACCAAATATCAAGGAAGAGCTGTGAAAAAAATAAAAATCAATAAGTGACAAATTGGCCATCAGAGTAAATTCAACATATTCAGATGCCTAGACATCAGCAAAAACTTACAAGCAATACCAGGAAACAAGAGATGACCCTGCCAAAGCAACTAATCAAATATCCTGAAGAGATAACAGAATTTAAGACAATCAATGATGACCACACAACTCTCTTACATCAATTCAAAGAACTGAAAGAAAATGTTAACTACAGAGATAAAGGATTTTAAGATGATACTGGGCATAAAGAACAATTTGAAAGCCTGCTAAGAAAAGTAACAAACCTCATAGGAATGAAAGACAGGATGGATGAGATTAAAAACACATTAGAGTTTAATCCATTCACATTCAATGATATTACAATAGATGCATTTTTTTTTTCTTTTTTAATCCCTGGGAGAGCAGTGTATCATTCCTGGAAGTACTGCAATACCAGGCTGATGCATGAGTAAAAAGAGCAAATCTCTTTTCTACCTCGCTGTCCCAAAAGTCAATTTAATATGCTGTCCTCAGAAATGGGCATATCAGATATTAAACTGATCACAACCAATACTATACCTGATCTTAGCCAAAGGTCAAGAAGCAATATAAATGCATTACTTACCTCCACCATTTTATTCTTTGGGTTTCATATGTCATACCTTATCTTCATCTATATTTTTACTCTTCTGTTTTCTTTCTTCTCTAATCTTAATAACTTGAATACGGGTCACCAGAAAATAGAATGAGGTTAGAGAATGGAAACCTGAAGGTTAACTTGTGCAGAATTGGTAAAAAGTATGTGTGTTAATCTTTGGAAGTGAACAGAAAAGGTGAAAGCCCAACATAATGATTGTAACTAGCAGTACTATTATCTGGACATGAAAGGGGATCAAATGGAAAGTCTATACTCAGGTATACTACTAAAAGGAAAGCTAAAAAAACATAACATGGAACTGTACAGCATAGTAAAACCTCATGTGAAATACAAATATGCGTAAAATTGCATATATAAAACCGTTTCTCTTTGAAGCTGAATACGTTAATACTACAAAATGTTAATATCAAACCAAAAAAATTATGCTACATGAAAAAAACCAGACACAAAGTACTACATACTCTTATGATTCCATTTACATAAAACAAAAATATAAATAAATTTATAAAAATGAAATTAGATTAGTGGTTATGTAGGGCTGGGGAAGGAATGCTAAGGGGTGTAAAGTTTTTCTTTTTGGAGTAATGAAATTGTTCTAAAATTTTTTGTGGTGATTAATGCCTAACACTGTAACTATACTAAAAGCCATTCATTATACACTTTGGATAGATCATATGGTATGTGGCTATATCTCAATAAAATTGCTTAATAAATAAATAAGTGTGCAAGAAAACCAGAAATAGCAGCTATTTACAGCAAGGGAAGCACAGTAAAACTAAGAGGTGAAGAATTTTCTTGTTTAAGTCTTTGTTTTTTATTATTATTATCACTGAAATAATGAAAATGCTCTAATAATGATTAAAGTGATGAATGCACAATTATGTGATTATACCAAATACCACTGACTATACACTTTATATGAATTATATGTTTTCTTAATATGTATTAATAAAATTGGTTTGCTTAAAAAAATACACTAGAGGCACATAAGAGCAGATTTAAAATTGCTTGAAGACAGAATTAGTGATTTCAAAGATAGAACATTTCAAATGGAAAAGACAGGAGAAAAGAAAGAGAAGAAAATGGGGGAAAAATGGAACAGGGTCTCAGGGAATTGAATGACAATGTGAAATATGCAAACATTAGCATTACTGGTATCCCAGAGGGAGAAGAGAATGGAAAAGGGGCAGAAAGAATATGTGAGGAAATAATGGCCAAAAACTTCCCAACCTTTATGAAGGACATAAACGTCAATATCCAAGGGTAACGCATCCCAAACAGAATTAAATCCAAACAGAGCTACCCTGAGACACTTACTATTCAGAATGATAAATATCAGAAACATAGAAAGGATTTTGAAAGCAGCAAGAGAAAAGCAAAGCATCACGTACAAGGGAAACACATTAAGATATAATGCAGACCACTTATCAGAAACCAGTGAGATGAGAATAAAGTGCTATGTTGTATTTAAGGTACTGAAAGAGAGTAACTACCAGCCAAGAATTCTGTATCCAGCAAAACTGTCCTTCAGAAATGAGGGCAAGTTCAAAGTCTTAACAGACAAACAAAACCTGACAGAATATATTACCAAATGACCAGAATACAAGAGATACTAAAGGGAGTGCTGCAGCCTGAAAGGAAAGAAAACAAAGGCAAGAGACTTAGAGAAAAGAGTAGAAATGAAGATTATTAGAAAGAGTAAACTAAAAGGTGAATAGACAGACAATAGTATGATATGACAACAGAAAGCCACAGGACAAAATGGATGAAGTAAATAATGCCTTAATAGTAATAGCATTGAATGTTAATGGCTTGAACTCCCCAATCAAAAGATATAGACAGAATGGAAAAAAAAACAGCAAAAACCCCATGAGCCATCTATATGATGTATACATAAGACTCACCTCAGATATAAGAACGCTACAAAGTTAAAAGTGAAAGGTTGGAAAAGATATTCCATGCAAACAATAACCAGAAAAAGAGCTGGAGTAGCAGTAGATTTTTTAAAAAATTTTAAAAGCAAAACTGTTACAAGGGATGAAGATGGATTTTATATATTAATAAAAGGGGCAATTCACCAAGAAGAAATAACTATACTAAATATTTATGCACCTAACCTGAGTGCCCCAAGATATAGGAGACACACACTGGCAAAACTGAAGAAAGAAATGTCTCTACAATACCAGTTGGAGATTTAAATACACCACTCTCAGTATTAGACAGAACTGCTGGACAAGGAATAAAGAAACAGAGTGCTTGAATAATATAATAAATGAACTAGACCTAACGAGCATCTATAGAGCACTGTACCCCATAACAGCAGGATAGACATTCTTTTCAAGAGTTCATGGATCCTTCTCCAAGATAGACCAAGCCCTCATAGATCCTTCTCTAAGACACAGACTTGGAGGACTCTCACTTTCTGACTTTAAAGCATAATACTCACTTACAATAGGAAAAACAGCTTGGTACTGGCATAAGGACAGAGAAATTGACCAATGGAACCAAATCAAGAACTCAGGAATAGATCTTCACGTTTACAGTCAAGTGACTTTTGACAATGGAGTCAAGCCCTCCCTGATGAGCCAGAACAGTCTCTTCAACAAATGGTGCTTGGGAGAACTGGATATCCATAGACAAAAGAAAGAAAAAGGACTCTTATCTCACACCTTTTACAAATATTAACTCAAAATGGATCAAGGACCTCAATATAAAAGCAACAACCATAAAACTCCTGGAAGAAAATATAGGAAAACATCTTCAAGATCTTGTGGTAGGCAGTAGTTTCTTAAACCTTACACCTAAAGCACGAGCAACCAAAGAAAAGATAGATAAATGGGACTCCCAAAAACTAAAACACTTTGCACCTGAAAGGACTTTTTCAAAAGGGTGAAAAGGCAATCAATTCAGTGGAAGAAAATATTTGGAAATCACCTATCCAATAAGGGTATAATATCTTTAATATATAAAGAGATCATACAACAACAATAAAAAGACAAACTACCTGATTAAAAAATGGTCAAAAGACTTGAAAAGATAATTGTCCAAAGAAGAAATAAAATGGTGAAGAAACACATGAAAAAACGTCCAACATCACTAACAGGGAAATGCAAATCAAAACTACAATGAGATATCATTTCACATCTATTATTAAAAATTCAGAGAACTGTAAATGTTGGAAAAGATGTAGAGAAATAGGAATGCTTATTAACTGTTGGTGGGAATGTCGAATGGTACAGCCACTGTGGAAGACCGTTTGGCAGTCCTAAGGAAGTTGAATACAGACTTAACATGTGACCCAGCAACATCATTATTAGGTATATACTGAGAAGAAATGAGAACAGTAACATGAACAGATATTTGCACACTGATGTTCACAGCAGCATTATCACAACTGCAAAAAGTTGGAATAAACCCAGATGTCCATCAACTGATAAATGGATAAACAAATTGTGGTGTATACACAGGATGGATTATTATGCAACAGTAAGAAGAAATGAAGTCGTGAAGTATATGACAATATGGATGAACCTGGAGGACATTATGTTGAGTGAAGCAAGCCAGACACAAAAGGACAAAGGGACAAATATGTTACAAATGCAATAATATGAACTAAATATATTGTGTAAATTCATGATATTAATAATTAGAATATAGGTCAAGAGAAAAAAGATTGAGGGTAGAGAATGTAAAGCTGAGGGTTAATCTGTGTGGAATTGGCTAAAAAGTTGTCTGCATATCTTTGAAATGAAATGATGAAAGCCCATAATTGTGACTAGCAGAGCTATTATATGGGTATGGCAGTGGTCGAAAGGGAAAGTCTATATGCATGTACATTACTAGAAGGAAAGCTAAATAAATGTAACATGGGACTGTATAACATAATGAAATCTCATGTAAAATATGAATATGGGTGATATTGCATATATAAGACTGTTTTACAAAATATATACTAGAGAGAAGGAAACAGAATAGCAGCTTTGTATGAAGCACAGGTTGAACTGCAGGTCTAGTCTAAACCCCAGCCCACCTCTGGCAGGGAAGAAGCTGGGGAGACCTGCACCACCTCTCTGGGAAGCTGCAAGCCACGCGGCAGAGGCTGGTGCCCATCCTACTTGAAGGGCATAAGCCACTTCAGAAGTTATTCCATGGCTGGAGTTGGAAGCTCCATTTTCCATAAACGGTGGAGGAAGAGAGAGATGTTCACTGACCTCAGCTACTAATTAGTGAACATAGCTGGCAAAAGTATAATCTTAGAGACAGCTAGGGTCTGAGCCTGTCCAAACAGGAAAGAGTTCAATAAGCGCCATTTTGACTCTACCCCCCGGCATGAGTGGAAGTCTGGCTTACTGAAATCCAGTGAAGTTAAGGATGGGCTTCTTTCCACAAAGATCAGACTGCAGCCCTAGCCTAGGCTCCAGCTCCACCTCCAGCAGAGAGGTAGCTGGCGGGACCTGCACCAGGCTCTCCAGGCAACTGCAAGTGCTCTCCGCTGGCACACGCTGAACAGTCAGACATCTGAGGCTGCATCCCTGCACCCCGAGAGAATAGGAGAGGAGCTGGGTATCCTCGGCCTCTCCAGGCAATGGCAGGAGTTTTCAGCCCACAAAACTGGTTTTTGAGTGTCTCTGAGCCCTTCTCCACCTCTGGCCCCCACAGGATAGGAGGGGGCAGGTGTTGCCTCAACCTCTTAGGGCAAGTTCAGACAGTTTCGGGCTGCATAGGTCTGACTGTTGGGCACCTGTGGCTCTACCTCCAACCCCAATAGGACAAGAGAAGGACTGTGTTTGCCTAGCCTCTCTAGGTAACTGCAGGTGCTTTGGGCCCACATAGCCTAGGCTGGTGGGTACTTATGGACCCACCCTCACCCCCCAATAGGAAAGAAGCGGGGCTGGTCTTTCCACAGCCTTTTTGGGAAATGGCAGACATTCAGCCTGCATGGACTGGACTACTGGATGCCTATGAATCCACCCCCACCCCCAATAGGATAGGAGGAGTCTGGTGTCTTCACAGCCCTCAGGACAATGGTGGGTACTTTCAGCCAACAGGAACTGAACTGTTGGGTGCCTGTGGATCCAACCCCATGCCTTAAGAGGAAAGAAGGGGGCTGGTGTTTCCTCAGCCTCTCCAGGCAACAGCAGGTATTCTCGGCCTAAAGGGACCAAACTCTTGAGTGCCCATAGAACCACCCCCCACCACTCAATAGGATAAGAGGGAGCTGGTGCTTCCTCAGCCTCTCCGGGCAATGGTGGGTACTTCCAGTCTACAGGACTGATCTGTTGAGTATTTGTGGTTCTGTTCTCACCCCCTAAAGGGCAGAAAGGACAGGATTCCCTCAGCCTCTCAGGGCAACTGCAGGCGTATTTGGTCCACAGAGATTAGATTGCTGGGCACTCCAGAGGGTCCATTCCCACCCCTGGCAGGGAGAGGGTATGGTACTACATCAGTTTACCTGAGCAAATGTGGTCATTTTGGACCCACAAAGCAAGGATTGCTGACCAAAACTATAGCTCCATCCCTGCCTAAGGTAGGGGAGGAAGGGGTGTAAAGCTGCTTCAGTGTCTCCGGGTGACTACAGACATTCTTGTTGTGCCCAACTTGGATTATTATACACGGCTGCAGCTCTGTCCCTACACCTGACAGAGGAGAAAGGTGAGAGAAGCTTCATCACTTCCTGGGGCAACGTGGGCAGCTTCAGCCTCCATATCTTACAGCAGCAACTACATTCTTGGCTCCTACTATACAACCAGCAAGGGAGAAAAGATAAGAAATACCTAAACTAAAGGGAGAAAAATGCACCTAGAATAAATACAACTAGCAAATCAGATGTGGAAACACCAACAAAAAAAGCAACCAATACCAAGAAACAGGAAGAGATGGCCCAATTAAAGGAATAAGATAAGCCTGCAGATGACATAAAGGAGTTGAGACATCTAATCTTAGATGTTCAAACAAATTTCCTTAATAAATTCAATGTGATGGCTAAAGAGATTAAAGATATTAATAAGACATTGGATGAACATAAAGAAGAATTTGAAAGCATACATAGAAAAATAGCAGACCTTATGGGAATCAAAGATACAATAAATGAAATTAAAAATACACTGGAGGCATATAACAGCAGATTTGAGGAAGCAGAAGAAAGGATCAGCAAGCTCAAACACATGGCCTCCAAAAGCAAACAAACAAAAGAACAGATGAAGAATGGAAAAAATTGAACAGGCTCTCAGGGAACTAAATGATAGCAAGAGATGTGTGAACATAAGTGTCATGGGTGTCCCAGAAGGAGAAGAGAAGGGAAAAGGGGCAGAAAGAATATCTGAAGATATAATGGAAGAAAATTTCCCAACCATATTGAAGGACATAGATATCCAAGAAGCACAGTGTACTCCCACCCAAATAAATCCAAACAGACCAACTCCAAGATACGTACTAATCAGAATGTCAAATGCCAAAGACAAAGAATTCTGAGAGCAGCAAGAGAAAAGCAATGCATAATATATAAGGGATATCCAATAAGATTAAATACTGATTTCTCATCAGAAACTATGGAGGCAAGAAGGCAGTGGTATGGTATATTTAAGATACTGCAGGAGGAAAACTGCCAGCGAAGAGTTTTATACCCAGCAAGATTATCTTTTAAAAATGAGGGTGAGATTAGAATACTCACAGATAAACCAAAACAGAGTTTCTAACAAAAAGACCAACTTTGCAGGAAATACTAAAGGGAGTGCTACAGCCTGAAAAGAAAAGGCAGAGGAAGCCTGGAAGAGAGTTTAGAAATGACAACTTTATCATTAACAGTAATTACAAGTGTCAAATATAAAATGACAGATAAAACACAAAGATCAAACAGATGAAATAAGAACTATCTTTACAGGAATAACATTGAGTATTAGTTAATGGATTAAATGCCCCAATCAAAAGACACAGACTGGCAGAATAGATAAGAAAGTATAAGCCATCTATATGTTGTCTGCAAGAGACTCACCTTAGACCCAAGGATACCAATAAATTAAAAGTGAAAGGTTGGAAAAAGATATTCTACACATGCAGTAACCAAAAAAGAGCAGGGGTAGCTATACTTATATCAGATGATATAGACTTTAAAAGCAAAACTGTTATTACAGACAAGGAAGGACATTACATATTAATAAAAGGGATGATTCACCAGGAAGAAATAACAATCATAAATATATATGCACCTAACCAGGATGCCTCAAGATCCATGAGGCAAACACTGGCAAAACTGAAGGGAGAAATAGACATCTCTATAATAATAGTTGGAGACTTCAATACACCACTCTCAGCACTGGATAGAACATCTGAGCAGAATATCAATAAAGAAACAGAGAGCTTGGATAATATGATAAATGGACTAAACCTAATAAACATATACAGAACACTGCACCCCAAAACAGCAGGATATACATTCTTTTCAAGTGTTCATGGATCTTTCTTCAGGAGAGACCATATGTTGGGTCACAAAGCAGATCTCAATAAATTCAACAAAATCAAAGTTATACAAAGCACTTTCTCTGATCATAATGGAATAAAGTTGGAAATTAGTAAGTGGCAAATAAACAGAAAATTCACATATATATGGAGATTAAACAACACTCTTTAATCAGTGGGTCAAAGAAGAAATTTCAAGAGAAATCAATAAATATCTCGAGATGAATGACAATGAGAATACAACATCTCAGAACCTATGGGATGCTGCGAAGGCACTGTTGAGAGGAAAATTTATAGCCCTCAATGCTCACATTAAAAAAGAAGAGCTAAAATTAAAGACCTAACTACACAGCTGGAGGAACTAGAAAAAGAACAGCAAGCTAATCCCAAAGCAAGTAGAAGGAATGAAATAACAGAGATCAGAGCAGAAATAAATGAAATTGAGAACAAAAAAAAAAAAGAGAGAAAATTAACAAAACCAAAAGTTGGTTGTTAGAGAAGGTTAACAAAATCAACCAAAAAAAAAAAAAAATCAACCAACCCTTAGCTATACCAAGAAAAAAAGAGCGAAGATGCAAATAAATGAAATAAAAAATGAAAAGGGAAACCTTACTGCTGACCCCATAGAAATGAGAGAGTTCATAAGAGGATACTATGAACAACTTTATGCTAAAAAACTAGACAACGGAGATAAAATGAAAAAACTCCTAGGAATGTACAAACAACCTACACTGATGCTAAAAGAAACAAAAGACCTCAACGAACTAATCACAAGAGATTGAAAGAGTCACCAAACAGCTCCCTGAAATGAAAAGCCCAGGACCAGACAGTTTCACAGGTGAGTTCTAGCAAGCATTCAAAGAAGATTTAATACCAATCTTACTCAAGCTCTTCAAAAAAATTCAACAAGAAGGAATGCTACCAAACTCATTCCATGAAGCCAATATCACCCTAACACCAAAGCCAGATAACAATATTACAAAAAAAGAAAATTACAGACCCATTACTCTAATGAATACAGATGCAAAAATCCTCAATAAAATACTTGCTAATCAAATCCAACATCACATTAAAAGAATTATCCATCATGATCAAGTGGGGTTTTACACCAGGCATGCAAGGCTGGTTCAAAACAAGAAAATCAATCAGCATAATAATACACTTCACTAATAAATCAAAGAAGAAAAATCACAGGATCTTATCAGTTGATGCAGAAAAGAGATTTGACAAAATACAGCATCATTTCTTGATAAAAATACTACAAAAAGTAGAAATTGAAGGAAACTTTCTCAACATGATAAAGGTCATATACGAAAAACTCACAGCTAACATTATACCCAATGGTGAAAGACTAAAAGCTTTCCCATTGAGATCGAGGACAAGACAAGGATGCCCACTGTCACCACTCTTGTTCAACATAGTGCTAGAGGTTCTACCTAGAGCAATCAGGAGAGAAAAAGAAATAAAAGCCATCCAAATTGGAAAGGAAGAATTAAAACATTCACTATTCACAGATGATATGATTGTATATCTAGAAAGTCCTGAAAAATCTACAACAAAGCTGCTAGAGCTAATAAATGATTTCAGCAGAGTATCAGGATACAAGATCAATATGCAACAATCAGTCATGTTTCTATACACTAATAATGCACAATCTGAGGAGGAAGTCATGAAAAAAGTTCCATTTACAATAGCAACTAAATAAATCAAATTTTAGGAATAAACTTAACCAAGGATGCAAAGCACTTGTATTCAGGAAACTATAATGCAATGCTAAAAGAAATTTGAAAAGACCTAAATAATTGGAAAAGCATTCCATGCTCATGGATTGGAACTCTAAATATCATTAAGATGTCAATTCTGCCCAAATTGATATATAGAGTCAATGTAATCCCAATAAAAATTCCACTAGCAATTTTTGAAGCAAATGGAAAACACAATTATCAAATTTATCTGGAAGGGTAAGAGGCTCCGAATAGCCAGAAACATCTTAAAACGGAAAAGTAAAGTTGGAGGACTCTCACTTCCAGACTTTAAATCATTACAGTGGTAAAAAGAGCATGGTATTGGCATAAAGATAGACATATAGACCAATGGAACCAAACCGATGGTTCAGAAACAGAGGCTCACATCTATGGCCAAGTGATTTTTGACAAGCCTGTCAAGCCCTCCCAGTTAGGGCAGAACAGTTTATTCAACAAATGGTGTTGGGAGAGTGGATATCCATAGCCAAAAGAAAGAAAGAAGACCCTTATCTCACACCTTATACAAAAATTAACTGAAAATGGATCAAAGACGTAAATATAAAAGGAAGTACAATAAAGCTCCTAGAAGAAAATGTAGGGAAACATCTTCAAGACCTGGTGGTAAGTGGTGGATTCTTAAACCTTACACCAAAAAAACGAGCAACGAAAGAAAACATGGATAAATGGGACCTCCTCAAACTTAAACATGTCTGTGATTCAAAGGATTTTGTCAAGGTGAAAAGGCAGCCCAGTTGATGTGAGAAAATATTTGGAAACCACTTATCCAATAAGGATTTGATTTGCATTCTATATAAAGAGATCATACAACTCAACAATAAAAGAGCAAGCAATCCAATTTAAATATGGGCAACAGATTTAAACAGACATTTATTTCTCCAAAGAGAAAATACAAATGGCCAAAAAGCACATGAAAAAAATGTTCCATATCACTAGCTATTAGGGAAATGCAAATTAAAACAACAATGAGATATCATCTAACACCACACAGAATGTCCATTATTAAAAAAACAGACAACAATAAGTGCTGGAGAGGATGTGGAGAAATACGAAAACATCTTCACTGTTGGTGGGAGTATAAAATGGTGCAGCCTCTGTGGAAGACAGTTTGACGGTTGCTCAGGAAGCTAAATATAGAAAGAACTGTCATATGATCCAGCAATTTTTCTACTACAAATATATCCAGAAGAACGAAAAACTATGACACGAACAGACATCTGCACACCAATGTTCACAGTGGCATTGTTCACAATTGCCAAAAGATGGAAACAACCTAAGTATCCATCCAACAACGAATGGATAAACTAAATATGGTATATACATATGATGAAATACTATGCTGCAATAAGAAGAAAGGAAATTGGGACATATGTGATAACATGGATGAGTCTTGAAGACATTATACTAAGTGGAGTAAGCCAGACACAAAAGGACAAATATTGCATGGTCTCATTAATATGAACTAAATACAAATATTTTATATTTATATTATATTGTCCCATCAATAACATCTTTCATTAGTGTGGTATATTTGTTAAAATTGACGAAGAAATATTGAAACATTGCTACTATCCATTGTCTATAGTTTACATTATAGTTTATTTTGTACCATACAATTTTACAGGTTTTGACAATACACATAATGGCCTGTAGGTAAAGAATCCTTCTACCTCCAAGCACAGTAGATGAAACTTTCAGAAGTGGAACTCAGTTTATCACAAGGAACTGTCAACATAATTCTTCAATACACAAAGAGAAAAAGAACTTGGGCCTCTAAACAGAGCAACTAAATTAAAAAACAGTAACAAAGGGAAGCGAATGTGGCTCAACTGACAGAGTATCCGCCTACCATATGAATGGTCCAGGATTCAATACCCAGGGCCTCTGACCCGTATGGTGAGCTGGCCCACGTGAAAAAAAGCGCAGCCTGCCCAGGAGTGGCGCTGCACACAGAGAGCTGACACAGTAAGATGAAGCAATAAAAAAAAGACGCAGTTTCCCGGTGCCACGTGATAATGCAAGCAGACACAGAAGAACACATAGCAAATGGACACAGAGGACGGACAACGGGGGGAAGGGGAGACAAATAAATAAATCTTTAAAAAAAGAAAAACCCAAAGTAAGCAAAGAAATACAACAAAATCTCAGGCCAAAGCAGTAAGGAATTAGAACAACAAATTTAGTTCGGAGGGGTACAGAAGGGTTAAACAAACTTAAATTTTCATTTGACACTAGATTGTAAATAGTTATTTAATGTAAAATGTGTATAAACAATACTTAAATTCCATATAAATTTAAAAGACCTGAAAAACATAAGCCAATATAAGAATAATTTAATAAAAAGGGGTAGAGTAGTACAATATGAAGAGTCTGAAGATTAATAAGCTGTTAGAAAGACACCAAGTGGTAATCTTAACTTTCTACAATCCACTTTCAGAATCTCACAAAAATAATTCTTTACCCTGAAAAACATGAGCATAAACTTCTGCCTCTCATTTCAAGGGATTCATACCCCAAAAAGTCCATTGTTGGGCCTCTTGTTAAGAATCACAGGAACAGCAGGCGCTCTGGACAGCACCTTGGGAGATCTAGCTTCTATTTCTAGCCCTGCCATCTTGTTGCCCTAATCCAGTCACTTTTCCCTAGATCTCAAGTTTACTTACCTGGTCAGGATAATCTTTAAAGAATCTTTACAGGTATAATTCTAGCAAAGTCTACTACTATCACAGTAAGACCAGTGGGTTTAAAAATCACCTCACCATTTTTTAAATTGCTAATTATGACTTGAAGCACTTTTTTAGGCTTCAGAACAATAACCAGCCCAGAAGAATCCACGTTAAGGGCTAGATCTGCAGAAAGGTACTCATACACTCCTATTGGGAATTCTCTATTTGGATATTTCTCACATTGGCTTTTCCTTATCTATCTCCCTTCAAAAGAAGATATGTGGTTTACCCACATGTAATTGAGGTAATATTTTAAAACAAGCCAAAAGAGAAAATCTCCAAGAACACACTCTAGTTTCCTTAAAGTTATGTTGCAATAACAGTCTTGTGACATGCCCTCCAAGTATATAATGAAGCTGTTGTAATCACTTTATTTCCCCATTTGGATGGCAATCCTTAACCAACTCTGCTTCCTAGCAAAATGTCTGAGCTATATGGTCAAAATTAGAGGAACTGCATTTGAACTTCACAACAGTTATACTAAGTTAATTCTTCAAAATTTCTGGAACAAGGCCTCTCCTGCTGAGGCCATGAGGCAGGCAACAGAATGAATCCAATCACTGACCAGATGGGAAGCAGAAAGGAGTGGAACATATCATTCTCTGGAATACTATCATAGGAGAGGCTCGGGTATCCAAAGCTCATTTAAGATGAGTGCCCCTCCTACCACCACTGTATCTGTAGCACCCATCAAAAAGAACCTCCTGCCCAGCTTGACTGAGAAAGTAATAAGCTTGGCAAGTAATGCAAGAAAAAAACTGTTTACATAACTACAAGTAACATTACATTCTAAGAACTCTTCTTGGCCTTTGATACTCCCTGCCCACTCCCTCCAACCTCTACAACCCACACCCCCCCAAAATAACAGGTATAAAAAAAAAAAAAAACAACTAAATTAAGCCTAGCTTGGACAAAATACCTGAGAATCTGTCAATACTGATACAATTTACAAGGGTTCCTCAAATGCTAAAGAACAAAGATCAAACGTCATTTATATTTGTTTGAAGTAAGGGTGAAAAAAATGATAAAGACTCATAAAACTAATAAATATATTAAACAAGAGAAATTATATTTAAAACTTATGCTTTTTATAAATATTCTAATGAAAAATGTTACCTGCTGTAATCCATTTATTTCTCTATTTATACAAGAAAAAAAGAAAAAAGAAACTCCCCAAATGTTTTAACAATCTTGGTTCCCCAAAGGACTTTAAAAAAAAAAACCACCAAAAAATAACTGAACCTGAAGACACAGTCAGGATTTCCTACTGCATGTTTCCAGGACAATCAGGTTGCTTTTTACTGCTATTCACATAAGAGACCACTGCTCTTGATTTTATTCATGGAAGTTACAGTCAAACCAAAACTCAAGGGTCCAGCATATTTTCCATTTACAATTACTGTATTAAAGTACTGGTTTCTAAGTAATTCTTTCAACTCTTAAAGATAGCTGAGAGAAAAAAAAGTATGGCATAGAAAAATTACTTCCTCTGTAGTTAACAGGGATACACAAGATATGTTCATAATGTTAGGCCAGCCCCACAGAAAAGGCTTATTCAGTGAGTTTTCAGTAAAAGGTAAGAGCAAGAAGCAGTGCCTGCAGGGTGTCAGAGGAGAGAGAAAATGGTAACATGACTTACGTTTGTCTCTCTCAGGCAAAGAAGTGGTTAGCAGGATCAAGCTTAAAACCTTCAGCAAAAGTCAAGGCACAGGGTTGAGGTTTTAATTCCTGCCAAACCCACACTGAGCTGCCAAGTGGGTGGTACTAATATGAATCAGGGGGTGGGGCTGGTGGTGAGAAGAGGGAAACAGAGAATGAGCACTCACTGGGTTAGAAGCTGGTACAGCGTGTGATAGCCTCGCTCCAAGGCCAAACTCACAGGCGTGGCCCCTTCCTCATTGTGAATACTGAGCGCTCCGCGGCCACCTGGCTTCTGCAACAGGAACCATGTCAACCTCAGCAATCCCAGCCGCGCTGCAAAATGCATCAATGTCTCCCGTGGGCCACCATCTGTAGATGGGGAAGAAATGAAAATGTAAAAGCAAACAGACAAAAGGACAAGTTAGACAAACACCAATGCCTCCAAACACATTTACCTAAGATCCTGAATTTAAACAACATACCATGTGAACACCTTGACTGTGGTTGGTAGAATCAGTTCTCAAGTAAAGACAAAACAAAACTACAAAAAAGTATGGGAAGCAAAAACTCCAATAGGAAAGAGTCCCACAAAAGAGAATCAAGCCATTTATGTTTTAACACATTTGTTCAACCAATTTACATGAGCAGGTTTACAAGGGTGACCACCATACATCTATTTTCTTCCTTAAAAAAAAAAAAGAGAGAGAGAGAGGAGTGAATGCAGCTTGATAACCTGGGGATTCAAGACAGAACAGTTGTTGGCACATAGATGGATGTATAATAAAAGACATAATTACTTTTTAAGACAGGAGTTGGTAAGTTAAAGAATAAAAACAGGTTCTTCTTATTAAGTACACACTGGTTTTTTCTCCCTACCTCCTACCAGGCCCCCTCATTCCATCCCATCCCCACAATAAGGGGCAAATCAAACTGCTGGCATTGTCAGCTTTTCTGTTTGTTTCTTTAATGAGGGAAAGAAATGCACCTCCAGGCATATTAAGAAAGACTAACTCTGAGGCATAACACAGTAATAATTTCAGAAAGAAAAACATGTGCTGGGACTTTCTTCACTTGCTATACCAGTAATTCCACTTTACAGGCTCCTTCTTAGTAGTGAGTTACTGTGAAGTGTTGGAAGGAGGAAAGGCTTTGGAGTTAGAAAAATCTGGGTTCAAAACTGGCAGTTGCCATCGGTGCGACCAGGGATGATTTATTTATCCTCTCTGAGCTTCACTTTCTTTATTTCCAGAGTAAGATACCATCATCTAGCTCCCAGAGTTGTTGAAACAGATGAGAGATAGTAAGTGAAATGCCAATACAATGACTGGCATGTAGTCAGTATTCACTAAATGCCAACTCCCTTCCCTGTCATCTTACACTTCATTACAGTCTGGGTTCAACAGCAACACTCTCACGCTTTCTCAGCCATCCTCTCAACCTGTGATGGTGGGAGCTACCATAATTAAGCAGCTGACAGAGGGTACAATGATGACATAAGTTGCGACCGCAGGGTTACTGTTTTTAGGCTCCCTGCAATGTGAATTATGCCCGCCCCCCCCCCCCCCAGGAGTTGTGTCTGCCTTCTTCCTCTCAGCCTAACAGCTTTCACCTTCTTCACTGAGCATCCTGGACCCATGTCTTCTTACTCTGAAGTTCTCACACACTTGTGTTTATGAATATCATAACAGGAATGAACACAGTAATTTTACACTAAACTGTGATGCTTTCTATTGTCACATGTGTATTAGTCCTTACTGCCAAGATAATTTCCTTGAAAGCAAAAACTATATTTCATATTTTCCGTTTTCCCTACAGGACTAGGCACACTGACCATTTGGGATTCACAGGAGTTCATCAGAGGTATAAGCATAGAAGGAAATCAAAGCCTCAAAACATGTGCAGGGTAAATTTTAATAACACCTCAGAGCAGGTGGCAAGGCCAGACAAAAGGACAGAAAGAACCTTCGCAAAAGATCAGATATTACCAGCTGACTTGGTACCTTATACCTGTTCACAAGCATTCTGACATTCTAAGCAAAAAAGAAAGAAGAAGGAAAAAAAAACTAAAAAGCCACTGACTAGGAAGTGTTTTTTTAGACAATGGTTAATTTACGCCTTACTAAGCAACACCTTAAAGTGCCCTACACTTTCCTTTCCACACCATCTCATCCCTTATGAGAATTCCTAAACCATACCATGCACCTACTCAAAAGTGGATGCCCTGCTTCCTGCACTCATATTCTTCCCCAATCTCACACCAAGATCTTTAACAGCAGGCAC
This sequence comes from Dasypus novemcinctus, assembly GCF_030445035.2. Taxonomy (NCBI): domain Eukaryota; kingdom Metazoa; phylum Chordata; class Mammalia; order Cingulata; family Dasypodidae; genus Dasypus; species Dasypus novemcinctus. The sequence goes on along the minus strand of NC_080675.1, from coordinate 166,839,473 downwards.
TACACCTGCTTTTTGGTAGTCCCATTCTGCAAACAACAGATTTAAAGAAAAGTAATAGGCAGTGAGCACCGGCTATGTGCTATGTATTTGGCTAGCTCATTTATATAAACTTTTAAAATTCTATCCTCACAATAACCATGTGAAGTCTTGTAATCCTCAATCTGCAGCCACAGGAGGAGAGATTTGTAAAGTTAATAACTTGCCCACAGCAAGAATCAAGACTGAAAAGTAGTTCTGGAAGCCCGTGTAGCTCAATGGTTGAGCACTGGCTTCCCACATACGAGGTCCCAGATTCTATCTCCAGCCCCGGTATCTTTTTTTAAAAAAGGTAGTTCTATCTTCAATTTAAAATCCATACACTTTCCATTACTCCATCCTGTCTCTTTTTGTAAAAATCAAGCAAGCTAATGTTGTGGTTTAAAAAAGTACCGTTTCATGCACCGTCTCCCCAAATTTTATTAACACTTTCAAATATACACAAGAATTAATTCCATTAATCCATCTTACTTACATGCATTTCAAAATAAGCCAAAGACATTAGTATTTCATTCCTAAACACTTCATGTCCATGCCTGGTGGCAATGTTCCAAATGTGTTCAGCAATTGCAATGAATGTTACCACACTAATGAAAGAGGTTGTTAATGTGGAGAAGAGTGGGAGGTGTGGGGAGTGGGGCATGTAGGAATCCCTTATATTTGCGTAACATTTTGTGTAATTTAATATCTTTTAAAATATATATATATATATATATTTTAAAAATCACTTCACATGCATATCATTAGCTAGAGTTCAATACATGGTGACTATTTTAGATAATTTACATATAGCAAAATAATACAGTGGAGTGTACTATTTGATAAATTTTGATAAATGTATATACCTGTGTAACCCTACTTCTATTAAAATACAGAACTTTACCAATATCCAAGGAAGTTCATTTGTGCCCCTTCCCTGTTAATTCCCTTTTCCCCTCCTTAGGGGCAACTACTGTTCTGAATTTTTTCACCATTGATTAGTTTTGCATGTTCTAGAAATTCATATAAATGGAATAATACAAAGACTTCTTTCACTCAAATTCATCCATATTGTCGTGTCTATGAGCAATTCACTTTTATTGTTAATATAAATTTACACCAGTTTGTTTAAATCTTATCCGGTTCATTTTTCACACATTTTAATTTGATCTTCACAATGGCCATGTGAATTAGGTTTCGTAGAGGAGGCCAAGATGCAAAGGACTGATCTTTGTTCTCTATATCTGTATTTTTTTTTCTCATGATTGTCTTTTCCTCTGTAGCTTGAGAGTTAATTTTCCATATTACTAACTGCATTTCCTACAATGTTGGCTGGGCCCTTTGTCCCGGGTTGAATTTAATTAGGCTATGGTATGATTCTCTCCCTTGAATCATTTCAGTCAACCTCCTTTCCACCTTTGTCCATGATGTTTTTTTTTGCATATATAATTAAAGCCCCTAATCAACTCACTTCACAAGAGAAATTACCTGGATAATCTGGATGAGGATGACTGAATCAGTTGGAAGGCTTTAAAAGCAGGGCTGAAGTACCTTCTGAGAGAGAAGACATTCTACCTGCAGAGGACAGCTTGGACCCAAGTGTGTGGGTTCGAGCTGGCCCACAATCTTCCCTTCCCTTCCCATTCTATGAATTTCAGACTTGCTTAGCCAAGCCCCAACCATCTTTAAGCTACTCCTTGTAATAAATCTTAATATGCATTTCTACTGCTTCTGTTCCTCTGGTCGAACCCTGACCGATACACTCATTAAACCTACTCTCCTCTTGTTGCTTCTTTTTCTAATTTCATAATAGTTTGACTTCTGGGATCTTTTAAATGGCAAACCGAAAATATCTTCTAAAATTTTCTTTGGTTTCTTAAAGAGAATCATAATCAGAGTCTTCCATCTGAATACTCATTATACTCCTCTCTTTCCTTTATGCTGTAATGTTATTCCATAGACCATAGGCCCATGTTGGTTAGTTGGTTGATTTTCCTATTTAACCACACTCTACTGGAAAGATCTCTTTGTAGGCACAGCTTCCACGCCTGGAGAAAGTGGGTACAAAATGTCTTAAGTGCCCTTGCCATCCACTTATATACTGAAGCACCTCCCCAACACAATCCCTCAGATATGCTCACTAGTCATTCAACCATGATGAGTCTGCAACAGGGCTGCATCTTCCTCAAACTGTTTGATGCTCTAAGCACCTTTCTAAGTCCTGTGAACAGTACAGCACAAAAACTATACGTACTTTTCCTACTTCATCAATCCACTCAACTTTTACTGTTCACTGTACTCTGTGAAACTGTATCTATGGGTCTTTATTCTCCCCACTCTTTCTACTGTCCTTTACTGTCTCTTAAATGATACAGGAATTCTCATATCACAGTGGGAGAATGTGAGAAAAAAAAAAGCTTTTGTAAAAATGAGACTGGTATCTCACAACAGAACCATGGTTTGAGAGGCAACAAAATCTCCTGGAACTAAAGCCCTGCCATTACTATGCACGACTTACTTTAGAGTCAATATATAGTAATTCTCTGCACCAAGGGGGGAAAATCCATTAGCAATCTTTTTTATTTTCTTTTATAGCAGCAATAATAGTTGAAATACTCAACTACTGTAACCAAGGAAAATTTCCTTGGAAAGCTATCAAACATCCTGGAAGGGGTAGGGGAACTAAAATGCCAAATGATTACAGTTGAAGATCTAGTAGCCAACACTAGATACATAGACTGTCATTAGCACAGTCTTCCTTAAACCTCTTCGGTCCTCGTTTCCACCCAGGTTTCTCTGTGGACAGGATTTCCATAGTTATACAATACTATGGCCAAATACAAATGAATATTTCTCCCAGGATGTTTCTCCTCCTTGCTTTCTCTGGAGCAAACCTTTCAATGGACCCACTTTCTGTGTTACCTCATGCTGACTGCTACTGTGGAAAACTGTCCTAATTCACCATTTTCACTAACCACAGAGGAATGAGGATCTGGAATAAGCACCAAAGAGAGACTACTGGACTAACCTGTCCTCTCCACCAAATGAATCCTTATCACTTACAATGAAAGCAGAACTATGGCAAAAACTACAGTGTAGCAGGCTCTTTATGTAAGGAGGGATTAAAGAATACTTAGAAGAACTAAAATGGACAAATTCCCTCTTGCTCATGTTTAAAAGGAGGATTAACTTTAGAAACACTTAAAAGCAAAAGAAAATAGTCTCATTCTGCTTTGAAGAGCCTTGTTTTTTAGTGCTGCCCTATTTTATCCTTCTATAAGACATTCTGCATTCCCACATCATAGCTCAACAAAATTTTATGCCTCTAAATAAAAGGTTACTGGATGTTGATCATGGTGTATTTAAAATGAATATCTTGCAAACTGGCACACACTATCAGAATGTATTTTCCTGAGCTGTCTTGGGATGAAACCATCACATAAAGCAAAAACAGATATTCCGTCTTGGCAATAATCACAAGTCTACTCTGTGCCTTAGTTTACAAAAGATCTTCACACATATTGCATACTCTGATTTGCACAACCATTATAGAAAGAAAGATGACATTAGAAAATGGCAACAGCTTCTACCACTTGTTTAGAGTCTACTAAGTGCCAGGCACTGTGTTAGGAAAACGCATAGAGTTTCCCTGATCTTCAGCCAAAAAAAAGATAACCATAAAGGTATTACTCTCACTCTTTGTAACAATGAGAAACCTGAATTTCAGGGAAATTAAGTACTATGCTAGTCAGAGACAAAAACTGGGATTCAAACTCAGGACATAACGTCTAGTCTGATTCTGAATTCTGCACATTTTCACTTTATACTCTGTTAGTGGGAGGGGGTTAAAGGAGAATGTCAAATCCCTTGCCGTTTCCTATGCCACACAGTGCTTCTCTGGACAATCAAAGGTGTGACCTCCGTGTAAGACAGCCAATAGGAAGATGACTTCAGAAAGAAGTAGTAATGCTATTTGAGATGACTAAAATCTCACTCACTTAGTACATCTCTATGTTTTCCAAAAGAAGGAAATTTTTCCTGATGCCAAGGTCAGGTCATTATTAATTCCATACAAATAATTTCATATAAATTAAAACAAAGGTCCCTGTGTCCCTCAGCGATTTCCATGTACCCTACAAGAGCTCAGGGAGAATATTACTGTACTGCACATATCAAATTGGAAAATGAAAAAAATGGAAGAATTAAGATTCTTGTGCATGTGGCTGAATGAGCCTCTACAATAAATTTTTGGTGGATTCACTTCAGTTTCATTGCCTACCCTGATCTAAAATTTCTCTACAAATGAAAAAAACTGGTACATGTAGTTTGTAACAAATGTTTCACACCAATGCAGAGTTGGTGGAGGGGTGATGTATGAGGCCCCTGTGTGATGTTATGTATGTTTATTTTGTAAATTCACAATCTTTACTATACACTTATTGTTTATGTGTGGTTCATGTATGAATGATACACTTCAAAAAAAACCACCACATCAATGGAGGTGTGTTTCTGGGCCATGTTAGGTTTGAGGTCAGTATTGTTGAGTGAAATAATCAAGTTCAGAAGAGCACATGCACTCTAACCTTATCACACACAGATTACAAATAAATACATTTGCATTTCTCAGAGAAAAAAAAACTGGTTCATTCATTTAAGGATACTTGATAACTTGAAAATGTTATGCTCCAGTTCTGAAATGTCACTACAGAGATCTCAGAATTCAGCCATCCTATATATTTTCCCTTTTAGCCATACCCCTGGAGCCAAATAGCACACAGTCATAGTTAATATTTATACTACTACCAATTGTTATATTTCATGGGAAGTGCCAAACACTGTGAACAAAATGCTTTCCATGGATTAATTTACTCAATTGTTATAACTTTGCAAGATTGGTATTACAAATCCTATTTTACAGAGGAGACTGGAGTTTAGGAAAGTTAGAAACTTCCTTCAAGTCAGGTGACAGTAAGTGGCAGGACAAGGATTCTAAACCAGTACTCTGACTCCAAAGCCTCTGCTCTATCCCTTCCCCCAAAGAGCCCATAACATTTACAGCACTAGGTGTTAGGTGCTATGGGGGACATACATCTGAATGAAACAGAATCTGTATCCAAAACAAAGAAGAAGATGGAACTACAGACAACTCTTATTCTCACGGATTACATGCTTTGACAGTGTTCCCATGAAAATATTTGACAATTGAGTTGAAAGGGATGTAAATGTAACTTAATGGTCAGTAGGAGCTTTTTGGAGGAGGCGACACTGGAATTGTAATTTGAAAGATAAGAATGACTACAAAGGGCATATGATGGGAAACGGATGTGGCTCAACCAACTGGTATCCCATCTACCATATAGGAGAGCTAGGGTTCAATGCCCAGGGCCTCCTGGAGAGGGCAAGCTGGCCCACGTGGTGAGCCAGCCTGCACGGAGTGCTGGCCATGCAGGAATGCCACCCCAGGCGGGAGTGCCACCCTGCATGGGAACGCCACCCCACCCAGGAAAGCCGTCCCATGCAGGAGTGCCAGCTGGCGCAGCAAGATGATGCAACAAGAGACACAGAGGAGAGAAAATAAGAAGACGTAGCAGAACAGGGAGTTGAGGTGGAGCAAGAAAGTAATCACCTCTCTCCCCTATAGAAGGTCCCAGGATTGGTTCCCAGAGCCCCCTAAAGAGAATACAAGCAGACACATAAGAACACACAGCAAATGGACAGAGAGAGCAGACAATGGGGAGGAACAGAGTGGGGGGGGGGCGTAAATAAAATAAATCTAAAAAAAAAAAGCATAATGAGAATGAAGAATAATAAATAATCCAAAATGGCTGACTCAATTGTCTTTCTCTCTTTCTTTCCCTTTTATATGGTGTGGTTGGGGATTGGGAATTGGGGCTTAGGGGCTGCAAGAAAAGTCAAGAGAAATGAAGCAGGAGATAAGGATTCCGTGTATTTTTCAGTCTGGATTTCAGTCCAGGATTTGGGGTCTTTTTGACAACAGAAAAAAATACTATAATTCCCTTAAGGAGAAAACTGTGAAATTCATTTTACTTTCTGGCCATGAATTTAAGGCTGCATTTTCTGAGTTGTCTAGGAAGTGAGAACATAGGAATTCGTGAGTGCAAGCAAACACCAGACTAAGGCTGTAGCTTCTTTTCAGAACATGGGATGAAATAACCTAGAATGACTTAAATTTCACACGCTATGCAGAGAATAAGGAAGCCAGGAAATCTACCAAAAACTCTCAGTTGGATTGAATAAAAGAACTAAAGAAAAAACCTAATAGTGATATTCTTTCCCTGGAGTAACCAAACCTCTCAGTGGGTCACTAATTGTTGAGGTAAGAAAACCATGGCAGAGAGGATAAGGAAGGCATCATGTGTGAGCCTATTCCTAGTACACCTCCTCACCTGCAGATATGTGGTTTTCTTAAAGAAGAGAATTACTATGATGCTTGTGAGAACAATTATAATATCAATGAGTGTCTATAGGGGATATATTCATGTGATTTTTTTCTGTTTTTTTTTTTCCTGCTCCACACCATTTTCCCTGCTTCTGGTTACAACAATTTCTCCTTTCGGAGAAATGCTCCTTCTAAATGCAAATTATATGGTTCTGATGGAGGATATCAGAATATCTTTTCCCATCACCACTGAGCAGGTACAAGACAAGATACTGGCCCAAGACTGGCATCGGACCAAACTGGACCAGAGACCTTCTCAGGGATTTTATGAAATGGAAATGAATGGGAGTATACTCTCCTTGTTATAAAACATGATTTGCCACAGTCTCTGCCACATTAACAGCCTGAGAAAACGAGGCCAAGATGCTAAAAACAGGGACAGGGGACAAGAGAGAGAGAGAGACAAAAAATATGAACATAGAAAGAGAAGCAATGAAAACACCAGATTTTGTCCCTAAGAACCCCAGAGATGCCCAGATTCATGTAACAATTTCTTTCAAGTTGACAGATAATATTATCCTTCCAATAAATAGCCTGTGCTTAACTAAGAGGGGCTGTTATCACTTTCGCCTGAGTCAGGCCTAATATAGTTATCTATTAGCTGGAATGACAAACTGAGTTGCTCTACTCATAGGTGCACTCCACAGAATTCTTCTGCATATCCTCTAAAATTTGAATAATAAAACTGATATCCCTGAAAATGCTTCTAATACCTTTACCATGACTGGCAGGAAATAATATTCTCAAGAAGCTGCTACTGATACTGGGGCATAAGAGGTAATAGTTTTTGTTCCTTACTGCTGTTCTCATGGTCTTCAATTTTATATTTTGCAATTCTGAAATATAACTAAGGTACTGTAAGGTCCCCCTACAAAGTCTTTCTTCAAAAATACTCTATTCCCTGAGTGATAGTGGGTAACAGAGTGTATAATGAGGAGGGTGTGTGGAAAAACTTCTTACATCAACTGGGGCTTTCTTTACTATGGCTCTTTCTACAGTCCTCTTATCTACTCCCACACAATCACAGATGCAAGATAAATATGCATATACAAGTCAATTTGTATCTGTGCCAAATCTCTGCATTTGTATAGAATTTTAATTGACAACATGAGATGACAAATTCGAAAAATATCTTTATTATTATATATTATGGTATATATCATTGTATAATATGTATTTCACATTTATTATTAATAAGAGATCATAATAATTCATATTTGGGTCACTTAATACATGTTAGATGACTTACATGTATTTTTTCACATTTGATCCAACTCCACTTTTATATAGGGGAAGACTGAGAAATATAGAAATCATGTATCTTTCACAAACTCTTGGATGAAGCTGGGATGTAAACTCTCAGAATCCAATGCCCCTACACTTATCCATTATCCAATACCAAATCTAAATCTAATCAAGTGTTCTTAACTTCATGTTCATGTAATGGGGTTTGAAGAGATTATGAACTCCTGAAATCCTATGTAAATTTTACAGGCAAAATGCTTGTAGGTATTCTCTAAGGAGAAATGTAAATTTTCAAAAGGTAACTGACCTTAAAAAAAAAATTTAAAAGCATCTGAACAATTTAGAGTAGGAAGATTAACCATAAATCTTATACAACTCCTTTGTTAAAGTACAAGGCTGGAACACCTGTAACCATCACTAGCTTTCAACAGTAAGTACACCAGTTATATAAAAAGCTGATCTAATCATATTATCATCCCAGGCAAAAGGCCTACTTTGACTTCCTCTAAATAGAGCTCACCAAAATTATTTCATGTGTAGCTCACTGATGTGAACAGACTATTCCATGAGGCCCTCAACATAGAACATACAAACTCTTAACTGAAGCTGCTCTGCCTTTATCATGCCCAGTGCTCACAGATTTCAAATCACACTTAAATGAGCAATTTTAACTGCAGAATGTGAAACTAGGATTTGAAACCAGATCCCTGACCCCTGCTGTTGACTTTAAAGGCAGTTCTGTCTTTTGTGCACATTTCACCTCACAAAGCACACACCCAATTTGTTCAATGTTTTGTCTTTTAAGTGTTAAAATTTATGTACGATGAACCAGCAAGATAGTGATAGGGTAAGGAGCTCCTAGAGTCAGCTCCTGCTACAGAGCAGTTAGCGAGCACCAGAGCTCTCTGGAGCTAGCTGAAGCACCTGTTTGGGGGCTCCAGGAGACCAAAAGAGCATCCTGCCACATCCTTGAAGGAATGGGAGGAGGAGGCTGTCCACCTGCAGAGAAGACTCCTAAGTATAAGTAGAGTGCTCCATGCCCCAGAGGCTGGTATCCATCCTCCCCTGGAGGGGCAAGCTGCCTCAGGGGCTGTTCCGCAGCTGGAAGTGAAAGCTCCACTTCCCAAAAACAGGGGAGGAGGAGACGGTTGGACACCAACTTCAGCTACTGATTAGTAAATTCAGTGGGCTAAAGTGTAATCCTAAAAACAGCTAAAGTTTGAGCCTGTCCAAGTCAGAAAGAGGCCAGGAGCCGCCATCTTAACTGCGGGCCTGGCGCGAGGGGAAGCGAAGGGAACTGAGAATCCCAGTGCTGGTGGGGACTGGCTTCTTTCCATCCAGATCAGATTGCAGCTCCAACCTAAGCCCCAGCGCCACCTCTGGCAAGGAAACTGAGGGGAGCTGCGCCAGCCTTTCCGGGAAATTACTGGCCAAGCCACGGAAGCCAGTGACTATCCTATACTGGTGGCACAAGCCACCCAAGCTGTTTTGTGGCTGGAATTAGAAGCTCTATTTCCCAAAAACGGGAGGAGGAGACAGTGTGCCACCAATTTCGGCTATTGATCAGCAGATTCGGCTGGCTAAGGTATAACCCTAGGAACAGCTAGGGTATGAATCTGTCCAAGTCAGAGAGAGATTGGTGGCCGCCATTTTGACTCCAAATAGACCCAACGAAGGAAGGACTATAATTAGTAGTAAGATTTTGACAATATTCTTTCATAATTTGTAACAAATGTCTCACGACAAGGCAAGGTATTGGTGAAGGGTTGATGGATGCGACCCCTGTATGATGTTATGCATGTTTGCTCTGTCAGTTCACAACTTTTACTATACACTTGTTTATGTATGTTCATATATAAATGATAGCTAAAAAGATAATAATAGGATGAGTTGGGGGGAAATACTTTGCTTAGTAGTAGTATTTTGACAATGCTCTTTAATCATTAGTTAAAAAGATTTAACAACAATGCAAGGTATTGGTGGTACGGTGAAGTACAAGAGTCCTATATGATGTTATATACATTTGTTTTGTAAGTTCACAACTATTACTATATACTTATTGTTTATGTATGTTTATGTATGAGTGATATACTTCAATAAATTAAGAAAAAACTTTAAAAATTTATGTACAATAAAATTCACTCTCAAGATGCATAGTCCTATGGATTTTAACACACATATAACAGGATACGGAACAACACCAACACTCCCAAAGGATTCCCCATGACACCCCTTTGCAGTCAGTCCTTTCCCTACTCCTAAGTCCCCCGGCAACTACTGATCAGTTCTGTTCCTACAGTTTTGCCTTTCTAGAATGTTATATAAATGGAATCATATAGTATGCAACCTTTTGAAACTGACTTCTTTCACTTAGCCTGATGCATTTCAAATTTACCCAAGTTGCTGCAATTATTGGTAGTTCCTTCCTATGGATACATTGCATGGATGTATCAGTAATTTATCCATTCACTCAATGAGGGAACCCTGAATTGTTTCTAATTTGGGGTGATTATGCTGCTACAAGTACACTCATGTACAGGTTTTTGTGTGAATGTAAGTTTTCATTTCTCTAGGATAAATACCCCTAAGTGGGACCACTGGGTCATATAATAAATGTATATTTAATTTTATAAGAAATTGCCAAAGCATTTTCCAAGAGGGGCTATACTATTTGGCATTCCCACCGGTATGTATGAGAGATTCAGTTGCTTGGCATGTCTGTCAGCACTTGAAGCTGTTAGTATTTTTAATTTCAGCCATTTTAATAGGTGCCTAATTGTAACTCAGTTTTACTTTGCATTTCCCTAAGTGTTCAAATTTGATTTAGACTTTGCCAGCAATTTTGTATAACAGAAACATCACAAGTACATGCAAAATATGCAAAAATATTAAAACTGGTTTAGTTTCCTCCTATTACAGACAAAGAGGCTAAGGCCCATAGAGTGGAATTAATTTGCCCAAAGTTCCAGACCTGTGCTTTTTGTAATAGTGCTTTTACTTTTATTTTTAAATTTATTTTTATTTTTATTTTTTGTTTTTTCTTTTAAATTACGGTAACATGTATAAACTATCCTAACTCCTGTTCTTTCTTTAAACAAACAAAAGCCAAATAAATACCATAATCCCCACAAATAATAAAGTGCCATTGTGATACTGATTTTAAAAAGACCATCAGAATAACCATTTTCACATCCAATAGAGTACAGCAGGAGCTCAGTCTTAAGACCTAACATTATGTATTTGAAAAGGTACTCGAGTCACATATAATGACAAATCTTAATTGATTTACTGGCATTCTACTATAGAATTATTCTGATTCTAGCAATGGAAGAAATTATATCACTGATGTGGAGAGAGTGGCCATGGGAGTTGGTGAGGGCAGGGAGAGGGAAGAAGAGGTGTGATACGGGGGCATTTTCAGGACTTGGAGTTGTCCTGAATGATACTGCAGAAACAGATGCAGGATATCATATATCCTATCATAACCAATGAATGGACTGGGAGTGTAAACTATAATGTAAATTATAATCCATGCTGTGTAGCAGTGCTCCAAAATGTATTCATCAAATGCAGTGAATGTGCCACACTGATGAAAGAATTTGGTGATGGGGGGTGGGGGGAGGAGTGGGGATATATGGGATCCTTATATTTTTTAATGTAAGATTTCTTAGACACTTTATTAATAAAAAAAATTAAAAAGAAAAGGACTAATTTTGTTTTTTGTGATTTTTTTCGAGGTACCAGGCCTGGGGATTGAAGCCAGTACTCAACCACTGAGGTACATCAGCTCCCCCGAGTTGGTTTTTTTGTGTTTGCTTTTTGGAGGAACTGGGAACCAAACCTGGGACCTTCCACATGGAAGCAGGTGCTCAAACTGCCTGAGCCACAGCCACTCCCACTTGACTGGAAGTCCACACTTTCTTCTGTATTCTATCTGGTCAGGACTGACCTGACAGTATGCTGATTGCCGCCATTATAACACTGCTCCTGTGGTGAATCTCACATTTAACTCTTAAACTTACTGTGAAAGAGAACCAAAGCCTGAAAATACCCCTTTATTATTCTTCCATGGAAGGAAGAATAAACTTACAGGGTGGGCTTTTGAGAATAGGAACTGAGTACGAACCTGGCCCAGCCTCCTCTGGGCTTCTCCAGGATCTGCTTGGAGAGGGTAAGTCTGTTCTGCTCTCCCTACATAACACAATAATCAAAGCTGAGTGGACTCAGCCATGTGCATGCTGGCCTGTGATGACTCAGCTCTTTCAGAGATAAAAGTATATAAAGCGTAAGCCAACTCTTTTGGTAGAGATCTAATGTCAGACCTCCGATCCAGTTTTTGACAATAACAAAGCAAACATTTTGATCTCTATCTATGGATTGCCAAAGTCTTTTAATTAGATTTGAACTCAGGAAGGAAAAAAGATATTGTTTGGGGAAGCGGACTTGGCCCAGTGGTTAGGGCGTCGGCCTACCACATGGGAGGTCCGCTGTTCAAACCCCGGGCCTCCTTGGCCCCTGTGCAGTGCTGATGCACACCAGGAGTGCCATGCCACGCAGGAGTGTCCCCCGCATAGGGGAGCCCACAAGCAAGGCGTGTGCCCTGTAAGGAGAGCCACCCAGCGCAAAAGAAAGTGCAGCCTGCCCAAGAATGGCGCTGCACACATGGAGAGCTGACACAACAAGATGACGCAACAGAAAGAAACACAGATTCCCAGTGCTGCTGATAAGGATAGAAGCGGTCACAGAAGAACACACAGCGAATGGAACAGAGAGCAGATAACTGGGGGCGGATGCGGGGGGGGGGAGAGAAATAAATCTTAAAAAAAAAAAAAAAAAAAAGAAAAGAAGATATTGTTTGTATGACCCCAGGTATATACTGTTTCATTTTAAATATATATATAAAATCATGACACCTGGTTGATGTAATCTACTACAGAAATAACTGCGGGAAAATCTCTGTCTGGATTAAGAGGAAAACACATAGATATTTATTACATCAGTGTTTTCAGCACTACTGTCAATAGTGAATGTGAACAATCCCAGTACCCATTAATTAATGAATGGGTAAATAATTTGTGCTATATATATGCAATGGAATATTATACAGCCATAAAAAGGAATGGAGCTCAGATACATGCTACAACATAGATTAACCTCCGAAAACATTTATACTAAGTGAAAGAAGCCAGGCACAAAAGGTCACATACTGTATGATTCCATTTATATGACATATTGAGAATATATAAAGCCATAGAAATGGAATGCTCAGTGGTGGTTGCTGGGGGTTGAGGAGAAGGAGGAAGAGGGGGAAAACAGTTCATGGATAAGGTGTTTTACACTTTGGAGTGACAAATATTTTAAAACTAGATAGAGATGGTGGATGCACAACACTGTGAATGTATTAAATGCCAATGAATTGTACATTTTAAAATAGGTCATTTTATGTTATGCAAAATCGACGTCAATGTATTTTTTAACTAAACAAAAAAAAGGAACCCTTTCTTAAGATGAAATCTAACATCAAAGGCCAATAGGTAAGAGTGAAACTACTCTGGTTAAAGTGGTATGGGGTTTCTCACACTCACACCCCCACCCCTCAATCTTTCCTTTCCCCCTACTCTGTACAATCTCTAAAGAACTTTAAAATACAGTAACAAAACCTGTTTATGATAATCCAACATCATAAAGTAACAAAATCGGTTCTCTGGCCACTCTCCTCACAAAGGATGGGTCTTTTTCTGCCTTGAGAGATGAGGTCTGAAATCCAGACCCAAAGAGGGTGCTGAGTCATTCTCTACTTTAAATGAAACACTGAAAACAACTTCAGAAAGCTCTCCACTGGGTCCTTTCCATGCAAGAACAGGTTAACAGTTCAGTCAAAGAACTCAAGACATGTCACTTTGCCACATAATTGCAAGATTTATTCACGCTTCTATGGAAGACTTGAAGACAATGAGCATACTCTCATTCACATAAAAGTAGTCCCATTAAAAAACAACAACAACAAAAAAACAAAAATCAGAAATATTACAAACTCAGTTTGTTGGTGGGTCATATAAGTTCTTACCATGCAAAGTCTGCTCTGTCCCCAACACGTTCCACTCTGCTGGCAGCTTCAGGTGTCGGAATGCCAGGGCTACCTTCTTATCAAGGGAATTCACATCCCCAGATGGGGGTCCTGACCGGTCAAGAAAACGGGTAAAGTTGAGAGCCTGCTGATTCCCAGCACTGGATGCCAGGAATTGGGCTGCATCATATGCCTCGTCCTGGATGAACTGGAAGTCTTCTTCAGCCACCACAAACACAGGGAGCCCCTTTCTGGAGGCACAAAGCAGCACCTTCACTGTCTCACAGCAGTCATGACCTAAAGAAAACATGTAGCAAAGAAAATGTCATTAGAGTCTCCTGCTAAGAAAGGACACAGAAGAGTCCTCTTAGCTCCTGATCCTTGATATACAAGCTCCTCCTTCTAAAAGAAACCCATCCTCCTTTTCCCTGAATTTCTCACATTTTTTTTTCTAACTTTTTAAACCCCATTTTCTGCTTTTATATTATTTACAAATGAATCGTTTCTCTTACCAAACAGCAAATAACTCTGTATCCCACCTGTAATGGGTTGAATAGTGCTACACACCCACACAATTCATGTCCACCCAGAACCTCAGAATATGACCCTATTTGGACACAGAGCCTTTGCAGATGTAGTTAAGATGAGAGCATCCTGGAGTAGACTGGTCCCTTAATTCTTTATGATCACTGTTCTTAGAATAATAGAAGAGACACACAGGGGATAAACAGCTGCAGGAATGCGGCTACCAGCCATGGAAGGCCACGGGTTGCTGGCCCAACAGAAGATAGGAAAGCAACAAAGGATTCTCCTTAGAGCCTTTAGAAGACACCTTGGTTTCAAACTTCAAGCCTCGAGAACCTCAAGAGAACAAATTTCTGTTGTTTTAAACTACCTGGTTTGCAGTATTTTATTTCGGCAGCCCTAGGAACTAATACATCACCTGTCACCATGCCTAACATGGTGCTTGGCACTCAAGAGTCTCCGAACATCACCTACTGTTGTTGAACTTTAACAAAGTAAAGAATGAGCGCCCGAAGACTCTATTATTATCACCATAATAGAATACATAAAATAAGAATGTGATGAAGTACTCTGAAAAGCACAAAGTCATATACATGAATTTTACTATTATTAGAAATCCAAGGTATGTCTCATATCCAAAAATTATTTGTTCACAAATATGAATTCTATCCCAATCATCTCTGGTATCCCCTATACGTGGGCTGCAAAGTGTTAAGAGCTGCGACCTTAGGGAATAACCTAAGCCAACCCGAAGAGTTTAGCTTGAGCCAAATAAGATTAACAATCACGTTATTCTGTAGGTAAGGTCTTCTTGGACAATCAGACTTCTTTCTGGATTTGTACATTCAAAGAATTAAATATACCCAATATGTGGAATGTAGTCCTCAAAACATACATTGTTTTTCCTCCATTTTCAAAACTGATCTCAATTTGCCAGAACTACAGCCCTGCTATCATCATTCTTTCACAAAATAGCTTTCTAATGAGAATAAGGAAAAAGGAATTCCACTAATGCTTCCATGATTCCGTTGTTCAGCCTTTGTGAGGGGGGACCCTGTATGTGGTCCACGAGTCTGACTTTCCTAACCATGGGCACAGACCAACAGGTTTTAGACTGTGGCACCACAAACTAAGCTTTCTGTGTCTTTGAAAGAGAAAAAATTTTTTTCATATTTTTCAAATTTTTCAATCAGAATAAGCTGATTTTCTACCTAATTTTTTTCCCCAGGGGCCTCTTTATGGCCTTCATCCTTGTGACATTACAAAGCCCTCATGCCATATAATTACAAAGTAAGAATAAGTATTTACTTATCCAGTACCTACTGAAACCAGGCAAGTGACATGTCATTTTCTCCACACAAAAATTTATGAGGTACATACTGACCTCACTTCATACAGATGAGAAAAAAGACTTCAAGAAACAATCTGTCCAAGGTTACACACACACTAAGAAATAGAACACATTCAAATTAAAGTCTGGAACCAAAGCACCTGGCCTATTATATCATGGCATGGCAAGGATTTTGTACCACAAACAGTGAAAGGGAAACAGCCAAGTCCCTGCCTGAAGAAGTCTAATAACACCTGGAATGACAAACCAGCATGAGCAATTAGCAAGATGAACAGGTTCATGAACCATCAGCATCAGTCTTCATACAAACACAAAACTCCACTAGGTATTTCCCACACTACCTTCCAAATTCAATTCTATGAAGGTTGTAGGAAGCTGAAGCAATCATTGCCTGGTACATATATTGGGGGGAGGGGCAAATTTCAATTCGCCTCTCTTCATCCCTCCCCTTCCCCCCAGTACATACACTGAATTAAGGAAAACACAGTATTCTTTGAAGGGCAGCCAGTCTAATTACATAACACCACGGTATCAGCAAAAACAAGTCATCTGATTCAGATAGTGGGTTTGGATATTTGTCTGGTGGGAAGTAAAAGTGTTTTTTTTAAATCCTGTTGTAACACCTGACTTAGATCAGTTTAACAGCCAACAGATGAACACCCACTATTTAATATATAATATTAATATATATATAATATGGACCCAGTAATAAAACTAAAATCTCCACAGAAACCATCACATAAAACCTCTTACTATAAACTAGCCTTAGAGACATGACTATCTGCAAGGGGCACAGAATCTTATGACTGTAAAGAATGTAAGATATTAACAATGTCTGCAACTCCACTGCAAAGACATGAGGATAGGATATCAAATCCAACTTGGGAAAGCAGACGTGACTCAACTGATAAGAGCGTCCATCTGCCATATGGAGGGTCCAGGGTTCGATCCCAGGGCCTCTGACCCGTGTGGTGAGCTGGCCCATGCACAGTGCTGCTGCCGCACTCAAGGAATGCTGTGCCAGGTGGAGGCATCCCGACGTAGGGATCCCCCACGCACAAGGAGTGTGCCCCTCAAGGAGAGCTGCCCCATGTGAAAAAGCGCAGCCTGCCCAGGAGTGATGTTGCACACACAGAGAACTGAAGTAGCAAGATGATGCAACAAAAAAGAAACAGTTTCCCAGCACTGCAGGATAATGCAAGCAGATACAGAAGAACACACAGCAAACAGACAAGGGCGGGGGGGGGGGGGGGGAGCGGGGGGCGGGAATAAAATAAATCTTTAAAAAAAATCCAACTCAATCAATAAGCACAATGGACAGAAAACAGAAGCCACAAGGTTCTGAGCTGGTTCCACGGTGTTTCTCTTCTACTTACTGTCCTGGTAACAAAGGAAAATAAAAATCACAAGTCTTTCATAAAAGGGAAGTTCTGAAAATTTTATTGGGCTTCTTCAGAAGGAAGTCCCTAAAGGACTTAGAGAGGGGAATAAGAACTTGTTGAAGAAGCAAGGATTATGATTTTAATTATTTAAATCGTCTTCTGAGTTTATCCCATTATCAAATCCAGTTCATTTACAACAAAAATGTAAGTTATCTTCCCAGTTAAGTGAATTACAAAAAATCCTGAAGTATGATGGCAATTAGCTGTTGAGTTAGAAAATCTTAGGTTTAAATCTCCTTTGCCAACAAGTTTTTGGTTACTTTGAGAAAGCCTATCTCCTCACACAATAAATCGAAACACTGCCTACCTTATAAGTTGTTAAAAACAGTGAAGAGAGCCAATAACAAAGGACCTGGCATGAAACAGGCATCTGAAATGAGTATTTGTTATTATTAGCTATTAAAGGCTCCTCTTCAGATAACTCGAGAAAAACAGATTCCTAATACTCTACCAAATTTCAGCAGCATGGCTCAACTGGCTTCTGGGTTAAATGTTGCCTTTGGCTCTACAGAACTGAAAAAAAGAAAGGGAGGCTGGAAAGACTAAAGAATAAACAAAAACACAGGAACACCTAGGCCAGAAACAAATATGTAACTGGTGATGGTCCTCTTAGAGCACCTAATACACACCACCATTGTAAAGCTCCCATGTCAGGAAGTGTGTATTCATGAGACTGGGAGAGCTTTCCTGCAGGTTCCTTATCACTATATAGAGCACCGCACCCATGGAAACGAAACATTGCTACAGATAAACAAAAGTGCTGAAGCATGATCATAGGATTACTTCATTTCCTACAAAGCTAAAAGTGGAACACATCCCACCCAGGCCTTCTCTTCTGCTGATGAAACAACTGGGACTTTGTTTCAGCAGCAGCTATTCAAAAATGAACCCTAAAAGTGCTTGCTGGGCCAGCCAAGCTGAGTTCCACACAGATGTCAATTTTAAGAAAAAGCTTGTTGAGCAGTCAGTGGAAAATGTAAAACAAAATTTTATAAATTTAACGTTTAATATAAAATAGTATCTTTTACTACCTCAGTATGGCATCAACACACTTGAGAATTTGGTGTCCTTTTCTTCCCTTGGAAGTGGCTATAATGAGGTTAAAAGGCGGTTTTCAGTCTTCAGACCCACACTCTAATAGAAGAAAGGATTACGTACTGAAGGATGCATCTACTGCTAATTTTTGGTAGTCTCATGGTAAATGGGCAAATGTGGTACATGTAAAAGCTCCTCTAGATGGACAGGAGTATTTAAACAGAGTGGGTAAACAAGAAGCACAGGAATTTCATCATGTACACTTCTGGAGAAGAGGCTAATCAATGCTATATATTGGATCTACTATATTCCAGCGTATTTCTCCCCACGAAATTTTAACATCACAGACATACTATGTTTGTTTATGTACTGTATATATATCCATGTTTAATGCATAAAAAGAAAGATTTTTATCACCCTCTCCCTGAGCCCATTTTCACCGCCTTGGGCACAATATTGCCCCCACTGAGAATGCGTATACTAAAGATTCTGGTACTATGTACCTATTTCCACAAGCTGATAAAACATACAATTTTCACATAAACATTACAACTGGGGCAGCAGATAATGTCTTTTTATTCCCCTTCAACTATTTCTTTGCTTTCCCAGTATAACTACTATATATACTGACTAGAATTAGAAGAGTAACAGCTTGTTTAAGATTAAAAATCACATCTGTATAGAGAAAGCCTTATTATAGAAATACTTCAGGATACAGAGACTCCAAAAAAAAAAAAAAAAAAAAAGAACTGACTACTTGGGGGTGGGAGACTGTCTTCCCTGATTAGTTCAGTCAAAAGCCTACCAGCTCTTTTTTAAATATGCTATTGAGTTTGGCAATCTTTGGACATCTGCTGCCAGAAACAGTCTTGGTTCACAAGCATCAAGAGACACAATGAGTCGCAATTGAAGGATCACTTATTGAGACCCAGGCTGCAAGTACTGATTTTTAGCTAAATGGTAAAATGTATTTCTTTTCATTTTTTTAAAAAATGACAGATCCACTTTATTGAATATATTCCTGTTGCTGAGTAAAAAAGGAAAAAAAAAGTTGAGTCCAATTTTGGATCAATGAATGTTCAGTTTTCCTGTTAAACAAGAATCCCTGCGTGTACTTAAAAGTAATTGACATGCTGGGAAAAAACTGCATTTTATGAGAAATTCTGCATCAAAGCCTTTCACAAAAACAGAATGCAGCTTCCACGAAACAACCAGCTCCATTTTTCTTTCTGAAATTGTCTGCTTAATCTAGATTCACATTTTAATTAGTAAAAGATGTAATGAAATAGTACTTCATATCATTATCTTTCAAGGATACTCAGATTTCTTTGCATTATTCTGCCAGTCCTGTATGTCTTTTTAAAAATAAAAAAAAAAAATTTCAACTTTATCCATAATAGGAAATCACTGGTTAGTTAAAATGGCAGGCTCTGGGTTAGATTTGTTTTATATTAAAAGAAAAAAATGGGGATCTTTTATTTTCATTTATAATAAAGGAAACAACTTTTGTTATTAAAGGTTTATTTCCATCTTAGGCTATGTTGTATAGCATAATTTTTTTAAAAAGAAACAATTCATTGACACCTTCTTATTAGAAAAGAAGGAAAAATGCAGGAAAATATAAAAACAGGAAGAACTGGGACGGTAATCTCAGTATCTGAGGTCAAAGGTTTTTTGAAAGAGACTATTTAGAAATGTCTCATTTTCCATTTCCAAATCATAAAACATTACAGAATAACATCAAGGAATAGCTGCCTTTTGAAGGTCAATCAATCATCTGAGTTTAGTAAAACTAAAAAACATGGACAGTGAAACACAGAGCAAACTCAAAGAAAAATCAGAGCCAGCAATCTGGACAGAACGTGACATTAAAAGAAAGAACAAGACACAAAGCTCTTTTTCTTTCCCTAGTCAGCCAAAATGACTAGGAATTGCAGAGCCAGTTTCACAAGTGAGCAGAAAGGGTACAGAGACATCCTTATAGGGGGCTGCTGCAGCAAAAAGAGCTTGCACATTTATCCAGTAACTGGGGTGCACAAACTGCACAGACTTTCCTAAAAAATCTTGGCTAATCTGACACTGCCCTCAGTTTGCAGACAGGAAATCTGAGGCTGAATATAGCTGACTGACACAGACAAATTATCAAATGTAGCTCTGGACAGAAAACACAGACTCATGCTCCAGACCAAAAAAAAATGTAATTCAAGAAGCCAGAGACTTCTATTGCATTTCTTAAAAAGTAAAAATAAAAATAAATAAATAAATAAATAAAACAATAGATGCAATCTGTCTAGAAGGCAGTAAAGGGAAACAGATGTGGCTCAAGCAACTGAGCTCCCGCCTACCACATGGAAGGTACTAGTTTGGTTGCCAGTGCCTCCTGGAAAAGACCAGCAAGACAGTGACCTGGTGCAACAGGTAGGCGCAGCGAGCTGATACAACAAGGTGACACAGAGAAAAGACAATGAGAGATACAACAAAGCAGGGAGCTGAGGTGGCTCGAGTGACTGAGCACCTCCCTCCCACATGGGAGGTCCCAGGTTCGGTTCCTGGTGCCTCATAAAGAGAAAACAGATACAGTGTGTGCACAATGAATGGACACAGAGAGTAGACAGCAAGCACAAACAACAAGGGGAGGGGGGAATAAAATAAGTCTTAAAAAAAAAAAAGAAGGTAGTATGGTAGTTTGAGGCTTTTGTGGATCCCAGAAAAAAAAAATCATGTCCTTAGAACTAATCGATTCCTGTGGTATGAACATAATGTAAGCAGGACTTTTTGATCAGATTACTTCAGTAGGGCATGACCCCAGGTGGGTCTTAATCCTCTTGCTGGAGTCCTTCATAAATGGGGTGAATAGGGAGAAAAACACAAGAGCTCAGAGAAGAACTACAGGCACACAGAAAGAAAGCCACAGATGGAGCAGTCAGATGCTGAAAACAATGGAGCCCAGAGGAAAAGGAGCCCAGAGAGGAAGGCAGAAACCAGTTACCACCACCATGTGTCTTTCCATGTAACAGAGGAATCCAAGATCACTGGCAGCTGATCTCTGTGTTGAGAGTGTCACCTGATGCCTTGATCTGGACACTTTTCTCGGTCTTAGAACTGTAAGCTTACAACCTAATAAACTCCCATTGTAAAAGCCAACCCATTTCTGGTATATTGCTTTCGGCAGCTTTAAACAAAATAAAATAGGAGGCTTCTGAGGATAGTATGGATTTCAACACCATGGAAACATTTCCCATCAATTGGAAGGTGGTGGGCACTCTTAGAACTAGGCATCCAGTTCAGAACTGAACAAAGCAGACAAAATCCTTTAGTAAGGGCAGAGAGAAAACATATAAGATAAATAAGATACATAGTATGTTGGGTGGTGATAAGTCCAATGGAAGAAAACTGAAACAGGAAAGAGGACAGGGAGTACTTAGAAGAGGCACTTGCATATCTGCAAGGTAGACAGGAAGCACCTCCATGAGAAGGTGGCATCTGAGTAAAGACCTAAAGAAAAGTAAGGAACAAATCTAAGAAGTTCACAAAAACATACGTAAGGCAATTTAATTGTAGGTTTTAAAAAAATTGACTTCATGATATAAACAAATATTCAGAATCAACTTAAACTCCAAAATGTCCCTACCTTTACTACTCCACAACAAATGACATCTGGAACTAATCCAGATGTCAGGTGCTAGAAAAGACAGGTAAAGTGAAAGAAATCTCACAAATGTTAACTAGAACAATGGAGTCCACTCAGGGATCCCCTCTGCAAAAAGAGTTAAGAGAGCTTCAAATTCACCACCAGGAACCTCAATGGGACCCCTGCATGCATATATATCATAGGCTCACATGTTAAAGTGCTGCCTTACTCTTTATTTGGCCTGCTGGACAAGAGCACTGTTCAAAGACTCTAATTCTTTGTCACCTCTATAGTGATTAGGCACCTTACCAGCCTGAACTGAATTCAGGTGGGCAGCAGAAGAATGTTCAGGCCAAGTATGGTGCTGGACCCCAAAAGCATGACAGAGAATATGGGACATGGGCAAGATCATTCTTTGAGGAGAGCTGATGAGCAAAAAATGAAGGAGAAAGTATACAAGCAAATGGGTCAGGGAAGGTTTTTGAGGATTCCAACCAAATTAGAGAGAAGAGCAGCAGAAGACAGACATCCATTCTGGTTCAATGGAGTCAGCGGAGCAAGTGTGTTTGGAGTCTACAAATCCAAATGGACATGCAGAGATGGGTGCAGCTGGAAAAGGGGGGAAACTGAGAAATAAGGGAGCTTTTAGAACCAAAGGCAAAGGAAATAATGGGAA
The DNA here is from genome assembly GCF_030445035.2 of Dasypus novemcinctus. Lineage (NCBI taxonomy): Eukaryota > Metazoa > Chordata > Mammalia > Cingulata > Dasypodidae > Dasypus > Dasypus novemcinctus. The sequence continues at coordinate 166,817,026 of NC_080675.1, read as the reverse complement.
CTAGAGTTCAGAAAAGCAGGCTGCGGACAACGTACAAGGATCTGGTATAGACTTAAGAGTTCTAGGCTGTCATACAAGCACAGTGGATTTGTAAATCGAGGAGAATTGGGTCTGCCCGCCTGTCCTAATTCAAGTATCCAGTCAGTGAGAGTGCAAGAGTGTCTAGCACTACCCTCTCCACCAAGTGCCTGGACTCTGCTCGGGTTTTTGACTGAGGATCACAGCTAGGACGCAGGGCTACATCCTAACAGTATTCGTCCTTCCTCCTTTTATCTATTTAAATGTTGTGTGTGTGTGTGTGTGCTCACACACTTTAACTTTCAAAGTACTTCTAAATTCAAGAAGGAATAAGTTTACAAACATTACTTGCAATCCTTTTCTATTAAGAGTCAGTCATTAGTTACAACTAATGTAACTTACAATGATAGTTAACAGTAATGTTGTAAAAATTTTGCAGCAATGGCAAAGAAGATATTATATCAATTCTAAATGACAAGAATGGGGAGTATAAGAGGATATGGGATTTTTACTTTTGGAGTAATGAAAACATTCTAAAATTGACTAAGGTGATGACAGCATAACTCTAAGATGAAAATGAGAGCCACTGAGTGTACACTTTGAATGGATTGTACAATGCATGGGACTTAATAACACAGGGAATCCAGTGATGGAAGAAAGGGTGTGGTTAACAGAATATGAGAATGTTCTCTTATGAACTATAACAAATATATATTAATTAGGATGTTAATAATTGGGTACACTGGGGGGGAAAAAAGATATGGACTATAGTTAGCTCAAAGTTTGTAACAAATGTTTCAAGGTGAACAAATTCAAGGTGTTTGTGGTGGGGTGATATATGGGAGCCCAACATGATGATATGCATGTTTGTTTTGTAAATTCACCACTTTCATGATACAGTGTTTATATATGTGCATAAATATATGATAAGCTTCAATAAAATTTTATTTTAAAAAAAGTCAGGGAATGTCTGATTCTATTTCTTTAAGGAGCTACTTTATACCATTGTAATAAATGTTTAGCTATGGTGACACTGGATGGCACCTGCTAGAGAACATACCTCAAGTTCCAGGTCAATCTTTCTGACATGATACACATCACAAAAAAGCTCACTAAGCTTTAAGTTACAAAGAAAGGTACCTAATACTCTTTAGAAAAGTAATCAGTACCCTGAACTCCCTGTTTTATTTTTTTTATCCCTAAAAATTGGGGGATAGGAAAGGGTCTTCCTAGGAACTGTGGGGAATCTTTAAGTCCTATATTTTACAAAATCATTCCTGCCAAGTAGGAAGATAAAACAGAGCTTTTATCTGCCATAATCCCAATTCTTTTTTTTTTTCTTTTCTTTTCTTTTTTTTAAGGAGGTACCAGGGATTGAACCCAGGACCTCATACACGGAAAGCAGGTGCTCAGTCACTGAGCTAGATCCATTCCCCATAATCCAATTCTTGATTGTGATATGATTTTTAGGAATTGGTAGGTATCAGATATTACATTAATTTATATAAAACGACACAGCAGCAGAAAACTGGCAATCTGGTCCAATACCAGCAAGACCCCATATTATAAATCCTTCATAAGCTAATAATTTTTTATATCATCTATACCTAAAAAGCAGAATCAATGTTAAGTAAAAATACTGGTAAGAAAAATGTTCTGTAAGAATTAAATCCATTTTACTTTCTAAAAGAAAAGAGACTGACATCTTTTTTAGGGACTCTCCCCCAAATGTGCATTCTTTTGCATTCTGATGAAAATAGGTAAACTTAACTTTGAAACAATCAATTAAAAACAAACAAACAAAACCACTCATCCCCGAACCCAAATCAATACATTCAGATGTTGGGGCAGGACTAGAGAGAGCCATACTTTATCAGAAGTTTCTCATGGAAGTAGTAATGACTTGATGACTTTGAAAGGAATTTTTAGTAAGTAAACACTTTCCCTCTTATTATGTTAAACTTATTAGGGCAATAGTGATTAAATATTCATTTCACCATGAACTATAAGATAGGAAAAGTTTGGTTTGTATAGAAAATTTTGTTAAGTCTTTTCCTCACAGATATTAAGAAATCTGTTACTAATCATTTATCTTTTGCTTTTGCCACCAAGAAACTCGGAATAAAATTTTCAGTCACACCACTGTAGTTACGTTAGAACTCACATCTTCCATATATTTTAGTTTTCCAAAATCTCGACATTCCAATAAACTAGTACTTTTGCTGATCTTGATTTTTATCTTTCAATTTATAACATCACTTTATCTCATTTATTTCTAGTTAGGCTCAGATTTTTGTGGAACATCCAAAGTATAAAGAAAATCCAATACCTACATATTTAAAACAAAGATCTGACAACAGTTACAGCACCCTGATTCACTCTTCTTACCATTCTATACTAATGAACATATTATCAAAAGTGTTCAAGAACTATATACAATTTTCCAACATAATATAATGTTTGTTTTTAATAAGACAAGTAAAGATTCCACTGAAATACTTACCAGGAGCAATGGTCTCCAAGGTATCAGAACTAACCTTCCGAGTGCTTGTACAGTGATGGAGGGTAGAACCCGAAAATATCAAGTAAAAAACTACATCATCTTCAACTTTGTCCTCTTCAGTAAGCAATACTGTAACAACACAATCACCCTAGGAAAGAAAAAGGAGTTACAGCAAGTTTGCATTAGAAAGGTTCCTTTAGGGAATCTATCTTCATAAAACATCAAATTTAGGGAAAAATCAAATACATCATCTACACTGTGCCCTGATTCTAGTACATTTACACAAATACAAAGACTTATTGAGAGCTTATTACATGCCAGGCAATATTCTAGGCATGGAGAATGAAACTGAAAATAAGTTCTCTGTCCTTTTTAAGCTTACATTTAGTAGAGGTGATTAGACAAAAAACGTTAACGGTTTGCATGATGAATGGGTAAAAAAAGGCAGAAACCCAGGAAAATCCAAAAATATGGCATAGGATGAAGAGCATACATTAAATAGTTATATTCTCCTACACAAAATGTCCCTCGATCCTGTGTTCCAGCTTTAGCAATAATTCTCTAATTCCTACATCCCTCAAGGTACCACCAATTTCACCCATTCTCCAGCAAATGTATACAGCCCCTCACAGACCTGCCTGGAAATGTTATAATGGAAACAGCATGAGCTTTGGCTCCAGGCAAATCTGGGTTTAAATCTCATATAAAGACTTTCCTTAAATCCTCTAATCTTCAGTTTCCTTGACTATATAACTGGAGAAACTACCTTTCCTCCGTTTAACAGCTAATATGAAGTATTGGCACATATTCAGCTATCAGTCTATGGTAATGTTCTTTATTAGACAGGAGGCCGTTTGTCTAACAATTTGTGTTTCCTGATCATCTGGCATCCCTGCTTTTAATAACCAACCCCATTAAACTCTTGAAATCAGACAAAAATCCTGTGCCAATAACTTTACCCATGACCCTAAAATTTAGAGGACATCTCTGTCCCTAATTACCCTTCTCCCAATCAAAAACACCATATAATTCGAGTTGTAACTATGAACTAACAAAAGATTTTAAAGCATTCTGTAGTACTATGTAAATCTTTTTTTTTTTTAGATTTTTTTTTTTTCAATTTATTTCTCTCCCCTTCCTCTCCCCCCCCAATTGTCTGCTCTCTGTGTCCATTCCCTGTGTGTTGCTCTGTGTCCACTTCTGTCAGCAGCACCTGGAATCTGTGTTTCGTTTTGTTGCATCAGCTTGCTACGTCAGCTCTCCGTGTGTAAGGCGCCACTCCTGGGCTGAGTGCACTTTTGTCGCGCTGGGCGGCTCTCATTAAGGGGCGCACTCCTTGCGCGTAGGGCTCCCCTACGCAGGAGACACCCCTTTGTGGCACGGCACTCCTTGTGCGCATCAGCACTATGTGTGGGCCAGCTCATCAGGAGGCCCGGGATTTGAACCTTGGACCTTCCATGTGGTAGGCAGACGCCCTATCCATTGGGCCAAATCTGCTTCCCTTACGTAAATCTTAATAATATACTATGGAAAAATCAACTGAGAGAAAGCCAGGTCCTTTGTCATAACTTACAGCATTCTCTTCCTTTCCATTTTAGAAACAGTAAAGCCCACAAGAAAACCATGCCACCCTGTGGCCACACTTATTAAGCTCTGCAGCTGAATGGTAGTTGTACACAAGAAAAAAAAATTATAAAGTCAAACATAGGGTAAAGTATATTAGCAGGAATGCCCCCACAGGTCAATTTGGGAAACAGAGTTCAAAATATTTACCAAATGAATGTCTCTCTCACGTTTTATTCCCAGTGTCTTGAACAGTACCCAGTAAAAGGCAGAGGCTCAAATCTGATGAATATGCAGTGTAGAACAATTCAGAATGAGCTACCATGCTAAATAAGCTGTAACTTACTTTGTTGAATAGTTATTAATATGAATACTGACCTGGAGAATATCATAAATATACAAAGAATTTCATGGTCAGTAAAAAGGAATTATCATTGACTTCAGTGACTATTTAGACTTATGCTTGTATACTGTTCTCTAAGAAATATTTTTGAAAAGATTAGGCTGATAAAACGTATAGTCTCTTTCTGCATGATAAACCACAGCCAGTTAAAACATCTGCACACAAATGAGAAGAGTCAATTTCTCAAGATGCTGAAAATCACTACAACCTAAAGAAAGATGCAAATACAAATTCAAAAGTTCATTCTTTTTGAACATGGGTTAGCAAATTATGACCCATGGGCCAAATCACATTCTGTTTTTCTAGAGCTGGCGAGTTAAAGGTTTTTACATTTTTAAAATTACCTTTTTTAAAGAAGTTGAAAAATCAAAAGGATATTTCATAATATGTGACTATTAAATGAAATTCAAATCTCAGCATCCATAAATAAAAGTTTTATTAGAACACAGCAGTGCCTATTTGTTTGTGCATTATCCATGGCTGCTTTCACAATACAAAGGGTCAAAACAGAAACGAGTGGTTCCAACAGAAACCATAGAGTCCACAAACCTAAAATATTTACCATCTGGACATTTAGAAAAAGTTTGCCAATCCCTTTTGTTTTAGCAGTCTATGTTGCAACTCCTCAGCTTTGCCCCTGTAGAGCAAAAGCAGCCAAAAGAAACAGGTTAAAAAAAAAATGGTGTGGCTGTGTTTCAATAAACTGTATTGGGAAGCGGATTTGGCTCAATGGATAGAGCATCCACCCACCACATGGGAGGTTCAAGGTTCAAACTCAGGGCCTCTTGACCCATGTGATGAGGTGGTCCACGCACAGTGCTAATGCCCACAAGGAGTGCCATGCCACGCAGGGGTGTCCCTACATAAGGGAGCCCCACGTGCAAGGAGTGCGCCCCATAAGGAGAGCCGCCCAGCATGACAAAAGTGCAGTCTGCCCAGGAGGGGCGCCGCACACATGGAGAGCTGACACAGCAAGATAATTCAACAAAAAGAGACACAGATCCCCGGTGCCGCTGATAAGAATACAAGCGGACACAGAACAACACACAGCGAATGGACACAGAGAGCAGACAACTGGGGGAGGGGGGCCAGGGAAGGGAAGCAAAATAAAAAATAAAAAAACTGTATTTACAAAATCAAGTGGCAGGCCTTCAGACCTTTACTTTGTGGTCTCCTGCTTTAAAACCAAGAAACCACAAAGGAAGGGTCAAAAGAAAACAGATATGAGTGTATTTTGGCCATTTCAATAGTACTGCTTGTGTTATGACTTCGGGCCAGTTCTTAGGATTTACACATGAATCTCTGTTTCACAAGATTATGCAATACAAAATAAAACATTAGCTGAGGTAAAATTGGTGAAATAGATAAGTGCCTTAGAATTCTTTCCAGTGTTTGGCTAGTTTCAGATAGACAGACTGAAGGAGTATTCCAGATTATACAAAGATTTTAAACCATAAACCTTAATAGTTATACAGTTTATAGGCAATAGCCATTGTTTTACAACTGGCAGAATGATAAGTGACATGTAGTACTCTTAAGACACAGTTTCAGAACTCCTAAAAAGTTTTTAGTAATATTAAATGCCTGCAAAAGTATACACTGAAAATGACACCCAGTATCATAGAGGTATTGTTCTTTCAAAAGGAGTAATACGTGTAACAGAGTAAATATCCAAAGTCTCATTCCATGCCTCAATCTTATTGTTTTCCCCAAAGATAATCATTCACATTTATATTTGGTATACACTGTGCCAGTCATTTTTCTATGAATTTACACACATATATACACATACTATACTGATTTTGTGCTTTGCTACCCTCAATTTATAACATAATTTTTAAAAATAAAATCTTCCATTTATTTCTTTTTAAGGAGGTATCAGGTATTGAACCTGAGATTTATAACATAATCTTGCCCTTTCCCTCCCCCCACTAGGGGTTGTTAGATCTCTACATCTTGGCCCAGCTACTTTCCTGCTGTCTGAAACACTCTTCACTCTTCTTTACCTGCCCCATTAAAACTCAAAGATCAACCCAGATCTGAGCTCATACCCCACACTTCTTCCAAGAAACCTTCCCCACTCCTCCTCTCTGCCTTTCAGGATAAGCCGCCTCCTCCATGTCCTCTGTTTCCCCTTTCAGAGCACTCATCCCACTGCAGTACAGCGCCCCATTCAATTGTCTGCCTCCCTTTTAAACCATGGGCTCCCCAAGGACTGGAGCTGTGTCTTTTTTATTCAATGATGTCAGCCCAGTAATCAGTGTTAGATGCCAAGAAGGGGCTCAATAAATACACATTGATTAAATGAATAGCAATAGGTACCAAGGAACTGGGAGAGTGGGAGACTGAAGTCATGAAAGTCCTCTTAAGAGGGTGTTGTATTTACTGAAGTATAAGAAACAGCACTTAACCTTCTATCCAAATGGCCTGCATACAAACAAATACAACATAATCTTCATGATCTTTTTATTATTGTATATATAGATCTTCCTCATTCTTTTTTGGGTGCCTTTCACTGTTCTACTTAACAAACATATACAATTTATTTAACCATTCCATTACTGGTAGGACTTTCCTGTGGTTTGCAATTTTTTCACTAATTCAAAACAAAGTTGTAAGGAACCACACTGAACATGCATCTTTGGGCCTATGTGTGGTATTTCTACAACACAGACACCTTTAAATAAAATTGCTGAGTTAAAGAGCAAACTAATTTTTCATTTGACAGTACTTATAAACTGCTCTCTAAAAAGGTTAGGGTATTTACCTACCCAACACAATGTATACAAGTGCTCTTTTCTCCACACATTTTACCCATCTCTGAATATTATTTTTTAATTTTTCATAGTTATTATGTGAAAATGGTATATTATTCTTTTGATTTGCATTTCACCAGTTATTAGTGAGAGAAATGTTAGCCATTTTTATTTCTTCTTCTGTAAACTGCTTACACCTATACTTTGCGGTTTTTCTTATCAGTTATTTTCCTTTTCAAATATTCAAGGAGGTGTGGAGGGGAAAGACTAACATTTTTTAATGCCTGTCCTAGTGATAAACTCTTTACCTAAGTTACGTCATTTATTCCTCACAATAACCCTCTAAGTGGATCCAGTAGAACCATTTTACGTAAGAAGAAATGGAGATAGAGTCTATATAACATGACCAAGATCATAAAAGATTGTAAATTGACAAGGCTGAGATTTGAACCCAGCACTGGCCAGTTCCGAAACATCTCTACCACTCAAAAAAAACTTTCCTCATCTTTTAAGCAGAGAAATGATTCCATTTGTCATGATACAAAAATATTGTACAAGCAGTATAAATAAGTATGAAAACCTTCTAAAAGCATAATAATCTGTTTACAACAAAATGTTTTAAAAATGCCAAAAAGAAAATAGTAAATGCAAAACTAGAAATCACTACAATTATAGAGCTCACCCCCAAAGAGAATTCTAATAGTTTTGTTATATCACCTTTTCCATTAAAAAACAAAAACTAAATTAAATATGGGACATGATAAAAAAAGTGACATTACAGGGATAAAAACATGATTTCCTACATTAAAACCAAGTCTATTCAATTATTAATAATGTAGATTTAAGCAGTCATTTTTCTTCCTAATTTCTCCCTCTTTTCTGTAATTTTTCACTCTTTAAGAAGTGAATTTTAGTGAGAAAATCGCTTGTTTCCTTTTCCCTAAAATCTATAAATGTATCTGAAATTCTTAGAATAGGACCTTCATAGATATCTGTGTATGATAAAAAAATAAAAATCAACAGTACTATATCCATGTGTCATTTATCCCTAATGCTATTATCATTAAGAAGCAAAGTAACTTACAAAAAAAACTATCCTAGTTTGCTTTAAAAACAAGAGTAAATTACAATTAAACATATCCAAAAAAATAAACTGTTAACTGAATGCATAGCAAAGCTCCACTGTTTTCTTTACCTGATGTCAATAAAGTAGGGCACATTTCTGCAGTGTAATATAGCAAAAGAAATGTTTCCTCAAACTCAGTATTAAGTAAACACAAATTATTTTACTCATTTCCACATTCTCTTCTCTTTTCCTCCCACCTTAGACATACCCACACAACCCCACACACATGCACAACCCTCTCAACTGGCAGTCATGCCAATTCAAAATCACCAGTATCCATACTAATATATAAAAATAATCAGGACTAGCTCCCAGGGGGACTTTGAAAAATAAACTCCCAGTGATTTAAATTCTTGTGGTCAAAGTAAAACTTTGAGAAAATATTTCAAACTAACTGAACTGTTTTTGCACATAGAATTAAAGGTCTCTAATTTATATCATGTATCTGCAAGACAGTCCATAAAAATTGGCCATAATCATCACTTCTTTCACCTGAAATTGGATAAGGACCAAAACCCATTTGGTTAAGAGAAAAAGAAAGATGGAAAGACGTATCAATACTATTCCCAGAATTGAAGTGAACTAATCAATTCTAGAGATTCAGAATATTTGAGAATTCACAGCACCAATAGTGAGAGAGCACAGACCATGCATTATTTTTCTTCTGAATTCAGGCAAAATTGAACACAAAGCAGTCTTTCAACAAGTTCAGTAAGTATCAGGTGATGAGACAATTAAGGAATTAGCATTGAGGAAGCTCACCTCCAGCCCTTCTCTCATATTAACCATTCATTAAGACATCATGAAGGGCATCCTATGTAGGAAGACACTGGGCTACCCAGAAGAGATATACACCTTGTCTTCATGGAATGGCCAGGTCTAGTATGGATGGACAAACAGATTGACTACTGCTGTTAGAGATAAGCCCACAGTGCTGTAGGAGCACCAAGGAAAGGCATCTAAGCCAAGACAGAGGACAGGCAGCCGCGCTAAGAGGAGAACAGAAGTAAAAGCAAGAATAAGCGAGGCAAATAAGAAGAAATTGTGTTCTAAACAGAAAAGACAGCATGAGCAAAGACTCATAACTGGGAAAAGGTATGGTACATATGGTACAGTCAGAGCACTGCAAGCTCATAGGAATGGCTGCTAGAGTATGGGGGCACAGCTAGAAACACAAGCCAGGCTACAAAGGCCTCTTTCATGGGCACACTGTAAGAGTCTGAATTTTACCAGGCTGACAAAAGAAAGCTACTGAATATGTTTAAGGTAGTGACATGATCTATCTCCTTTTTAGAGCACTCATACAGCAACGCATGCCAGGAGTTCAGCACAGTGCTTGACAAATAGTAGGCATTCAAATGTTTGTTCAATGAAACAATGAGAGGTAACTTGGAGTATTGGTGAATGGATGAGGAGAGTGGGACAGAGGGATAGAAGATAGGGTAAAAAGATAAAAGGCCAGTATGAAAATCTAGGAAACAAGCCTAATCTGCAGAATAAAGGGAAAGTTCCCAGATAAACACCTACTTCTGAAGTAGAAAGGACAGCTTGGATATTCAAGAGTGAGGCAAAAATGAATCTGGTTTTAAGGACAAATACTGTATGGCCTCACTAATATAAACTAAATATGAAGAATAAACACATAGAATTATTAAAATCTAGAGTATAGGATACCAGGAGATAGGATGAGGACTGAGAAGGGGTACTGATGCTTTATACATGTAGAATTTTCAATAAGCTTGACTGCAAAAGTGTGGAAATGGACAGAGTTGATGATAACACATTTTAGTGAGTATAACTAACAAGACTGGTTTATAAATGGGACTGTGGTTGAAAGGGATAGTCTAGGGATGTAAATGCCAAATGAAAGAAAGCTAGAGAATGATCTAAGGACTGAATAACATAGTGAACCGGGAGACAGATGAGGATTGTGGTTAATAGTACAAATACAAGAATGTTGTTCTATAAACTAGAACGAATGTATGTCACTATTAGCACTATGCACTAAAAAATATAGTGGGAAGTGGACTTGGCCCAGTGGTTAGGGCATCCGTCTACCACATGGGAGGTCCACAGTTCAAACCCCTGGCCTCCTTGACCCATGTGGAGCTGGCCCATGCGCAGTGCTGATGCGCGCAAGGAGTGCTGTGCCACACAGGGGTGTCCCCTGCATAGGGGAGCTCCAGGCGCAAGGAGTGCACCCTGTAAGGAAAGCCGCCCAGCATGAAAGAAAAGTGCAGCCTACCCAAGAATGGCGCCGCACACACGGAGAGCTGACACAACAAGATGAAGCAACAAAAAGAAACACAGATTTCCGGTGCCGCTGATAAGGATGGAAGGGATCACAGAAGAACACACAGCGAATGGACACAGAGAACAGACAACTGGGGGGAGGAAGGGGAGAGAAAGAAAAAAAAAAAAAATATATATATATATATATAGTGATGCATGGGAAAAATACAATTAATGTAATTTACACTATAATTAACAGCAATATTGTAATATTCTTGCATTAATGTCAAAGAAGATACTATATCAATGCTAAGAGTCAATAAGAGGGGACATGGGATTTTTTTTTCTTTTGGACTAAGGAAAACAATAAAAAATTAAGGTGATGACAACACAACTCTGTGATGAAAGTGAAAGCCAATCAGAGTACACTTTGGAGGGACTATACAAGGCATGGGACTGTATAACACAGTGAACCATGTGGTGAATGATGGACTCTGGTTCACAGTACAAATATGAGACTCTTTCCTCATGAACTACAACAAATGTACAATATTAATACATACTGTTAATAATAGGGGGTATACAGAAAAAATATAACAAATATGCCCTATGGCCCATAGTCAGTGGTAATAGTCTGACCGTGTTCTTTCATAATCTGTAACAAATGCTCCACAACAATGTAAGGTGTTGCTGAAGGAGTGGTGCATGGGAATTATGCACATTGTGCATGACTGTCTATAAGCTTACACCTTCTCTAATTAAAAAAAAAAAAAAAGGTATTAGGGACAACCAGCAAGATGGTGGCAGAGTAAGTAGTCCCTAGAGTCAGCTCCTGCTACAAGGAAGTTAGTAAACACCCAGAGCTCTCTGGAGCTACCTGAAGCACCTGTTTAGGGGCTCCAGAAGACCAGAAAAGCATCCTGCCACATCCTTGAAGGAATGGAAGGAAGAGGCTGCCCATCTGCAGAGAAGATTCTTAAGTAGCTCCACGCCCTGGAGGCCCATGCCCATCCTCCACTAGATGCACAAGCCACCTCAAGAGCTGTTCTACAGCTGGAATTGAAAGCTCCACTTCCCAAAAACAGGGAAGGAACAGCTACTTGGGCACTAATTTCAGGTACTGATGAGTAAATTTGGGGGGCTAAAGCATAATCCTAAGAACAGCTAAACTTTGAACTTGTCCAAGTTAGAAAGAGGCCAGTAGCCACCATCCTCACTCCATACCTGGCACAAGGGGAAGTGGGACAGACTGAAAATCACAGTGATGGTAGGGACCGGCTTCTTTCCATCCAGATCAGACTGCAGCTCTAGCCTAGGCCCCAACCCCACTTCCGGCAGGGAGGAAGCTGGGGGGACCTGTGCCAGCTTCTCCGGGAAACTACCGGCCAAGCTGCGGAAGCCAGTGATTATCCTACTTTAGCAGTGCAAGCTGCCCCAGAAGCTATTCTGTGGCTAGAATTGGAAGCTCCATTTCCCAAAAACAGGGGAGAAGACAGGGGGCCACGGATTTCGGCTACTGATTAGTAGACTCGGCTAGCTAAGGTACAACCCTAGGAACAGCTAGGGTGTGAATCTGTCCAAGTTGAAAAGAGGCTGGTGGCCACCATTTTGACTTTACCCACAGCATGAAGGGAAGCCAGGCTGACTGAAAATCACAGTGATGGTAGGAAACAGTTTCTTTTACCCAAATCGGGCTGCAGCCCTAGCCTAGGCTTCAGTCCCACTTTTGGCAGGAAGGAGGCTGGAAGGCCCTGCACCAGCCTATTCAGGTAACTGCAGGTACCTCTTTGGCTGGCACAGACTAAATAATCTGAAATCTACCAGGGCAAATGTGGTCATCTTGGACACACATTGCATAGACTACAGCCCACACCTGCATCTCCATCCCCACCCCAGGCAGGGGAGAAAGGGGTGCAAAGCATCATCAGTCTCTCTGGACAACTACAATCTAGAATTGCATGACTTGGATTATTCCATACAGCTGTGACTCTGTCCCTACCCAGGGCAAAGAAGAAAGTTGGGAGAAGATTCATCAGTCCCTGGAGCAATGAGGGCAGCTTAAGCCGCCAGTTCTTCTAACTCCCACTACATCCTTGCCTCCTACTGCACAACTAGGAAGGGAGAAAGGACAGGAAGCCCTAAAATAAAGAGAAAAGATTGTACCCAGAATAAATACTCTAGTTAGCCAGATGCCAAGAAACCAAGAAACAGGAAGATATGGCCCAGGAAAAGGAACAAGGCTCTAGATGACATAAAAAAATTGAGACAACTAATCATAGATGTTCAAACAAATCTTAATAAATTCAATGAGATGGCTAAAGAGATTAAAGATATTAAGATGACATTGGATGAGCACAAAGAAGAATTTGAAAGCATACAGAAAAAAATAGCAGCCCTTATGGGAATGGAAGACCCAACAAATGAAAATTTAAAAACATTGGAATCATATAATAGCAGACTTGAGAAGGCAAAAGAAAGGATTCATGAGTTTGAAGAACTGGCCAAGGAAAGTGAACATACAAAAGAACAGATGAAGAAAAGAATGGAAAGATCTCAGGGAACTAAATGACAGCAAAAGACATGCAAACATACATGCCATGGGTGTCCCAGAAGGAGAAGAGAAGGGAAAGGGGCAGAAGGAATATCTGAAGAAATAGTGGTAGAAAATTTCACAACCTTATCGAAGGACATAGATATCCATGTCCAAGAAGCACAATGTACTCCCATCAGAAAAAATCCAAATAGACTAACTCCAAGACACATACTCATCAGAATGTCAAATACCAAAGACAAAGAGAGAATTGTGAGCGCAGCAAGAGAAAAGCAATGTATAACATACAAGGGACACCCAATAAGATTAACTGCTAATTTCTCACCAGAAATTATGGAGGCAAGAAAATAGTGGTATGATATATTTTAGATACTATGAGAGAGAAACTTCCACCCAAGAATCTTATATCAGGCAAGACTGTCTTTCAAAAATGAAGGTAAGCTTAGAATATTCACAGATAAGCAGAAACTGAGAGAATTTCTAACCAAGAGACCAGATTTTCAGGAAATTCTAAAAGGTGTGCCAGAGCCTGAAAAGAAAAGGCAGGCGAGAGAGGCCTGGAAGAGAGTCTAGAAAAGATTATATCAATAAAAGTAACTAAAAGAGTGGTGAAAATAAAGTATGACAGATAAAACTGAAGTAGTCAGGAATAAACTTAACGATGTAAAGCACTTGTTTTCAGAAAACTGCAATTCAATGTTAAAAGAAATCGAAAAAGTCCTAAATAATTGGAAGAACATTCCATGCTCACGGACTGGAGGGCTAAATATCATTAAGATGTCAATTCTGCTCAAACTGACATACAAATTCAATGCAATCCTGATAAAAATTCTACCAGCATTTATTTTTAATTGAAAACACGATTATCAAATTCATTTGGATGGGTAAGGGGTCCTGAATAGCCAGGAACATCTTAAAAATGAAAAGCAAACCCTCTTCTCCAGATTTTAAATCATACTATCTAGCTACAGTGGTAAAAACAGCAATGGTACTGGCATAAAGACAGGCACATAGACCAATGGAACCAAACTGATGGTTCAAAAACAAATCCTCACATGTACGGTCAAGTAATTTTTGACTAGCCTGTCAAACCCACACAGCTTGGGCAGAAGAGCCCATTCAACAAATGGTGCTGAAAGAACTGGACATCCATAGGCAAAAAAAGGAAAGAGGACCCCTATCTCTCACCTTATCCAAAAATTAACTCAAAATGGATGAAAAAAATATAAAAGAACCATAAAGCTTCTGGAAGAAATTGCAGAAAACTATCTTCAAGTCCTGGTGGTAGGTGGTGAATTCTTAAAGGAGATAAGAGGAGGACTGAGATGGACTACGGATATTTAATATATGCAAAAGCTTTAATTAGCTGTACTGTAAAAGTTGGAAATGTAGAGTAGATGGTAACAAATAGTGAACAATAGCTAGTTTATAATGGGGATGTGGCTGAAAATGATAGTCTAGGTATGTAAATGCCAATTGACAGAATGCTAGAGAATAATCTAGGAACTGGATAGCACAGTAAACCAAGAGATGGATGAGAATTGTGGTTGATGGTACAGATGCAAGAGTGTCCTTTGTGAGCTAGAGGAAATGTACATCACTACTGCAGGGTGTTAGGAATGTGGAGAAGCATGGGAAAAATACAACTGGAGTGACCTATGGACTGTGGTTAGCAGTAGTAATATAACATTCTTGCATCTATGAGAAAGATGTACTGTGTTGATAATGGGGCAGTATGTAAAATGTGTGCCAAATGTACACTATGGACGTGGTAACAATCAGATGATATTATTTCACCTGTAACAAATGTTCCCCCATAGTGTGGTGTGTTGATAGAGGGGTGTTGTTTGGGAATTCTGCACATGTGCATGATTGTTTTATAAGTTTACAACTTCTGTCACAAAAAATATTTTAAAAATAATAATAGGGTGGGTTGGGGGAAAATACACCAAATGTAAGATAAGGACTATAATTGGTAGTAAGATTTTAACAATATTCTTCCATAATTTATAACAAATGTCTCACAGCAATGCAAGGTGTTGGTGGAGAGTTGATCTATGTGACCCTTCTATGATGTTGTGCATGTGTGCTTTGTAAGTTCACAACTTTTACTATACACTTATTGTTTATGTATGTTCATATATAAAAGATATAAATATAATAATAATAATACGGCGGGTTGGAGTGGAAATACTTTGGTTAGTAGTAATATTTTGACAATGCTCTTTAATCATTAGTTAAAAATGTTTAACAACAATTCAAGGTATTGGTGGTAGGGTGAGTTATGAGAGTCCTGTATGTTTTGTAAGTTCGTAACTATCATTAATCAGTTATTATTTAGGTATGACTGATATACTTCAATAAATTTCTTTTAGAAAGGCATTAGGTAAAAAAAAAAATTAATCTGGTTAGGCAACTGAGTGGATGGTGGTATCTGCCAACAGAGCAGGAGCTGAAAAAATGGGCAGCTATTGTTTTTGAGTGATGGGTGAGAAAAGTTCAGTTGGGATATTCTGGAGCTTGAGGTGCCAAAAACATGTAGGAGGAGATGGCCAATGACAGGAGAGAATCCTTTTAAAGCTTTCAGTATCAATTTCTTTTTGTTTTTTTAATTCCCAGGACAAAAATTTAAGTTTCAAATAGTTTTCATACCTTAGTTTTATTAAACCTAAGTCACATCACTTTATACCCAAAATATTAAACAGAAGAAAACAAAGACGCCTCGTTCACTTCAAAGCCACTTGAAATTCAGGCTCCAAAGGCACACGAAATTAAAGGACATTGTTCCCGAAGGAATATTCTCTGTAAGTCACTGACAGCAAACAACAAACACTCTTAGTCTGCATTTCAGACACATGACTCCTATTCTACTGCAGTAATACCAGGTACCAAGTACTACTTGAGATGGCCTTGAAAGATTAAGCAAGTTGGAGCAGTGATGGAAAAATAAAATTGAAACATGTATCTAAATAAGAATTTTTGTTGTAGGTTGCTGCTTTAATCATACCCTCCTCTTGAAAGAAGTCAAGAAATCATTTTGCTATTCAACAGAGAAGGACATACAATAAATGGATAAGACAGTCTGGCTGCCTAATTAAGAAGTCTGTCATTTTTTGAACTACAACAGAGAAATTGATCAACAAGGGTAAGTCTCAGGATGTTATTATAATTTTAATTTGACCTAACCCTAGGAAGAAAATGTGTCTACATCTCCAGTGTTCCAACAATCTGAATTCAAGAAACACACAGTGCTATCCTTACAAAGATATTTTCCATGTTTCTTCACTGATGAGAAATAAAGCCTTGAACTTTACACTTTTTAAGGGTCCTATTGGTTTTGTTTTTTAATAAAAGCAGTTTTATTGAGATACATTCCCATACCATACAATCCATCCAATGACTAGTTTTTGCTGACAGGTGGCACAAGAATTGATGAAAAAGACCATACATACTAGTCTCTATTTTGTAGGACAAGGAGATACCCAAATTATATTAACAGATAGACTGTGGTCCAAATTGCCACTAATCAACCATTTATTTGCCAATAAAAACAGGGTTTTAAATGGTTACTATGGTCTCAGTTCTCCCATCTCCAACTCGTTTATCATAAAATACCATATTAATGTGCTTTAATCACCTTTATACACTTACTAAATTTTTTTTGCTTCCATTTCTAACATGGAATTCTAAAAATATCTCTTCCTTTTCTACACCAAGGATTTCCTTTCCACTGAAGACCCAACTTCTGCTGGAAGGCTCTCAGTGGCCCTAAAATACTAGTGACAATTAAGAACTTCCTTTACCTGGGGACAGTAGCTTGAGTAAGAGGGAAATGGAATGGGGAAGGGAGAGGTACCTGAGGGATGGGCAAAAATGGATTACCAGTGTAGAGTTGAATGGAAGGGATAGGGCCATGGGAACGGGGATGATAAGATTAAGGGAATGAGGAAGTGGACTTAGCCCAGTGGTTAGGGCGTCCGTCTACCACATGGGAGTTCCGTGGTTCAAACCCCAGACCTCCTTGACCCATGTGCAGCTGGCCCACACAAAGTGCTGATACGCGCAAGGAGTGCCGTGCCACACATGGGTGTCCCCCGCGTAGGGGAGTCCACGCGCAAGGAGTGTGCCCCGTAAGGAGAGTCGCCCAGCGCGAAAGAATGTGCAGCCTGCCTAAGAATGGCGCTGCCCACACGGAGAGCTGACACAACAAGATGACGCAACAAAAAGAAACACAGATTCCCATGCCGCTGACAACAACAGAAGCGGACAAAGAAGACGATGCAGCAATCAAAGCCCTAACCATAACTTAATCATGCCCAGGTACACACCAGATTGCACACATAATCCAATATCTATTTTTGGAATTCATAACCATAACAAACTGCTACACTCCACCCTCTGAATTCCAAAAAGACATTACAATATTCAAAAAAAACTTAAATCAATAACAATGCAAGTACTAAATCATATCACCATCAATTTAAAAAAATAGTTGTCTTGGGGCAAAGTCCTGTCTGTGATAGACCTCTGAAACTTACAAAACAATTTATCTGTTTCCAATACATAAATGGACAAAGGAAAAACACTTCCATTACAATAAGGAGAAATTGGGAGGGAATCATGAGTCATGGGTCCTGTATGGTTCAATAAATCTGTAGGGCATCCTCCATTCAATTTCAGTCTGAGAGTCATTCTTAAGGTGAAGATTTCTTCTCCTTGATGCCATATGATAACGCACCCTTTCTACAAGCTTACCCAATGGCCATTTTCTTGGTTCCATCCTCATCAAGCATCTGGGTGGGTGTTTACCAAGCTCCAGACCTCTCTCTCTCTCCAAGAATGTTGGGGTTATTGCCACACCTTACCCAATCTTTGGGTTAGAGTATTAACCCTCCTAGTACAGTGACATGAAGACAACATTCCCCCTAACCTTTGGCATACAGGCTCAACCTTGTCAGAGCAACAAGTTGACCACCCGGCCTTCTCAAACCTTTGTGAGACAGGTCCACCCCTCTCAGACCTGTGGGGTGCTGACCTTAATCATCCTAATCCTTGGGGAATGTGCTGCACCCCTCTGTACCCTGGTTTGGCAAAACATCCCCAGAACACTGGGCAGGAACATCCACCCTCTTCAACTGCTGGTACAAACTCACCCTCTCTGTACACATGGGTGGGGTTCCTCTCTTGTCCCAAAGTAGATGTCCTATATCCAGATCTCAGCTTCTATGGTTTTCCTCTTAAAGCTGTTTCTCCTTCAATCTCTCCTTTCCATGTCCTTTTTAGTTCATGCTGACAGTGGTTTTGTTCACACAGCTCTTTCAAAAACCTCATTGGTTTAGCATGCAGGAAGCAGGGGTCCAAGCCGTCAGACAGCAAGACTTTCCACAAGTCTTTCCTAGATAACTGCATATCTTCAATCCTGATTTACAAGTTCCAAGTTTAGTTAAGTGTTCCAATGGGGCACTTCCATCTGAGAGCTTGATTTCCACAGGCTTGGAATTTGCAGAATTAGCTTCTGTTTTCTTTGAACCCAACAGTTCAGTCCTCAGCATATCTCTCTCATCTAGGATTTTGCTATAAGCTGCAAGGAGAAGCCAAGTTGCATTCTCTGGGTTTACTTTGGAAATTTCTTAAGATAAATGTCCAGGCTTGCCATTTTCAAACTCTGCCTTCCATAAACACCAGGAGTTAATCTTGCTAAATTCTCTGCAATTTTAAAACATGGATCGCCTCTCCTCCAATTTCCAATAATGGTTTCATCATTTACTTCTAAGGCATCATTTAAAAGTCTCGTTAGCATCCATATTGCTATCAATAGTCTCTTCAAAGCAATCTAGGCCTTTTCCATCAAGCATCTCACAATTCCTCCAAAAATACCCCTTACCCATTTGTAAAATTGTTCCAGCATTCTGATAATTGCAAAAGCACTTCCCCATTCCTCAGTACCAAATTCTGTATTAGTCAGCCAAAGGGGTGGTGATGCAAAATACCAGAAATGGGTTGCCTTTTTCAAAGGACATTTATTTGGGGTAGGAGCTTACAGATACCAGGCCATAAAGCCTAAGTTACTTCCCTCACCAAAGTCTATTTTTTTTTCTTTTTTTTTTTAAAGATTTATATTTATTTATTTAATTCCCCTGCCCTCCCCCGGTTGTCTGTTTTCTGTGTCTTTTTGCTGCGTCTTGTTTCTTTGTCCGCTTCTGTTGTCGTCAGCGGCACGGGAAGTGTGGGCGGCGCCATTTGCTCCCTTATGGGTGCACTCCTTGCGCATGGGGCTCCCCTACGCGGGGGACACCCCTGTGTAGCAGGGCACTCCTTGCGCGCATCAGCACTGCGCACGGGCCAGCTCCACACGGGTCAAGGAGGCCCGGGGCTTGAACCGCGCACCTTCCATGTGGTAGACGGACGCCCTAACCACTGGGCCAAAGTCCGTTTCCCACCAAAGTCTGTTTTTACGTGTTGGGGCAAAATGGCTGCCGACGTTTGCGAGGATTCAGGTTTCCTGGGTTCCTCCCTTCCTCAGGCTTCTTTTTACTGGGTTCAGGATTTCTCTCTTCTGGGGCTTGCTTCTGTTTCCTCTGTGAGCTTACTTTCCAGGGCTACAGATTAAGGCTTCAGCATCAAACGCCAATATCAAAATCCCTCAACTCTGTCCTTTGCCATGCCTTTCATCTTTGAGTCCCCACCCACCAAGGCCAGGAGTACGTAGCCCTGAGTTCTTGATCACTGATATCATTCTCCACTGGAAGGACCCAGGGCTCCTCAGACAAAAGGCCAATTCCAAGCCTGGGGCAGAGGAGGAACAAAGTAAACCTGGAACATCTTTGGCTTTGGCAGAAAATAAGGAAGTGCTCAAAATGATGATTGGGCATCAGTTTCAAGGACACAAGAGACAGACTGAAGGGGCTTTCTCTGGCCAAATCTGGGACAATTTGAAGACCAAAACAATTAAGAAGAGTAGTGATTATAAACCATTTAAAAACAGGAATTCATGAATCCAAACTGATAATAAATAGACTAATTAAATAAGAAGGGGAGGGCTCTTGCTTAGAACATTGAGTATCAGCTGTCAGAAGTACAGAGTGTTAGATACATATCATTTCACAAACACGGTAAAGATTGAATCAAACAAGAATTATCAATGAATGCTCAATAATATATGATATAGGGGAAATTCTGATGAGGAACAGAATATTTACTTTGTCTTAAAGTATTTCCTCCACAGATTGCTTATCAGTTGCAAGGGCGGATGGGAGAAATCTGCCAATACCTTGACCAAGTAATCAAGACAAACATCCCCAATGAAGACAGACAGATACTGTGTATCGCCAGATGGAATACCCTGAGAAGGACATAACATTACTTACATAGTACTCTGACCAAGACTGCAAAACTCATCACAAGGAAACATCAAACAAAAAATGAGGGATTTTGCTAAAGGGGAGAGGTGGGAGGGGGTTCTGTGTATTCTTCAAAACTACCAATGCCATTAAAGACAAAGAAAGGTTGTGGACATGTTCCATTTAAACAAGTCTGAGAGAGGATGTCTAAATGTGATACCTAGCCACAGACTGGATCCTACACTGGAGGGGAAAACACTACTAAAAACGGTATTATTAGGTCAACTAACAAAAATGAAAATGAACAGATTAAAGTACTAATGTACTTCCAAGCAAATTCCAAGCAAATCCAAATGTATTGTGATTACACAAGGAAATATTCCTCTTTATCATAAATTCATACTCAAGTATTTAGCAGTAAGGGCCCAGGATGTACATAACTTAAAAACAGATAATTTGGGGAGAAATTATTTATATATAGGTTGATAGCCAGATATGAGTGTAAATAATAAAGCAAATAGGCTGAAGTGTCAACAGTAGGTGAGCTGTTAAAAACTGCTGTCCCAAATAAAGGATATATATGTATCCTTTTATATTTTTGCAACTTTATATAAATTTGTAACTATTTAGAAATAAGTTTTTAAAATACTAAAAATAAATTTAAAAATTCAAAAGGCTTCAAAGGAATTAAGAACTAGGGATATGGGAAGTCTTCAGTATAGATGTGGACAATGCTCTGTCTTCAACGGCAAACTTTATGAAGTTCTCCTTTTGCTCAACCTCAAACTGGGAACGCAGAAGCCTGTCCTCACTCTA
This sequence comes from Dasypus novemcinctus, assembly GCF_030445035.2. Taxonomy (NCBI): domain Eukaryota; kingdom Metazoa; phylum Chordata; class Mammalia; order Cingulata; family Dasypodidae; genus Dasypus; species Dasypus novemcinctus. The sequence goes on along the minus strand of NC_080675.1, from coordinate 166,795,718 downwards.
GCATAATTTGTCTCTTATATAGGGACATATATAGGGAAAAATAAATACAACATAGTAGACATTTATATCACTAAACCAGTATTACACAAACATAAATACTATAGGAGTTTGGTCAAAGGAGAAAGACAAGTCAACACTGACTTAACTACTATCATTTTCTGAGTGCCTACTTCAGATCAAAGGTTGAACTAAGGGCTGTACAAATACTCTAAGGCAAGTATCTAAATCCCATTTCAGAAATGAGGAAAGTGTAGCCTAGAAAATCTGAATATCTAACTAAGAACAAAGGGCTAAAGGTGTTAATTACATTCAAGTAAGATTCCAAAGTCTATATTCTTTCCACTATTCTGGACCTGAGGTTAAGAGCAGGAGACAGAGTTTAATGGAAGAAAAAGATATGTGTAAAGAGGTAATTATTAATAGAAGAAAAACATGTTAAATGTCAAGCAAGTAGTAGACACCAAAAGGGCTATAGGAACTGAAGAGGAAGAGGATGCTAAGAGCAAGGAAGAAAAAAGGAGGTGGTGAAGGGGCGATCAGGCAGAAGGAAGCTTCCAATTAGGGTAAATACAAACCCAGGCACCATAGTTGCTTAGACCTGAAGATGTATGAGGATGCCAGAAGTATGTTTATGTGTACACTTATCCCACTATACTGTAATTGTTTGGACAACATGTTATCACCATCTGCACCCTGTAGAAAGCAATAACTATCTTTCTGGGGACTTTACACATGTCTATCTAGCAACAGAAGTTGTTCAATAACTATTTGAATAAATAAGGCTGTAGAGGCCAGATTATGTTGAAATGCAATAGCAACCCCATCAATTTGTACTTGAACCTGTATAGGAGAGAAAAATATATATAGCCTTGTGTAGTATGTACTGGAAAATGAGGGTGGGAGGTGAAGTTGACATGTTAAAGGTAGTCAATATTCTAGAAAGATTTATCTCACAGCAATATCCTAAGGAGAAAAAGAGTAGAGGCAAGGAAACCAACCGGTAAAAACATTATCAAAATACAAGTGTTTTGGAAGTCGATGCAGCTCAAGAGATTGGGCTCCCATTTACCATATAGGAGGTCCAGGGTTCAATTTCCAGGGCTTCCTGATAAAGGCAAGGTGACCCACACAGGAGTGCTGGAGCAGCAAGATGACACCACAAAAAGGGACACAGAAGAGAGACAATAAGAGACACAGCAGACCAAGGAGTTGAGGTGGCGCAAGAGATTGAGCAACTGTCTCCTACTCTGGAAGGTCCCAGGATCAGTCCCAGGTGCTGCCTAAAGAGAAGGAAAGCAGACACAGAGGAACACGCAGCAAATGGACAACGAAAGCAGACAGTGCAAAAAATAAGGGGAGGTGGGGGGGTGAATAAATAAATAAATATATCTCTTTAAAAAATTTGTGCAGAAGCTGAAAGAGCTTGAACTGCTACTGCAGCAAGACAATCTAAAAAATAAATGTAAGAAAGACATTCTATTAAAAAATAAGGTGAAGAATGCAATATCTGGATGGAAGATGGCAAGACAGTAAAACAAGAAACAACGTTAACAGAAAAGGAGGTCATCTTCATTAAGGAAAACTAGGGAGCTGGGGACAGGGAATGATTTGTGAGAAAGATGATGATTATAAGCTTTAAATATTAAGTTTCATATGCCAGCAGGATGGGTAAATGTAGATATATGTCCAATAGGCAGTTTGCAGGGCAGCCTGTTGGTGAGGCAGACCCAGAGTCAACCTGTTTGCTCTAACATTTAGCAAGCCCAAACCCCTAGGCTAGGTGAGTTCTCTGCAGTCAGAGAGCGCAAAGGGCTGGTCCTGGTATTCATGCATGGGAGGGCAGGGAGAAGAAATTGACCTGGAGAAACTGACCAAACAAGAAAAGGCCAGTAGGTGAAAGGGAGAAATCCGAGAAAAGCCAAAGGAAACAAGAATGAAAAAGACTTGTGGCATTAAAAGGAATGATTTTTAAACAATCCTCAGAAGAGGTACAGATAAGATACTTAACAGACAGAAAAGCAGCAAACTCAGGAATCATCTTATTTTTCTCCAGTCTTAAATGGGTCTTTTCACAGCACCATTCATCTATCTATTCCACTGCCCCAATCCCAGAAATATGATCCTTTGGACCCAAGAGGAATCCAAACTCAAGTACCACCAAAAAAGAATGTGAGACTTATACCATATTTCTCTCTGTTAATGGCTACTACAAATGGCTTCTCTACAGTCCAAAACTTAAAGTACTTATTTCCCATTTTGAGTCTTCCAGAAGGCTTGGCTGCTAAGTAAAATAAATATCACTTCCCAGATTCACAATATAGTTAATCACCCCTGCCCCACTTAAAAGAGTTTTAAACTTTTATTTTTAACAAGCTTGTTAACATCCTTCGTAACTACAATAGCCTCTGGGGATAGCAGAATCTAAGGAGGATATAATTATTAATTTGTAATAATTAAATGGAAAGCTAGTTTGAATTACAGAAAATTAAAGCACTTTTAAATGACTTCTTGCAATCAAATGGATACAGGGCTGCTATTCCATTAGTATTGGGGCCACTTTTAAAATATGATTATATAATACATCAATGTTGATATGCAAATGAGTCTTAAAATGTCTGAAACTATTTTTAATATCTTTATTATTTCAACTATTTTTCTTGCTGCATAAGTTTTATTCCAGTCTGTTCAATAGATAATTAGTAGAAATATCTTTAATGTGTTCTTTACCTTCCTCCCTGTTCTGTTCCTACTACCATAATCCTATAGTGCACCTTGGGTTTAATGCATTGTGTCTCTGCTATCTACCATACTGGAATTATAAGGATAAATACTATCCTAGTCCCTGCCCTAGAGGAAAACACACATTGGCTTCTCTAGGCGGAAAGGAGATGGGCACCCAAACTCTGCCTTGAAGGCTATGACTAAGAATGCATCTGTGGAGAAACGACTATGCCCAGTGCAGCTCAAGGCAGATCTCATTAGGTCGGCACACCCTCTCTGAGAGCTTATGCCACTTAGAGTGAAGCCAGAGAAGAGACTGTATCTGATTCATCTTTGTACACTCAGCACCTCCTCAAAGGACCTGAGATAATTAATGTTTATTGGGCTAAACCAAAAACATTTCAGTTATTTTTTTTAAAACAAAATTGGAATGCTATAGAGAAAGATAAAGAAAATATCAAGTTTGTCCTTCCCTGCTACTTGCTTTACTTAAGTAAGTTTTAAGACATTCGGGTTAGTACTACCTAAACAAGAAGAATATAAAGACAAGTTCTTGCCCTGGGGGCTCACAGTCTCTTAAGGAAGAAAGACAAAAGAAAGTAATAACTGATTCTTTATAAAAAGTATATTAAGGAAAAGCAAGGATCAGGTACTCTAAGAATTAGAAGAAGTAACCGATGCTTCCCTGAGCAAACAAAAGAGGAGGGAGTCTTCTGACAGAGGTCACTGGAAGGGGCAAGAGCAACAAGAATTCTCTCTTGCCTGATTTCACATTCTGTTTGAAAGAGGTGACAAATGCAATGAATGGAAAGGGGGTATGAGTGACACATAGTAGATGAGAGGGACTACAAACTGAAACCAAAGTCAATCAGGAAACAGCTGTCACAGCTTATAAACACACTGGGTATGATGCCATATAACACTGGCAAATTCCCAAGAAATATTAACTCCTATTTCTAACTTTGCGAGCACCTGAAAATGCTAGTACCTGGCATTCTTTAAAACTGGAACTCACTCAAAAGGGGAACACCACAAATTTTAATTATAGGAGAACACATGAATTACACTTGTGCTACCTAATTTATTGTGCATGGTCTAGGAAAATGAAAGACAAACTAATAAGGCACAGTCAAGACAAAGTAGCCTCTTTAAGATGAATGTATCATAAATGTATGATGATATTGTCATCAGGCCAAAAACAGGTCTACTAGAAGGAAAAATCCAAAACCCCTAGTAAGGAAGGTTACATGGTTCTCAGAGTAGCTTGATTTTTCTGGGCAATTAACACACTTAACAAAACATACATACATACGACTTTTTTATATAATTTAGTATCCACTGTTTCTTTTTTTATGCTTCATTTATTTATTAATTAACTCATTAACTCACAAACATTTATTAAGGGCATACAATTATATCTGGTACTTGCCTAAGAGGAAAGACAAAACCTAACATTTTTAGCTCATACAATGTGTTAGCAATAATGGGCCATTATTAGGTCCATTTAAAAGATGAAGAAACTAAGGCTGGTTCAAAGTCACACTGACAGTAAAAGGAAAAGCAAAAATGCAAATATAAGGTTCTTTTTGACTACAAAGCCTGTGTGGTTTGGAATATAAAAACATGGTAACGGAAAACGGACTTTGGCCCAGTGGTTAGGGCGTCCGTCTACCACATGGGAGGTCCGCGGTTCAAACCCCGGGCCTCCTTGACCCGTGTGGAGCTGGCCCATGTGCAGTGCTGATGCGCGCAAGGAGTGCCGTGCCACGCAAGGGTGTCCCCCGCGTGGGGGAGCCCCACGCGCAAGGAGTGCGCCCGTGAGGAAAGCCGCCCAGCGTGAAAAGAAAGAGCAGCCTGCCCAGGAATGGCGCCACCCACACTTCCCGTGCCGCTGACGACAACAGAAGCGGACAAAGAAACAAGACGCAGCAAATAGACACCAAGAACAGACAACCAGGGGAGGGGGGGAAATTAAATAAATAAATAAATCTTTAAAAAAAAAAAAAAAAAACATGGTACCTGTGTTCCAACTTTAATTGGAACATGTTACTCCATAACAGAGTATTTGCCAGGGCACAGGGTAATGAGGCAGAATAAACGCAGGCTCAGGAAGATGATGATTAGGATAGAGATTTGGGCAAATAACCTCTTCAAGTGCATTTTCTTTGTCAGTACAATGTATCTATTCTTAACAATATTAACTGATCACCAAACAAGTGTGGGGCACTGTTAGGAACCAGGGTATGAACATGAAAAAGACAAGGCTTCTGGCCTCCTGGTGCTTATTTCAGGAAGGTTACATCAGGAGGAAAGCGCTATTAGAAAAAGTAAGACAGGGTAAGGGATTAAAGAGTGTCTGAAGTGGAAGTGATGGGCTGTTTCAGACAGGGTGGTCTAGAAAGGCTACTCTGAGGAAGTGACATTTGAGCTGAAACCTGACTGGGAAAAAAAAAACAAGTTAAGGGAAGATGAGGCAAGTCAAGTACAAACTCAGCATGTTCAAGGAACAACAAAAAAGGTCAGTGTGGAGAAGCAAGCAAATAAACACTGGATTGGAAAGATGTTGGCATTTGCATTTTTTTTTTTTGAATGTGGCAGAAAGCCATTGGAGTGTTTTGAAAAGAAGCGTGATGTAATCAGATTCGCATTTTGAAAGAATCCTATAGGTCCTCTGTGGGGAACAGACCATATCAAAGAAACAACAAAAGCAAGCTGACCACTTAGGAAGGCCATCAAGACTGGTCTAGATGTGACATGACAGTAGCTTGAACTAGAGCCAACAGTACCATCACGTCCCTCAAAGGGCTGTTAACAATCCCATCCAACCCTTACCTTAAAAATCTACTAAGTGTCTGACAAAAGAGAAACTCAATCAGTACTCCTCCCCAGGTTCATGCTTGAGTGATTTGGGTATAATCTGCCAAGACCTCTCTGTAAAGACAGAAGATACTGAAAAGCAAATTATCACAGACAGATGGAGGAAGGGCCTCCACCCTCCAGGGCCAGCAGGGAATCTCTTCTCCCAGGGTCAATGGTCCCCACTCCTGAGGCAGGAGCACACCGAAGGCTTCTCCTATAGCAGCAGATACTCACCTATACCCATACCACTAGAACTCTGGCACAGGTGTGATATGACCAGGTGCTGCCACAACTCTATTCCCATTTGCTGCTGCTTCAGGGATGTCAGTTCTACTGGAATCAGGCTGGTTATGCCAGCACTGAAAAGGCTCTTGACCACACGACCACCTATCATTGGGTTTTGCTGAAATCCAAACTGGTTCACCAGAAGGATGTCAAGTCTCCTACTCTGGGGCAGAGGATAGAAGTTATAGAAGTTAGGTGATTTGTTCTGCCTTCACTGTGGTTTGACCTAAAGAAGGGGTGGGGGCGGCGGACTTGGACCAGGGGTTAGGGCGTCCGTCTACCACATGAGAGGTCCGCGGTTCAAACCCCGGGCCTCCTTGACCCGTGTGGAGCTGGCCCACGCGCAGTGCTGATGCGCGCAAGGAGTGCTGTGCCACGCAGGGGTGTCCCCCGTGTAGGGGAGCCCCAAGCACAAGGAATGTGCCCTGCCAGGAGAGCTACCTCTGCGCAAAAAAAGCACAGCCTGCCCAGGAGTGGCGCTGCACACAGAGAGAGTTGACACAACAAGATGACGCAACAAAAAGAAACACAGATTCCCGTGCCGCTGACAACAACAGAAGCGGACAAAGAAGACGCAGCAAACAGACACAGAGAACAGACAACCGGGGTGGGGGGCGGAGGAAGGGGAGAGAAATAAATAAATAAATCTTTTTAAAAAAGGGATGGTAAAAAAATCTTCTTAAAAAAGGGGGGGAGGAGCTTTGTGTCATATAGCTCCTTTTTTTTTTTTTTTAAATCCTCAGGACACAGCAATGTTCAGAAGTACAGCCTTGTTCTTTATACACCCAAGCTGCAAAAAAGGTGACAGCAAGGTGACAAGCTGCAAAAAACGATGATCATGGAGGGGTCATTCTCAGTCTAATACAGGGATTGGTGAACCTTTTCTGGTAAGATACAGTTGGTAAATATTTTAAGCTTTGTAGGCCATATAGTCTCTGTTGCAACTGCTCAATTCTGTTGTGGTACGGAAGCAACCTTAGACAATTCATAAAGAAATAGCCATGGCTGTGCTCCAAATAAAACTTTATTTATAAAAATGGGCAGTGGGCCAGATATAGCTGCTGGGCCATGGTTTAACAACCCCTGATCTAACACTATCCTTTTAAAATATTATATTATGGGAAAGCGGACATGCCTCAACTGATAAGAGCATCCGCCAACAACATAGGATGTCCAGGATTCAAACCCAGGGCCTCCTGACCCATGTGATGAGCTGGCCCACGTGCAGTGCTGCCGCGCACAAGGAATGCCATGCCACACAGGGGTGTCCCCCGTGTAGGGGAGCCCCACGCGCAAGGAGAGTGCCCTGCAAGGAGGGCTACCGCCGTGCAAAAAAACCACAGCCTGCCCAGGAGCAGCGCTGCAAACACGGAGAGCTGATGCAGCAGGATGACGCAACAAAAAGAGACACAGATTTCTGGTGCCACTAAGAATGAAAGCGAACACAGACGAACACACAGCAAATGGAACACAGAGCAGACAGTGGGGGTGGGGAGAGAAATAAATAAAAAATTTGAATATATATATACATATATACATATATATACACATATATACATATATGTGTGTGTGTGTGTGCGTATATATATTACTTTGGTAACCTGATGAAAACTATGGTTCCACTTTCCAGAAACAAATATATATGCACAATAGTTTGAACAATTTTCCAGAGGTTCCTACCACAGTCCTCCTCCTGCAAGACAAGGAACAGAATAAAGATTAAGAACCACAGGCGTGGGAGGAGAAACTAATGCCCGCCTACCACATGGGAGGTCCCCGGTTCAAACCCCGGGCCTCCTTGACCTGTGTGGAGCTGGCCCATGTGCAGTGCTGATGCGCGCAAGGAGTGCCCTGCACCATAGGGGAGCCCCACACACAAGGAGTGCCGCCTGCCCAAGAATGGCACCACACACACGGAGAGCTGATACACAAAGATGATGCAACAAAAAGAAACACAGATTCCCAGTGCCACTAATAAGGATAGAAGCAGTCACAGAAGAACACACAGCGAATGGACACAGAGAGGAGACAACTGCAGGGGGGGGGGGGGGGAAGGGGAGAGAAATAAAAAAATAAATCTTTTTCTTTAAAGAGAGGCACGGAGAAAGCACTATGACAAAGCAGAAAAGAAAAGGAAGGATAAAAAGGGGAACTAGAAAGGCTACCGGAGGAGGTGAAACTTATTTAAAAAAATGAATCTCAAAGGACATGCAGAAATTGACCAGGCAGAAAAGGGGTAAAGCTACTCCAAGAGGGAGAAAAAAGATATGCAAAGGCACAGAAGTGAACAAGCACGTCCAAAGAGTAACACGGCATGGCCTAAGCATACAGAACAAGCAGGAGACAAAAGACACAAAAAATGCTAAGTTTTTTGTCCTTTATATTCCAGGTCCAAGGGTTATGCAAGAATTATCATCATCTGCCCCATGAACTTTCTGCACATGGCTGGTGAAGATCAAATAAAATAATCATGAACAACAGTTTTAAATAACATTAATGATCATTATTAAAAGATGCCTCAAAGTACCTCAGGTACCATGAACAGAAATCTACAGAGAAACATACTGATTTTTTAAAATACAAACTAAATTCAATCCACAGACAGACACTGGTTGATTTCAGTTTTAGATTTCAGTGTTAGAAAATATTAAGCAATTTTACTTAACATTTAAAATTACTTTTAATTTCAACTAGGCTAATACTGTCATAGAAAGATATTAGTCAATGAAATCCCTATCACCTGCCCCTTCCCAGTGCTAGCACAAAACTATTACTTTAGATCGGGGGTTTTTAACTTTTTTTGTTCCATGGGTCCCTCTGCCAATCAGGTGAAAATCACAGACCCCTTATTAAGTCTACACTATATTGTATAGTATTTAATAAATATATCATAACTGCACCAATACACCCCCACAAGAATGAAGCTTTTTTGAATTTCAATTCAAGCTCATGGACCCTTGTTAAGAAACCCTGCTTTAGATACCACTCTTATTTATAATCCTAATGTATACTGCCTTCAAGCTTCATAATTTTGCAAAACTAAGAGAAATGCAAATTTTTAATCCATTAAAACAAAACCAGCAGGTGGCGCTCAAGCTGTTGAATCCCTGTCTGTGGCAAGGTTTTGGAGAGTGTTTTCCCTCACGGAAGACTTCCTCTGGAAAAGGAATTAAATCACAAAAAAAACAGTTGGAAATCATATAATGTATGGTCCCCATAACAGGAAGTCTTCCTTGTAATAAAGTGTTTTTTTTAATTCTATGAATAAAAGCTCTTTTTGCTTCAATATAGAAACACTGCCTCATTCTATTCTTGTTCAAGCAGGGCTAAACTGGTCTAAGGGTGTTGGCTTTCCTGGTGGCTACAAAAAAAAAAAAAAGCCTCTGACAAATGTTTCACAATTTTCTGGAACTGCTGGAACTGCTAAAATTATTAGATCAACACTTAAAGAGACAGTCTCCCCTTTGCTAACAGCTCCAGATATTTGGTTGAAATGCAGAGATTATTTGACTGAAATACAGAAAACAAGAATTTCTTGGTAGAAATTTAATAAAAGGGTTGAAGGTGATTAGAAAAGGCAATCTCTGTGGTACCCTATTTCTCCCTTCTTCCAAGAGAGCAGAAGACTGAAGTTTATATTCTGCTATTCTGTGTTGCTGACTGGAAAGGTGACATTTTATAATTAAAGTTTATCAGCTTGCTTTCTGTTCTCACCCATCTCACAGAGTTAGTTATTCACGTAGCTTCCTCGGCTATTTATCAAAGCCATCAACGAAAACGGCTTCCAAGGCTAGCCATACACATACATGCCAGGAAGCATGAAAGGGTCTCCAAACTACAATCCAATCAAGGTACTCCCCTGAAACACTTGGAGAGTAAACAAGATAAAATCCCAACTCCTGAGCATGTCCCTTCAATTTGTGACAAACAAGTCCCTCCCCATCCTAGTCCTTGCTGACTTCCCCAGCCTTATGTCTCTCTCAGAGCCTTTCCTCAAAGGCTACAATCACAACAAATTTCTAGCAGTTTCTTGCTCAGGACAAAACGTTTAAGCCTCCCGTACACACTGGTCCACATTGCTCCCTGTGCAACTCATACCCTCCTCTCACGTGACTGACGAATTAGAGCAAGAGTAAAGTGTAAGGTAAGGCAATGCAGTGCCTCTTTCCTATAGAGACCTGGGCCCCTTCCTCAGATGAAAGCCCCCTTTTCTTGATCTCATACATACTTTACCTCCCCAATGAGTGCAGATCAAGGGTGTCAGGCTTGGGCATGACCATGTGCATGGGCAGTGCCTGAAGAGGAGAACCCAGCATGTCAGGTTGAACCACGCCTGGTGAAACAGCGTTCCTAACCCAGGATACAACCAACCATGGGTCCACAAAAAACAGATCCAAACGGCAAGTGAAATACTGGGAACTACATTAAGATTGAGAAAGAAAATGGCAAATATAAAATCCTGAGTAACTCAAAATATTCCTCATTTCAGAATCCCCATATCTCTACCTCCCTTTTCAATCTCTTCAGTTAAATATATTTCTCCTTAAAACAAAACCTTTCTCAAACTAAATGAAGCAAAATAAAGTGTGGTAATAAATATTACCTTTTTTATTTCATTATATGGATGAAGAGTTTAAGTACTTGGCAAAAACTGGCTAAGGCTTTATAAAATGCTCTGAAAACTAGTCATAAGGGAGTATATAGACAGAATTTAAAAGGTGATCAGATTAGGTTTTTGAAAGCTGGTTAAGGTTTCTAACTGAAAACAAGTAACCATACAGGCATTGAAACACCTACAAAGGCCATATAGAGGATCATCCTATTATTACACTTAATAGTAACATTTTTCTTATCCAGCAATTACTGGTAAAACAACTTCATAAAAGTAAATAATCCAGTTTTTTTAAGTTTTCCTTTTAAAGTGTCCATTAAAATAATGCATTAGCTTTATGAAACTGTTTAAGGTGCATTACACATTTACCTGCCTTCTTAAATACTGAAGGGGAAGGGCAAGAATACAGACTTAGCACCTACTATGTGCCATGATCTTTATATAAGGACAAAAATATTTAACTGCTGAAAATGAAATGATAGATTTAAAGTACTTCTCAAAGTGCCTGGTAATTAGTTAAGTATTCAACAAATGCTAGGTATTGTCATTTTTTAAAATCATATTTAATCCTCACTACAACCCTATGATTTAGAAATTACCTAGCTGGCTTTTACAGATGGAGAATCTAAGGCTCACACCGCTAACAAGTCAGACAGCAGGAATTTAAACCCTTATTTTTTTCTAAAGCACTCTACATGAGTGGATCTGGAGTGTAGTCCAGGCCCGGCAGAATCACCTGGGAACTTACCAGAAATGCACTTTCTCAGCGCAGCTCCAAACCTAGTATATCAGAAACTGTGCAGGTGGAGCCCAAAAACCTGTATTTTAATAAGCCTTCCAGATGATTCCAATGTATACTAAAGTTTGAAAAACAGTGGCCCCATTGCACTGTAGCAGTTATCACAGAAGGCCTAGCTCTGTCCATAAATGGTTCTTCTTCCCAACCCAAATAATTCCACTTTTTATTGTTTCATTCTGCTTTAGTAATGCCATCAATACCCCAATTTTACACACCAACAGCCCACTCCCTTCTCCCCACCAGGCTGAGTAAGATCAGACACACAGTAGCAATACAGTGACATAATCAGGAGGCTGGCAACAGCCAGAAAGGCCTGGTTTGCATCCTAACACTACCTTACTAGCTTCATGACCTCAGCAAGCTCTCTGACCCTGTTTCCTCTCTTTAAAATATACAAAATGGTTTATCTCATGAGGTTGTTAGACTGATTAAATGAGAAAATAAAGGTGGAACACACAGCATAATGGATACATTCTAACAGGCATACAATAAAAGGAGGCTCTAATACTTACCATTTTAATACAATATATATTTCTGCCACCCAGTACTACATCACATGCACACTCATACATTATGGCAAATAAAGGCTCAGCACCACAACTCTATACTCGTCAGAAAAATTAGGCCTGGAATTTTAGCACACCATTTCTTAAAACATCCACCTCTGTCTGCAAGTCAAGAAGAATCACTTAATTCTGAGACTCAGTAATGGATGGACAACATAAAATCACAACCATAGATGTGGCAAGGAAAAAAATGACAAACTGCATGGGGATCTGGAAATTGGGATATTGTGAAAGAAAGATTAGTGGCTATAAGAAAGAAACTTAATAGTATGCTGCCCTAGCCTGGACTAGGATGAACTAGGCAATGTCAGTTATACCTAATAAACTTTATTCAAAATGAACTTTTTTGGTCTCATGAACCAAAAAAGGAATGTACCATTATCCAAGCAGTAAGATAAAACTCACATTTCCTTCTGTGGACATAACAAAAAAAAGACAGCTGAGAATTCCATCCTAGCTGCCAGATGCTCTGTATATCATATCCGGTCAGAAGTTAATCCAAACAAAGAACTGTGTGAAGGATGCATAAGGGCCAACATCTTTTCCTTGATTTAAAAAAAAAAAAATTTTTTTTTTAAACAAACAGTATAGGTGAGGATCTCTCTAATTAAGGATAAGGACCCTATGTCATCCCCTTCACATAAACAGATTTTTAAAAAGGAAACTATAATCTATGGTAGGGAGAGCAGGTGTAGCTCAGTGGCTGAGTGCCTGCTTCACATGTTCAATTTCCAGTTGCTCCTGGGGAGACAAAAAAAGAATAATGGCAAAAAAAAAAAAAAAAAATTTATGATGGAAAAAAGGGTAGGAGTGAGGAAAAGTACTGAAGATGTTTATCATGAAGGCATTAATCAATAAATAAATCAATGTACCTTTCAGAGAAATGTGATTTTTTTACTTTAATGTCTATGTCCCTATTGATATTAACATATTTCTAATGGATGGAGGTATTTATGGATTTCTGAATTCTGTAATTCAGTTGACTTCATGAACCTAACTAATGGTATCACCTTAGGCAGCATAACAAATGGCAAATAGGGAAATGGAAATCTTTAGTCTTATAATAAACATACAATTTTCAAATTTAAATCTCCTAGTTTTTCCACCTGTAAAATAAGAAAACCATGCAAACACAGTTCAAGTAAAGAGCCTGTTGTGGCTTGAACTGTGTACCCCACAAAGACACAAAGTACTGAAGTTCTAACCCCAATCCTGTGGATGTGAACCAAAAGTAAGATTTTTAAAGACCTTATTAAGATGAGGCCAAATTAAATCTGGGTAGGACTTGATTCAACATGACATGCTTACATGACTGTAAGCAGAGGCAATTTCTATACACCAACAAGAGGAGACAGATGGACTGCCAATAAGTCATTACCAGAAGGCTAGACTTCAGAGAATGCCCCGCCAATACCTTGATTTTGGACTCCTAGCCCCCAAAACCATGAGAAAATAAATTCCTGCTGTTTATGCCATCCAGTCTATGATATTTGTTACAGTAGCCCTGGCAAACTAAAGCAGCTTTTGGTACCAGAAGTGGGATCCTGCTGTTAAAAAAAGAGTTAAAAATGTGGAAGTGGCTTTGGAAGTGGATGATGGGTAGAGGCTGGAAGAATTCTGAGCTGTTGATAGTAAAAGTCAATGTTTTGCTAAAGAAGTTGTTGCTAGAAATACGGACATTAAAAGGCTAAGAAGTGAGGAGATCTGAAGAGAGTTTCTATCATCTTAGAGAATATAAATACCATTATGAACAAAATGTTGGTAAAAATATGGATGTTAAAAATGCTTCCAGTGAGGCCTTAGAAGGAAATGATAAATGTGTTACTGGAAACTGGAGGAAAGGTAACCCTTGTTACAAAGTGGCAGAGAACCTGGCAGAAATGTGTTCTGATATTGAATGGCAGGCAGAACTTATAAATGATGAATTTTGATACTTAGCTGAGGAGATTTCCAAGCAAAGTGGGGAAGGTGCAGCATGGTTTCTTCTTGCTGCCTATATTAAAATGCAAGAGGAAAGAGATATTTCAAAGACGGAACAGCTAAGCAAAAAGGAACTAGTATTTGGTAATTTGGAAAATTCTAAGCCTATCCAAATAGCACACTCTGAGACTAGGGTCAGAAGCGGCTATAAAAGGACTCTCCCCAAGTTTTGGGAAGGTGAGTTTCCAGAGAGCAGGCCTCACCTCACAAGGGTGTGGCTGGACAACCATCTCTAAGGAGATGAGTCATATAATATGACTCATATCCAATCAGTCATCTCAGAGTAAGCCAGGAAGAGAGGCAATTTTCAAGGATGAATCTTTGGAAAATCCTTTTGTCTTATGTCTTGACAAAACAGACCAACAAAGAATTCTGTTTAAGCAGAAACACTACCAACCTGATCTCAAAGAGACAAAAATGAGAACAAATGAAGGAACAATGATGTCACAGGCAAAACCATTAAAGCAGCCATCTAGCTCAAAGAAATCTCAGGCCAGAAGAGTGGGACTGCCACCTCAGTGTTTGGTGAGGGTAGGGCTCCTGCTCCTGCCTTTAGTAAAGCATGACTACCACTCTGATGCTCCCACAGCCACAGATTATTCTCAGACCTTGAAATCTACTGGATTTTGCACTGCTAAGGTTCCAGATTTGCTTAGGCTGTGTGGCCTCTGTTTTCCTTCAATTTCTCCCTCCTAGAATGGAAATATCTATCCTATGCCTATCCCACCAATGTATGTTAGAAGTAGATAATTTGTTCTATAGATTTTATATATCCACAGGCAAAAAGGAATTTTGCCCCAGGATGGACCTCCCCACCCCTACCCCCAAGGCTGATTTAGATGAGATTCTGGACCTAAGAGTTGTTACTGAAATAGCTAAAGGCTTTTAAGATGTTGGAATGGGGAAATGTATTAGCATTTTGGAAGATGTCTTTTGGGAGCTCAGAGGGTAGACTGTCATGAAATGAATCTTACCCCATGGAAAAACACATTCAAGTCCAAATCCCTAGTCCTGTGGATGTGTACTCATTTGTGAATAGGATCTCTGAAGGTCCCATATTAAGATGAAGCCAGACAAAGTGAGGGTGGGCCTTAACCAATATGACTGGAGCCCTTATAAGCAGGGAATATTTATCTGTGAGGGGACATTTGGACATAATAGAAGAGGGAGGCAGAAGGCCATGTGATGGAGGTAAAGACTGGGTTATGGGGAAGTGGATTTGGCTCAACTGATAGAGCATCTGCCTACCACATGGGAGGTCCGGGGTTCAAACCCAGGGCCTCCTAACCTGTGCGGTGAGATAGCGCACACACAGTGCTAATGTGCGCTAGGAGTGCCATGCCATGCAAGGGTGTCCCCCGCGTACTGGAGCCCCACATGCAAGGAGTGCGCCCCAGAAGGAGAGCTGCCCCATGCGAAAAAAGTGCAGCCTGCCCAGGAGTGGTGCCGCACACATGGAGAACTGATGCACCAAGATGACACAACAAAAAGAGACACAGATTCCCGGGGCCGCTGACAAGAATACAAGCAGACACAGAAGAACACACAGCGAATGGACAGAGAGAGCAGACAACGGGGGTGGGGTAAGGGGAGAGAAATAAATAAATTTTAAAAATCTTTAAAAAAAGACTGAGTTATACCAGTAAGCCATCCCTAGAATGCTGCCAACACCATGATTTTGGATTTCTAGCTTCCAAAATGTGAGAAAATAAATTCCTATTGTTTAAGCCCAGTAGACTGTTGTATTTGTTATGCCAGATCACTACGGCAGCACCCATACACAACACAGAAGTGTCCGACTATTTTGGACAAAATTCAATTGTTCACCCAGTGTCAGTCCCAAGTTTTCACTTTCAAGGAAAGAGCCTCCTAGAGATCCAACCCAAGTGTCAAAGCAAAGTGGCACTTCTGTCAACAGTTCCTTGTGATCCAGTCCATCTTTGTAGTTTCATCTCTTGACTGATGGAACTACAGTGGCTTTCCCTTTTGGAGTGTAAGTCTTGACCAAAAAAAGACCTCATCTTTGGCCAGTCAGATATTTATAACCATCCATGCATGGGGCAAAGTTCTTCCCAGAGAACCATCCACACATGGGGCAAAGTTCCTTCCCAAACAATTGTTAATTCTATTTGAAACAATAAAAATCATAGAAGGCAGAGTGGTGTAGCTCAGTGGCTGAACACCTGCTTTACAAGTATGAGGTCCCAAGTTCAATTCCTACTACCTCCTTAAAAAGCAACTGGGGAAGCACTATGTGCAAGACAGTGCACTAGAAGCTGGAATTAAACACAGCAATATAAATATAAAGTCCCTGACCTCAAGAAGCACACAATAGAGCAAATAAAAAGAGGCATGTAAACCAGAGTGCACTAACTTGTTTGAGGGGTTATAAGAAAGTCTAAAGTCTGTACACAGTAGTTGAAGCATGGAGGAAGAAGTGATAGATTCCACAGAAGGCTGAAGGTTCAGAAATGGTTCACAGAGACAAATGACAAGAAATGAATCCTGACAGACGAGAGATTTTCTCTGTTTCTCTTCTTGTTTTAGAAGAAGTAAGACTATTTCACACAGAGGAAGAGATGCATCAAGAGTTTTACATGTCTGAAGGCTAGCACAGACAGAATTAGAACTGGCTTACTTCAAGTATTACTAAGCCAGCATGAAGTCCAAAGCTAGGGATTTTTAAACTCCTAAATGCTGACTTTTAAAAGCAGGTGTCCAAAAATCAATTTCAACAGTCTATCTACAATCTTATTCCAAAACCCTGTTTTCTTATCAGTTACATTTATATTATGACCTGCTCTGCCACTAACTATAAAGCAGATCTGGTTTTAATTACTCACAACCACGCAAGGAAGAACTCATGAGAAATCCTAAATGACACAAAAGTGTTGGTGAAAAATAAAGTAAAGCATTAACTCCTTTAACTGTCCTCTGAAAATCACAATTACCTCCTGGCTAACAGCTAACCAGCACTGGGTTCTATAGTATACACAATGACATTGCTTTGAGTCAAAAATCTAGTTACAATTTACTCAGGAACCTAGCCTTAAAGAGAAGCCACAGATCTGTCCTTTGGAAATAACACTACCTAATGCATGTATCATTCCACATATCTTCACAGGCAAGCACTGCTGATGGGTTATATACAATCAGCCCTGCTGGAAAACCTAAATCTACCAAAACTGCTCCAATTTAATCTATAAAAGAGAAGCCTCTGAAACTATTCTTTTTGCTCATTTTCATTTAAACTTCAGTGTACATCAAAATCACCTGAAGGGCTTGTTTAAAAAATGGCTTGCTGGGTCCTACCCCCAGCCTTTCTGATTCAGTAAGTCCTGGGTGGTGCCTAAGAATCTGCATTCCTACCAAGTTCATGCTGCTGGTAGACACCTTGAGAACCACTGCTCTAGAGCAATCCAGTTGGCAGTTTTTCCAGTTCCTCCACATACACACAGATTACTTCTGTGAATAAACAATTTAAATCTAGATATGATAGAAGCATCAGGCTTCAAATTACCAGCTCAAGGAAGGATGGTATCAATTTAAGGAAATGATAGTGAAACTATCCTCACTTTAACAATTAGAAAGAAAAAGGAGTTCTGAATTCAAATGCCTGCTTCACTTCTTAGCTGTGTTTCTTCATCCAGAATGTAGGTGTCCTAAGATGATGACAATATGTAAGGTCACCTTACGTAGAAGGTTGTTCAATAAATGATAGTTCTCCTCCCTTTTCTAACCAGAGGAAAGAGGTTTCAACACAAGCATATATATATACGCAGAAGATGCAACGTATAATTTTTATACATTATGTGTTGTGTTTACACTTTGTGTGAAAATAAAGGAGATGGGTCTTTTTGAAAATTACCTATATTTTATTTTTTATCCATCATCTGTACTATGATGGGTAAATACAGTGCATAATTACATAAAGCCTCATTTAATCCTTACCACCATCCTCTAAAGTTGTTGTAAAGATCTAATTGTTCTCCCTCATGCTTCCAAGGTAGCGCCTCTTCCTCCTAAATTCTCTTCCTTCATTGGTACTATCACCATTCTTCCAGCTTCTCATATTAGAACCCTCGATAGTCATCTCCGAGGCTCTGTGATGCTCTGGGTCATTATAATCAGTCAAGATCCGTATGTTCTTCAAAACAGCTTAATCACTTCTAGATATCATTAGTTTGCTGTAACTGTAAAGCAATAGTCCTATTCACCTAATAGTTCCTCACTACTCTATCTTTATTCTGTACAAATCCTAGCCAATGATCTCCACAAAGCACCTTCATTGCGCTACTATTTGCCTGTTAAGTAAAAGGCCATATATCTTATATCAGCACTGGCAAGCAGAATTTACTACAATGGATAGATTCTGTATCTGTACTGTTCAACATGGTAGCCACTAGCCACGTGTGGCTACTGAGCACTTGAACCACTGCTAATGTGACTGAGGAAGTGACTTTAATTTTACTTCATTTTCATTAAATTAAATAGCCACATGTAGCTAGTGGCTACCATATTGCACAAGGCAGCTCTATATAATCTCATTTCCAGGAATCCTCTAATGTGAACTGTGCATCCCATCCAAGTCAGATCCTTCACCACCCTGAATGAAACCATGTTCATGCCTTACTACTGTTACCGGATTTTTACCAGGTTCTTGACTATGCTGCAGAAATGAATTTCAAGAGCACAGCAGGTGAGTTAGGCCAGTAATTTATTCAGGTAGGGAGGGACGAGGAATGGGAGAAAATAACAGAGCAGGGGTCCCAGGTAGAGTGGGAGGGGGGAAAAGTGATAAAGCAGGCTGAATTACAGACTATAATTCCCAATTATAGGCTATAAATGCCCAAATTTTATTTGCATGGCCACTGGGCAGAGGAAAAACGCTAGAGCGCTAGAGCCTGCACAGAGGGCAGGGACATGTCCAAAGTCAAGAGAACAAGAGCCGGCTAGTTCAGGCCTCATGCTTGGCTTTTTGAACTGTTAATTAGCCCATCCCTTTACTAATGGGGAGGAGTTCCAGCTGTTTGCTATTTTGACTGATTACCCACCCATCAATTCCCACCAGGGTCTGATGATATAGTCCTTGGGGGAATATCCGGGGCTTCACCTGGCTTCCAGAAGAAGTCTTTGTTCTGAATGGTAGAATCTTGGGAGTAGGGGGTCTTCCAGCAGCTATCTTGGGGGTTACTGGTGTCCGTGTGGACTTTCGGCCAGGATCCAGATCCGTCTATTGATTCCCTAACTCACCAGCCTGCTTCACTACGAAGACTGCATTTCTGCCTCTCACACTACTCTTTGACCTGTCCGTATCTTATCTACCCTCATTTCTTATGAAGGCTGGTAAAGCCCTCATTTTTTATGAAACTTTCCCAATCATTTATGCCAATATTTCATTTCTGTCTCTATTCTGAACCATCGCTGCATCTAGTACTTCAACAGATATTGTTTGCACTGTCCTTTTAACTATTCATGCATCTGTTCCCTTGCCTCTCCAATTAAAAGCCTATTCCTCCAAGACCAGATCCCCCATAATGCCTAGGCAGTGCTAAGCACAGAACAGGTATTTCAAAAAACACCTTTTAAATGAATTAAAGGCACGAACATTACATTTCAGTCTTCTGTGGATAGCAAGACTTCTTATTTCTGGTACCAAAAGGAAATTTTACACCCTCACTGTTACTCAGATGCTTGGGAAACACCAAGTTATTGTAAAAGCATCCTGTAGGCAGGCCCTGAAAAAGCTTTGTCCTATGTACCCAGTCTGCTCTGAAAATTATATTTTCAAATGAAAAACCCATGAATTTCAAAGCAAGTTTCTGGGGACTGATAAAAATATCAAAAAGAAGGAGAGTAAAGCTCTTACTCTGTAAAACCATCAAAAGCCATTTAAACATCTGGCTAGAAAGGGCTACCACCAATACACAAAATTTTGGAGCAGACCCATCAGACAAGTATTGTTAAGGCTAAAACAGGTAATTCATTTAAGAGATCAGAAGACTGATAAGGCTCTTTTTGTAGGAGCAAAATGTAACCTAACAGCCAAGTGAGAAGCATAGCCAAATTATTTCTACTCCTGCTATGGAGATAAATCTCCCAGAAAGAAAGAAAAAATCATACCATTATCAAAAAGGTGCCCTTCCCTACTATGAGGCAATTGAGAATATTAAACAGGGGTAACCTAAGCTTCAAGGCCCTTCAAATATCTGAGAATATGCAAACTATGTTTATTCAGGAACAGAATAATTTTTTAAATAAAAATTTGAAAACTCCAATCATAATACCTCCCTCTGAACACAGTAATCTCCACTTGCACTGTTCTGATATTGTTTGGGCTCTGAGATCTCCCCTGGTTATAACATCCATAGACAACATATTAACCCACTGCACCAAGTCCCCCACTGTACAAAGTCTGAGGCTTCGCTGAGGCTGCAAGAATTCAATGTGGAGGCAGGATATCACTCTAAGTTTTTCTCAAGATCTAAATGCAAGTCAAATGGATATGCTCTTCTGATTTCCCTTATTTAAGTGGGCTTCAAAGTCATTCACAGGATTTGAACCCTAGCTCCACCATAACTGTGTGACCTTAGACAAGTACAGTTATTCCTCTGAACCTTCACTTTCTTGGCTGTAAACTGGAGGTAACAGTCAAACCTATGTGTGTGTGTTGTGAAAAATCAAATCAGAAAATGTATCTTAAGTGCTGACCACAGTACTTTACCAAAATTAGTAAGTACCTTTACTTACTTTCTTCCCCTTCTCTTTGGGAAAATAGAGGAATAAAACTTCTTTTGATAGTAAGTAAAGAAAGGCATCCAGTGCCAAAGATATTTTCTTAGAGTGTTTTTGCCTCCTAGCAGAAGCAGTTACAGGCAACAACATACAATGCTAAGGAAAATGAAGAAAGGAAGAAGGATTTAATAAAACAGATCTGTTCAGCTTCTGGAAATCTGTTTTTTCATTGGAACGGCTCTTCCCCTTGAAAATCTAATAAATGTGGGCTTTAGCCCAAACATATGGCAGGTAATGATTATCATCCCACCTATTACCTTGGACTATGCATGCCCTGGAGTGGAATTTACATCTCACATCTGAGTAGCCTCTCTATCTTTAAAAAGTATTTACCTATAGGGCAAAAATGACTTCTGGTTTTCCTGAGGAAGACCTAAAGATGTGTTCCACAGACCACAAATCTTAGAGATACAAAAAAGCAAGTTTCCCATTGAAGAACCTGAGGAATGCACCCCAAGTTCTCTCACCTTAAATGTGTCCTTATGTTAGTAGAGAACCATGAGCCTCCAATAGAAACCATCTTGGCTAGTGTTAGCCATAGTCTGGATCCTCTCTGGAGCTACAGGCGTACGTATCCCTAACCATGAAGTGCCAAATGCCTTCTAGAGCACTCTGAAAATCAGTAATGAAGAGTATTCATTTCTCTTATCTAGAACAACAAAGAGCTGCAGGATCTGCACTGTGCAGGAGAACTGCCATACAAGGGATTCTCATCAGTGCAGGGCTATTAAGTCACGCACTCTGTTGAGGAAGCTCTAGGTATAAAGGTGAAGAACCCTACCAATTGATTTACTGGGGTGGCTACTACTGACTGCCTACTTCAAAAATTACAATATAATTTTGTATTGTATTTCTAACTCCTTCTTCCACTTAGAAGGGATTTCAAGCAATAACTAAACTATTCTCCACTGTGTCTATAGCTCATAAATGTGTCTATAGCTCATAAAGCAATTCTAACCTTTATCTGTTCACTCTACCTAGAAAAGCACTGTGCTACCTTTTCAAATACTCCTCTCTCTTCTTCACGTCCTCAAATTGCTAGTTTTTCTCCTACTTAACTCATTTATTCCCAGACTTGTAATATAACTGCTCTGTGCATGCATTTTGAGTCTTAAATTCAAAGCAACTAACACCCTGCCTCTTACACTTATATGGGGCTAATTATTTGCAAATTGTGCTACCTGATGAGATTTACCACAATCCTTTGTGAAACTATAGGCAAATCCCTTAAGCTCTCCACAGCTCAGTTTTCTCACTCATAAAGTCCAAAGACCAGATTCAGCCACCCCTAAAATAAGATTATTCCATAGGATTTGTAAATATTTCTCCAGTCCTGACCTCTCCCACAAGGCCTACCCCACATTATAGCTAACTGTGGAACATTCATCTGAGTACATCAACCCAACTTTTTTCCAGAAAAGTAAAGTGACGAGTGAACAGAGGAGGTGACTGCCCCTGGCCTCTAAAGCATGGAATTGATCCGGTTCTCCTAATTCTTGACCCTTGAGACCTATATCATCTCATACCTTCCAGAGCCTGAGAAGTGGGTTGGCCAAATCTCTTCTAGGAAAAGCCTGGGGCCTGAGATAAGACACATCCAAAGAACCTTTGTCCTCCTCCCGCTTCAGAATCTAAAAATCTCGCTTCCTTTTCAGCTGTTTGTCTGGGGAGGATTTATTTATTGTTGCTAGTGTCCTGTTGCTAGGTTGCTAGGTCTGTTAGTGTTTAGTGTGTGGTGGTGGTGACAGGGTCCACTGTGTCTGTTTTATAAATACCAGCCTTTGCTTCATGTGCCTTACTTTTACTAACAGCATCCTCATCCCTTACCCATTCTGGGAAAAGTCTATGCTATTATCTAACAATGATATGAGTTCTAGGACCAAAACATACACATAATGTCTTCATAAAAAGTAGTAGTTTTGCCACCTATGGTTTGCTGCAAACAAGTGGCTCAGACCATAAGTTCCACTGGCACACCTGGTAATAATTCAGTAATCAAGAGACATAAACACTATATATCTAGCAGGTCTTTCCAATTCAATAAATGACCAGGTAAATTTATCTCATAGAATGCACCTCTAGAATAAAACTATCATGTATCCTCAGCTGTACTTCACAAAGATGCTATGAGAATTTCCCTATAACCGTAAAGAAAGTTATAAATCCATGATAAAGACATCATTATCAGGGAAGTGGATATGGCTCAACTGATAAGAGCGCCCGCCTACCTAATAGGAAGTCCAGGGTGTGATACCAGGGCCTCCTGGCCCATGTGGTGAGCTGGCCCATGCACAGTGCTGATACGCACAAGGAGTGCCATGCCACAAAGGGGATCCTCCCATAGGGGTATCCCACGCACAAGGAGAGCCACCTCACGTGAAAAGCGTGGCCCACCTAGGAGTGGCGCCGCAAACACAGAAAGCAAACGCAGCAAGATGACACAACAAAAAGAGACAGCCTCCCGGAGCCACCTGACAAAAAATGCAAGCGGACACAGAAGAACACACAGCGAATTGACACAGCAGACAGGAGGGGAAAGAGGAGAGAAATAAATAAAATAAAATCTTTAAAAAAAAGAAAACCTTAAAAAAAAGACATCATTATCACATTCATTTTCTTGTTAGCAATACCTTCATTCACAAAGGTGCAATCACTACCCAGGGCCCACATACCGTCAATTAAGAATAAACTTGGGAAACGGACTTTGGCCCAGTGGTTAGGGCATCCGTCTACCACATGGGAGGTCCGCGGTTCAAGCCCCGGGCCTCCTTGACCCGTGTGGAGCTGGCCCATGCGCAGTGCTGATGCGCGAAAGGAGTGCCGTGCCACACAGGGGTGTCCCCCGCGTAGGGGAGCCCCACGCGCAAGGAGTGCACCCATAAGGAGAGCCGCCCAGCACGAAGGAGGGAGCAGCCTGCCAAGGAATGGCGCCACCCACACTTCCTGTGCCGCTGACGACAACAGAAGCGGACAAAGAAACAAGACGCAGCAAAAAGACATAGAAAAACAGACAACGAGGGGAGGGGAATTAAATAAATAAAAATAAATCTTTAAAAAAAAAAAAAAAAAGAATAAACTTGGTAAATGAAAATGAGAATCTTTAAGAAAGTAATAGGGAAACGGACTTTGGCCCAGTGGTTAGGGCGTCCGTCTACCACATGGGAGGTCCGCCGTTCAAACCCCGGGCCTCCTTGACCCGTGTGGAGCTGGCCCATGCGCAGTGCTGATGCGCGCAAGGAGTGCCGCGCCATGGCAGGGGTGTCCCCTATGTAGGGAAGCCCCACTCGCAAGGAGTGCACCCGTAAGGAGAGCCGCCCAGCGCGAAAGAAAGTGCAGCCTGCCAAGGAATGGCGCCGCCCACGCTTCCCATGCCGCTGACAACAACAGAAGCAGACAAAGAAACAAGACGCAGCAAAAAGACACAGAAAACAGACAACCAGGGGAGAAGAGGGGAAATAAATAAATAATAAATCTTTAAAAAAAAAAAAGTAATAAATGTTATAAAAAAAGAACTGAATTTCACAAAAATTTTAGTTGTCTCTTATCTAAATTGTATTTCATTCACTTACTCAACAAATGTTTCCTGAGTGCCTACAATGTTCCATTTTAAATGTGGTTGTTACAGCTCAGGTAAGAATTACATGTGTTTTTTTTAAAAAACCAAATGTATATCTGTAAAAGGGAGAGGGAAAGTTCTTTTCAAATCTGAGGCAAGTTACTACTCACAATAAGCATGCCATGCCACTGATGTTAGTCCTTTCACCTCAGTTCAAGGACACACCTTGCAGAACTGGGCACCTACTTTAAGAAAATCCAATATACAAAAAAAATCTCTTCCAAACCATTAAATGAGGAAAATAAGAATTACTCACAACACTTTCTTTAACTGACAAATTTCTGGGGAACAGGTGAAGTATGCAGATTCAACACCCCCTTAACTAAGGGATCAGAGTTAACATCTCTATAATAGGACAAGAAAATGTGTTTCCTAATGTGATACAACAAGAAGGACATCATCTATGTAATATTCCTACCAAAATCAAGAAAAAACATCATACAAACTCAAATCGCTGCAAATAACTGGTCTGTACTCTTAAAAATGTGAGTATCACAAAAGACAAAAGTGGAAAAACTGTTACTGGCTGAGAAAAAATGAGACATAAACAAATATTTTGTGCAATCCTGAATTAAATCCTGAATGGAAAGAAGGGAGGATGCTATAAAGGACATTATAAGTGTAACTGGAGAAACGTGGATATGGGATATATATTACATCAGAGCATTACAGGAATGTTGCAATTCCTAGTTTTGCTAATTGCACTGTGATTATGAAAGAGAATGTCCTAGTTCTTAGGAAATATATACTGAAATATGTAGTGGGGAAAGAGTATGATGCCTACAACTTACTTGCAAATGATTCAAGGAAAAAAAAGTTATACAGAGAATGATCGAGCAAATGTAACTAAATGCTAACTGATGAAGAGAAGTGAAGCTGTAGAGTCTTCATTCATTTCCACAAAGCTTTTCTTCCTGATGTGTTTTCTTGTTTTTAAGTTGTCTGCCTTGCCCTCATTATAATACAAGCACCATGAAGGCAATAAATTTCCTAAACCAGGGAAGTGGACTTGGCCCAGTAGTTAGGGCGTCCATCTACCACATGGGAGGTCCGCGGTTCAAACCCCGGGCCTCCTTGACCCGTGTGGAGCTGGGCCACGTGCAGTGCTGAGGCGCACAAGGAGTGCCGTACCACGCAGGGGTGTCCCCGCGTAGGGGAGCCCCATGCGCAAGGAGTGCACCCGTAAGGAGAGCTGCCCAGAGCGAAAGAAAGTGCAACCTGCCCAAGAATGGCGCCGCCCACATGGAGAGTTGACACAACAAGATGACACAACAAAAAGAAACACAGATTCCCGTGCCGCTGACAACAGAAGCGGACAAAGAAGACGCAGCAAATAGACAGAGAACAGACAACCGGAGTGGAGGGAAGGGGAGAGAAATAAATAAATAAATAAATCTTAAAAAAAAAAAATTTCCTAAACCAGGACAGGACCTGTCCAGGCACCTGAATGAAGGGATGAAAGCTCCAGCTGCAGCTCCAGCCCAAAAGTTATATCCAATCCTGACATGTGACTGAAATTACAGGACTCCAGGAATTAAATGATATAGGCACAAGTACAACCCAACTTTCTGGAACTCCTATCTTTACTCAACTTTGCCTTGTCTGCCACAGTCCATTATTTTAAGTCCATCCATTCTGTTATCATCTCAAAGAGCTCATCTATTCTCACAGTCAAAATTATCTATTTCTTATAGATGACTCAAACTATTTGTACTTCAGGATCAACTTTCTTGCTTTTTACATCTAAGCGCACATCTCCAACTGTCAATAGGACAACCACATGTTTTTCGGTGTTTAAAAAAGAAGCTCAGGGGAACAGACGTAAGAAGTGGTTGAGCGCCTGCTTCCCCTGAGAGATCCTAGGTTTGGTTCCCAGTGCCTCCTAAAAAAGAGAAAAACAAGCAAACAAAGGAAAAAACCAACTCGGGAACCAATATGGCTCACTGGTTGAGCACTGGCTTCCCACATGAGGTCCCCAGGTTTAATCCCCAGCTCCAGTACCTTTAAAAAAAAAAAAAAAAATTAACTAAAGAACAAGCTTGGGAAGCAGATTTGGCCCAATGGATAGGGCATAGGCCTACCAATATGGGAGATCCAAGGTTAAAACCCAGGGCCTCCTGACCCATGTGATGAGCTGGCCCACGCGGAGTGCTGATGTGCGCAAGGAGTGCTGTGCCCTGCAGGGGTGTCCCCCGCGTAGGGGAGCCCCATGCGCAAGGAGTGCACCCCGTAAGGAGAGTCGCCCAGCGCAAAAGAAAGTGCAGCCTGCCCAGGAATGGCGCCGCCCACACGGAGAGCTGACGCAGCAAGATGATGCAACAAAGAGAGACAGGGATTTCGGGTGCCACTGACAATACAGGCGGACACAGAAGAATACACAGCAAATGGACAGAGAGAGCAGACAACTGCAGGGGAGGCGGGGAAGGGGAGAAAAATAAAAAATAAATCTTTTAAAAAAATAAAAAAATAAAGAACAAGCTTATTACCTCCCTCTTCCCTTTAACAGACAATGGCATCAGCTGCCAATGATGCTCAAATTCAAAATCGTCTTTCAGATTCTTTCACTTCCCATATCTAATAAAGCAGTTCCTCTTGTTGATTCTTTTAAAATATTTCTCTCATTTGCTACTGCCTCTCCATTTTTACTGCTACTAAACTATCTAGGCCCTCATCAGCTTGAGATATGTTACTTAACTTGCCAAATTTTATCACCACTACCCAACAGGACCAAAATTGCAATTCTTTATAAATCCATCTGGCAATAATCAAAACCTTTGTGGAGAAATACCTGACCTAGTGATGTAACTAACTTGCCTAAGACAAAGGCTGTACTCTAGGAATGAAAGAGCTGACAGAAAAGGAAAACAAAGCATAGATATGTTAAATTATTATCTCCAAAGTTCCAGGCCAGGGACCTGCACAATCCACTGTGAACATGTCACCAAAAATAATTCATTAGAACAGCTTCATTTAAGCATTCAGTAATATTGCCAGTGGTATAATTTGGTACCTTTCTTACACTCTTAACTGTTACAACTTATTCTGAACACTTATCTTAATTCAAAGACTGAATAATATATCTATTTGGAATCTAGCAATTTTTTTTAACTTACAGATAAAGGCTCTTCCTGGGATCCAGATCTTTTCTGATTTACTAGTAGTTTGCCTAGTCTGCTGATAAGCGCCCCTAGTGGATTCCCAATATGAACTAAAAGAAAAACTTCAACACACTCTTTCTATTCTTTTGCTTATTACTTTGTTCTCTAGATGCAGAAAACTGAGCCCCTCTCCAATCAACTGTCATATACTTCTCTACATCAAAACAGTATAAATCTCGGTGACTTGCTAAGGCAAGTTCATAGAGAGTGGAGTATAACATGGTCAGTCACTCTCCTTTTTAAAAAAAGGGATAATGCAATTGCCACATTAAGAATTACTGCTAATGGGCTTAACCTGATAGCTGAAGTTTATTCTTCAGCTCAACCTATCAGGTTAAACACATAATCAAATACAAAGCACT
The DNA here is from genome assembly GCF_030445035.2 of Dasypus novemcinctus. Classification (NCBI taxonomy): domain Eukaryota; kingdom Metazoa; phylum Chordata; class Mammalia; order Cingulata; family Dasypodidae; genus Dasypus; species Dasypus novemcinctus. Next base: position 166,767,965 of record NC_080675.1, on the reverse strand, counting down.
TACTTTATTAAGAATATTCCTCAGAACTGATTTCTGAAGAGCCTTGCTTCCCTAATAGAATAAAGCTTTTTTAAGGTTTACTGTGATTTTTGAGACTAAGCCCAAAAAACAAAAGGTTCAAGTCATAATTTTACCAGAGATTAGCTACGAGCTTTTATCACAAAATCTTCAGACCTCATTTCCTTCTCTCTAAAGTGGATGCTGAAGCAGATAATATCTAAGGTCTTTATTAGCTCTAAAGTTCTCAGATTCAGGGAAGGATCAGAAAGCTCTAACTGACCTCTCTGCCTCTCCTTCCGAACTAGTCATACTACCACCAATTAATTTTTCCATATAGCTACTGCATAAGTTTCCTATTGCTGCTGTAACAAATTACCACAAACTTGGTGGCTGAAAATAGCAGGAATGTATTATCTTACAATTCTAAAGGCTCAAGTTCAAACTGGGCTTCGCTGGGCTAAAATAAAAAGCACAGGCAGGGCCTTCGGGAGGCTCTAGGCAGGAATCTGTTCCCTTGCCTCTTCCACCTTCTAGAGCAGGGGTTCTTAACCTTTTGGTTCCATGGACCCCTTTGCCAGTCAGGTGAAAACCGCAGACCCCTAATGATGCCCACAATATACTGTATATTATTTAATAAATATATCACACCCACACCAACACATCCCCACAAGAATGTTTTTTGAATTTCAATTCAAGCTCACAGACCCCTTGTTAAGAACTCCTGTTCTAGAGGCTGCAATGCTTGCCTCCTGGCACCCTTTTTCATCTTCAATGCCAGCAATGAAGCATCGTAAATTCTCTTCCTGACTCTGATCGCGGCTCTCCTGCCTCCTCTGCTCATTTCTAAGTACACCCTAGTGATTACATTGGCCCCAGCCAGATAATTCAGGATAATCTCCCTATCTCAAGATCCTTGACTTAGTCATATCTGCAAAGTTCCGTTAGCCATGTAAGGCACATAGTCACAGGTTTGGGGGGATTAGGACGGCATCATATTGGCAGGGGGTGGGGGTAGGGACGGGGTGAGGTAATCATTCTGACTACCATAACAACTTAGTTTTATCAGCCTAAAACTACCATAACAAGTTAGTTTTATCAGCAGACAAGGACACAAGAAAAAACCTCTTACAAACATTCATCCAAAATCCTTAACAAAATACTACCAAAACTAATCTAGCATCATGTAAAAAGAATTACACAGGGAGCAGGTGTGGCTCAAGCAGTTGAGTGTCTGCTTCCCACAAGGGGGGTCCAGGGTTCAATCCCTAGCCCCAGGGAAGGGAAAGGGGGGAGGGGGAAGGGGGAGGGGGAGGGGGAGGGGGAGGGGGAGGGGAGGAAAGAAAAAAAAGAATTATGCATCATGACCAAGTAGGATTTATCACAGGAATCCAAAGGGGTTTAACAACTGAAAATCAATTAATGTAATATAAAATACTGAAAGAATAAAGAACAAAACCCATATGACCATCTCAATAGGGGCAGGAAAAGCATTTGACAAAATTCCATACTCCTTCACAATAAAAATGCTCAACAAACCAGGAATAGAGGAGTAACTCCTAAATCTGATCAAGGGCATCTACAAAAAACCCACAGCTAACAGTGATATATTAAATGGTGAAAGACTGAATGCTTTCCCTTTAAGATCAAGAGCAAGACAACCCACTTTTATCACTCTATTCAACACTGTACTGAAGGTACAATAATAAAACAAGGAACCCGATTTTAAAAATAAGCCAAGAATCTCAACAGACATTTCTCTTAAGATATATAAATGGCCAAAAATTCATCACTAGATATTAGGAAATTCAAATCCAAACCACAATTAGGTATCACTTCAAACTCACTAGAACGGCAATAAAAAGTCAAATAGTAAGTGTTGGAGAGGGTGTAGAGAAACTTAAAACCTTGTGCACTGTTGGTAAAAATGTAAAATAGTGTTGTCACTTTGGAAAACAGTGTGGCAGCCCCTTAAAATGTTAGGGTTACAGTTTGACCCAGCAATTCCTGTGTGCACACAAAAACTTGTACATGAATGTTCACAGCAGCATTTATCCACTTCATCTTATAATTCCCACACTTTATGGACCAGATATATCAGCTTTCACCCAGTCCTAAAGTATATACTGCAGGTTGCCAATGACAGAGTGCCACCTAGCAGCAACACAGGGTAACTCACAATGGCAGTGGGGAAATCCCCATACTCTTTTCACAAACATATACTGCAGGTAAAATGTAAGAAGCCACAGGCCTATTCTGGAGGGCAATTTAATTGTTTCATATATGCATCTTATCTCCCCATCTAGATTGCTTTCCAAACCTTACAGGTTTATTTGGGTTCAGCTCAGTTCCATGCATATATTAGTCATATAGTACAGTATTCACTGAATCAAATGTCTGAAATGTACTATTCCAAAAATTTCATGTGTAAATGGCTGAAAACTCCTGTGATAATCTCTATCACTTTAGAGTGTTTGTGAGTTAATTACAGCAGGTAAACAGCACAGATAACAAAACCAAAAGAAATATCATGATTTACTCACATATAATGGAGCTTGTTGTGGATTAAGTTTCATGACCCAGGACTCTGAAACAGAAAGGAGGAAAGTACATGAGAAAAAAATTAAAAGTTGTCACCAAAAATATAAAAACCATGAAGTCCTGGATGTTAAAGATGGCCCCCTCCCCCAGTCTCACTAGGGAATTTAGGGGAAGGGGGTGGCAGACTGCCATTAGAGCTCCCTTCCTCTCTGCTCTTCTTTTAGAAAAGGAAGTTTTCAACTCACCTCCCACAAGAGGAGTTGTCACCATCCCCAAAACTAATAGCTGATTTCCCTTACTGGTTGCATTCACTAAATGAGTTCCCACAAAAATCATATAAAGAATCTTAGAGGAGACTTTCAGGATTATATAGTAACATTCCAAGCACACTGTTCTTGGCCTTACCCGTACCACAAGGAACTGAAATTAAACAATTATTTAAGTTGGTCCCTGATCTACACCAAGTGAGAGCAGGAATTTCATTTGTCTGGTTCACTATCATTTTCTCAATATGTAACAGATTCTGTCACATTAAGTCCTCAAATAGCCAGTGAATGCAATGAATGAAAAATATTAAGCTAGGTCTCAGCTTCCAAAAAATGTGGATTCAATTTACCATTTGTCCCCATAGTTAACCTTTTACCCAGAACACTCCTCTGGAATATATAAAGTAGTGAACATGCACACATTAAAAAAACATAGGCTTATTCTTAGCAGTTTAACTTGGTGATCCAACCAGGTCTTAACCTAGGCTAAAAATGTCATGGTCCAGAATCAAAGACTTTCCATCCTGAATGGCAGGTTCTTCGTCACACACCCTGAATGTGACTATAAGCTGATCTCATTTTTGTAAGAGTCAGAGAAGAAGACCCAAATGACATCATTATATATTGATCCAAGGAAGTTTCTTACTCATAATAGGTAACTGGATTTAATTAAAGCACATACTAACCAACAGTATAATCTACAAGATAGAAATGCCATTCACACATTCAAGAAACAGATAAAAATCCCATAGTGTGTGTTCCACTAGATCACAAAAACCTCACTAACAATAAATTGAAATCTCAACAACATAAATCCAAGGTTATTGATGACAAGAGCAAGGTCTCAGTGAGCATGCATAACTTCAATAACAGAATTCCCTCACCATTAAAATCCTCACAGATCTGCTAGTTTGGCTAGCAGGCTGTGTATGTTTGAGATCAAGGCTCACCTATAAAAAGCAATCAGCACATGCTTAGGGAAAAATACCTACAGTCAAATTCTTAACACAATCACCTCACAGGTTGCAGGCCATAGGCATCACTGTGTTCTGCTGGACAAAGGCAGGTGAACAGCCAGGTGGCTCCTCCACTTTGAAGGAAATTCCATGTCCCCAACCCCATTCAGTCTCTGGTCCACCTTCTGCAGTCTAAAAGACCTCTTGGCACATGGTATTTCTTTCTTCATTTAATGATTTTATACCCATAGGTGCTAAAATCACCTGCAGAAATCTATAATAAAAACTACTCAAGAAGTTAGCAACTCTCTTACTAGAAAAGCAAAGCAGATTTTAAGCCCATTAGATTCAAATAGCAAGCATGGATGAAAAAGAAGGAATGAAGGATCTGAGTACTTGTTAACTGCATTAAATAGCCATTTAAAATTAGACTCACTGTGCCCCAACTGGCCTTTTAGTGAGCTTTCCAGGTCCCGGACAGATTTGCCTGGGAAACAAGTTTGAAAGAACCTAAAATGTATGAACCAATCTGATCACATAACTAACTTTTGAAGTGTTCCTCTCATCACAAGCAGACAAAATATTGGTGGAAACCGATAAAGGAATTAATACCTTGGTAATCCTTAATGGTTGGAGAAGTCTATAGAGACAAACTAGTGACTTAATATGATATAATCAGCCCTCCAAAGCTTCATGATATGCCAAGAAACTTGCAATGACTGTGAGTAACAAAAACAAACATCTTATCTGAGTAGCTCATACTGCATTCGGGTGAGAGCGCTGGTGAAACTCAGAGGACTCTAAGGAAGGGCTGATGCCATCTGAATTGTTTGGAGTTATGAACTCATCTAAACACATTTCAAAGCCAGAACCCTTACAAGTTATTCTGATATGAGGATTTAAAAAGGAGGACAACGTTTCTGTCCTCCCACACTGGTCAAAGGGGCATAACATTGTTACCCTAGCAATACAGGCTGTTGAAAGAATAAATGTCAAAAGTAATCAAAGTTATGACTCCAGAGATGCACTGGAAATGTGGATTGCTTGTAGGCTTCTTCAATGCTGATACATACAGAGAAAAAAGGGAACTAACATATATAGAACTCTGTATTTGACAACTTCTTTAATCACCATAATAAAGGTACTATTTTCCCCATTTCACTAATGAAGGGAAAAATAAGTCTTTTAAAGATTAAACTATTTAACACCAAGGTTAAAAAGTGGGAGAGCCCAAATTCAAATCCAGTCTGACTCTAAAAACATGTGCATTTTCTAACCCATTAAAAGAGGATCTCCAACTAATGAATGACCCTCAAAATCCAACTGACTTGCCCCATCTCTAGCGCTCATCCTACAAATAACAGATTCTCCCTCACTCTGCTAATTCAACTATCACTGTGTACCTACAATGTGCCAGCTATTCTACTCCTTAAGGCACTTAGGGTACAGAGGGAATAAAACTAAATGCAAATCTCTGCCTTCAGGGCACCTATTCTAGGGTAAGGCAGATAAATAAAACATTAAAATAAATGGTTTTCAGACAGTGATCAGTGAGCACTATTGGAGAAAAATAAAACAGGGAAGGGGAATGGAAAATGACAGGGGTACCACTTTAAATAGAGTATTGAAAGAAGAACTCTCTGAAAAGACGACATTTACATAAAATGTTAAGAGATATACATATAATCAGGGAAAAGTGTTCCAGATATTTAATCATCAAACTAGGCCTAAAACTGAGAACTCAAGAGTTCTGATGGTTGGAAGCGGACTTGGCCCAGTTGGTTAGGGCATCTGTCTACCACATGGGAGGTCCGCAGTTCAAACCCCGGGCCTCCTTAACCTGTGTGGAGCTGGCCCATGCACAGTGCTGATGCACACAAGGAGTGCCATGCCACGCAGGGGTGTCCCCCGCAGAGGGGAGCCCCACACGCAAGGAGTGCACCCCGTAACACGCAAGGAGTGCACCCCGTAAGGAGAGCCGCACAGCACGAAAGAAAGTGCAGCCTGCCCAGGAATGGCACCGCACACACGTAGAGCTGACACAACAAGATGATGCAACAAAAGAAACACAGATTCCTGTGCTGCTGACAACAACAGAAGTGGAAAAAGAAGAACATGCAGCAAATAGACACAGAGAACAGACAACTGGGCGGGGGGGTTGAAATAAATAAATCTTAAAAAAAAAAAGAGAGAGTTCTGATGGTAAACCACCAGAAACTTGCTACATATAATGCATTAACATATTTTACTTAATCAACTTGCTTTAGTTAAGAACTGTGTTCTAAAGGAAAAGAACATACTACAGAAAGGCAGGCTTTTGGTCAGAAAAAAAGGCATGTAAAAACTACCTACACTCCAAAATCAATTTCCAAGTTTTTGCTTTATCAATAGATTTTTGATAAAGTCTTCCCAAAGGAAAACCAAAAACTGCACTATGTGCATAAGCATATTCACCAAATCTGTCATGGTTCTGAGGAGTCATAAATTTAAGGGTTGTGAAATAATAAGCACACTAAATACTCTTCCCATATTTTCCATTTAGTTTGTTTTAAAATGTTAAAAGGACACAAATGTAATAGCTCACTATTAAATAAAGGTGACACATGCACTTTATGTCAAAACAAGATCCACCATTTTAATAGAACTATCTCAATTCTATAAATCCCTGGTCTCTCCCTACTCCCACATGGAAGAAGTCTCTTAAGATGTTAGAAAAGAAAACACTCTAGCAACAATTTCTTCCTGCACCTTAAAAACAATCATCAGCTTTTTATCATAGGGTGCAATATGAACACTATCACCAGAATGCAACATTGGTTGTGTAGTGCTTACAAAAAGTTAACAGTAGGAAAAGTTTTGGGATTAGCGAAATGCATACCACTTGCAAGAACTTCAGAAACCCAAGTCACTATGATATAGCCTGTGCATTAAAAACAAAATTATTTCCAAGAGTACCTAGTCTCCAAGATGGCCAGATAAGTAATATAGGCCCTATAGTCTCTGAATGTTCAGAAGGGATGTGAGACTGAGTGTGTATTCAGGGCTGCCTCCAGACTATGTGGAGCTATGCTAATCCAAACTGGCTTGGATGTGGAGAATATGTAACTCACCTGGAGGAAATAACCTATCTGATACTAAGATCTGAAAAACCTAACCAAAGGTCTGTTTACCATCACTGTTAGTCTTCCTAATCCTATATCCTCTGTATAAAAGGGTCTAGAAAAGGCTGTTCGGGGCTCGGTTTTTATTAGGACAAGAGTCCGCCGAGCCCGGCCGTTCGAAATAAACCAACTTCCTTCTCAGTATTCTCTCGTGTCCTGGCCTTCGAAACCGCGCCTATCCGAATTTCTCCACTACAACTAGGACCACAGAAAACTGTGGCTGTTATTGGTCTGAAGGAAAGAATGGGCTGAAAGCACCTCCACCAATGAAACCTCAGCAGCTACAAAAAAGTTATACATCTAAATAAAAATTGGTGCCTACAGCAGGAGTTAACGAACTTTTTCTGTGAAAAGCTATTATCGTCTTTGCAGGCCAGATGGTCTCTGTTGAAATACATAAAGTAACAGGCAAGGTTGTGTTCCAATAAAACTTTACTTTAAAAAAGAGGCAGTGGGCCACAGTGGCCAATACCTGCTCTTGGCCAGGGCATCAAACACCAACAAAATACCTGGTAATAAGCCAAAGAAGCAATGAGTCCCCATTCCACAGCTTTATGTCTCAAAGATATTTTTATTTGGATAGATCACATGGTATGCAAATATATCTCACTAAAACTGCTTAATAAATAAAGAATTATGAAAAATAAAGGTTATTTTTAGCTGGGGGGAGGAAAAAATCTTGTCTCTAGACAAGAAAACATATTAAATAGGTGGGCATCCCAAGACCTCTACTGCTTACCATGAGCAAGTCACCTAACTTAGCTGAATCTCAGTCTCCCCCTGCCTATACAATGGGGTTGATGGAGGTATTAAAAGAGAACACCTGTATTAGTTTCCTGGATGCTAAAACGGATATCATACAATAGGGTGGCTTAACAACAGGAATTTATTGGCTCATGGTTTCAGAGGCTAGAAGATTTGCTTCTTCCCGGGATCCGCATCTTCTGGCTAACTGGCAGCCTTTGGGGTCCCTTGGCTTTTCTGTCACATGACAATGCAAATGGAGGTGTAGTCTCCTTTCTCTTTCAAGTTCCCTTGCCTTTCAGCTTCTGGCTGCTCCCCATGGCTTCTCTTTCTGTGGCCTTCTCCATGAGGCCTCCAGTAGAAGGATTAAGACACATCCTGACACAGTAGGGCCACCCCTTAATTGAAGTAACCTCATCAAAAGGTTCTATTGTGTGGGTTCACCCCATAGGAATGGATTAAGATGAAGAACGTATTTTTCTGGGGTACCTAACTACAAGCCACTACAAGCACTTTAGCACCATGGCAGGTACAGCCACTGCTTCTTTCCCCTCACAGAGTTTCTGAGCTCAATGGGGACGTATTAGTCAACCAAAGGGTTTCTGATGCAAAATACCAGAAATTGGTTGGTTTTTATAAAGCGTATTTATTTGGGATAGGAGCTTACAGACACCAGGCCATAAGCATAAGTTACTTCCCTCACCAAAGTCTATTTTCACATGTTGGAGCAAGATAGATGCCGACGGCTGCGAGGGTTCAGGCTTCCTGTCTTCTTCTCTTCCAGGGTTTTGCTTCTCTCTGGGTTCAGGATTCTCCTCTCTTCCCAGGTCTTGATTCTTCCTGGGCTCAGGGTTCTTCTCTTCCTGGGGCTTGCTTCTGTTTCCTCTGTGAGCTTACTTCCTGGGCTCCAGCTTAAGGCTTCAGCATCAAACTCCAACATCAAAACTCCAAAATCAAAAACCCTCAACTCTGTCCTTTGCCATGCCTTTTATCTGTGAGTCCCCACCCACCAAAGAGCAGGGACTGAACACCCCAATGACATAGCCCAATCAAAGCCCTAATCATAACTCAATCATGCCCAGGTACACACCAGATTGGAATTCATAGCCATATCAAACTGCTACAGGGGACTACCACGCAAAAATACTTAAAAACCATAAATGGATGAAGGAAAAGTTTCAGGAACCCAGAGATGCCTTTCTGACTACTTCTTAAAGCACACTGGAAATGATGACTAAAGTAATAAAATACATCTTTAAAGCTGTTTTTGATGGGCACTGTTTTCCAAAATGCAATAACTTTTTTTTTTTTTTTAAGTAAGAAGAGAAGTAGTTGAGCTACTTTTAGAACAAACATCAAATGAGGACATTGCTCATTTGTAATGAGCAGTGATTCAAGCAAAGGAAAGGCTCCAGGAACCTGTGACACAACACCTCCCAGGGAGACCGCTGGTCCTCACAGCTTGCACACTGGATTAACCAAGGAGGGGACAGGATCACAACTTGGTAGGTAAATTATAATTATAAAATAAAACACAACAACCAAAGATAAGAATATGGAGGCACAAATACCAAACTACTATTTATCTCTAGAGATTACAGGGAACTTTTACTTCCTTATCTATTTCTTAATCATAACTAAGTAATGAAGAGACTTACTTTTGTAGTCAGAAAGAAAGCATTAAACTTGTATACACAGCTCATTTAAGTTCCCCTGCCATTCAAAGTATCACAACTGAATTGGAAATGAATAAAAACATATTTTTCCTGAATGTACAAAACTGAAGCAATCTATAATCTTTGCCTAGGTCCCTGGACCTAATAAAAGGAGGGCAATTAAACTGAAAATGGCTGTAAACATATGTATGTAAACATAAATCAAACACAATTCTTTAGCCACACCCATATATTATGCCAGGAAAGCCTGTAACAGGTGCTCAAGTGTTAATGAAGTGTCCCTGGACAATAATAAATTAAATAAATTAAATACATACATACACATATACACATGGCAAATAGTATATCAGGTAGAGCAAACTCTCTTGAACCTGTTAGCTGGTGATTTCAGCCCATTTCCTGAGAACCAGCTGTTCAGGTCTGACAAATCCATCACTTCAAATGATGTGGTTTTTGCTCATTCACATAGTAAGGCTTCCAAATAAACCAAAAAGATGTGCAAACCAGCCCTCACACCTGCCCCGTGGGCCTTAGCCAAGGGTAAACTGAGGATTTTTACCTGCAGAGTACTTCCATACAAAGGTACTTCAATGAATTTCCATGGCCAAAGACCCTGCTAGGTCTGGGCTAATAAAACAATCCTTGAAAATATACAATTTTGGGCTGAGAGTTAACACGGCAATGACAATACATTGCTGAACTCTTGTAAAATAGTGAATATTCAGCTCTTCCTCAAGGAAAATAACCCAAAGATTCTTTCTTTCACTCTTAAGGACCCTGGGTTGATAGCTATAAACTTTTTGGGGAGGTTGGGGTCAGAGTAGGGAAATATGAACAATAGAAAAGAAGCCAAGTGCTAAGAATGAATAAGCTTTTCCTGTTAAGGATGCCAAGTTCTACAAAAAAGTAAAATGATACATGTAACAGCCATGCTCCAATCATGATGGCAAAGTGAGATGCTTCAAGGCTGACTTCTACAGAAGGTTTGAACAGTCAGCAAGAACTGACAGAAACAGCTTTCTCAAAGCTCCAGAAAACAGTTAAAGGACTGCAATAACAAGGTGAGTGCTGAATAAAGAAAAAGGCTACTGAGAAGCAGTAGGATCTCTTGGTAACCTGGCTGCCCCTCCCTCACCCTTCACTGGCTGGATGTAGAGCTGGCCCCATGCAGAGTCAGTCCCATACAACCGGTGAGGAGCCCTGATCCCTGTTCAGTGGGAGCATAATAACCCGTCTGTACGTACTGTGAACACAAATGCCTGGCCCATTCTGCCTGGTGGTGCCCTGAGGAACTTGAAGTTCCAGAACTTGCACGCCTGAGGAACTTGAAGTTCCAGAACTTGCACGTTGGTAGAAAGCAACTCACAGAACCTTGCAGACTGCTGTCGGAGAGAAGTTAAGTGGCTGGCTGGGGCAAGAGATTGCTAACTGTAGGATATAGATTGCACTGCCAGGAACCATGAAGAAACTGTTTTGTAGGAAAGCAAGGACATTTATAGAAGGAAATTCCAGGGCCACACAGGTATGCCCAAGAAAAGACCCATGCATGTATAAAGGAAGTCCCTTCTGCTTTGGTCTGGAGCTATTCTCTAAACTCATTGTATGGATAAGCTCTGAAGGGGAACACTCCCACAGGTTAATTTGCAAAGAATGGGTAAAGTGGGAGTTGTTTCCCCTTTTTTGTCTTTGTTTTGGTTCACTCCTGGCATTCAAGAAAAGCTCTGTCATAACTAGCTGGATACAAGTTTAAGGTACAGATGCCTCAGATGAATGCAAGGGATAACACATTAAAATAGCAAAAGGTCCAGGTTTCAACAAAAGGCTACAAAGCACACAAAGAAACAGGATGGCCCAGCTAAAGGAGAAGATTAAAGCATTAGAAACCATCAATGACAATAATTAGACCCAGGACATTCCAGACAAAGAATTTTTTTTAAAAAGGGCCCAAAATATGCTCGAAGAACTAAATGAAAACAAGGACAAAGAACTACAGGAAATCAGGAAAATGACAGATGAACACAAAGAGAAGATCAACACCGAGGTGAAAATTATGAAAAAGAACCAGATAGAGGGAAGCGGGCTTGGCTCAACAGATAAAGCATCCGCCAACCACATGGGTCCGCAGTTAAAACCCAGGACCTCAGGGACGCGGACTTGGCCCAATGGATAGGGCGTCCGCCTACCACATGGGAGGTCCACGGTTCAAACCCCAGGCCTCCTTGACCCATGTGGAGCTGGCACATGTGCAGTGCTGATGCATGCAAGGAGTGCCGTGCTACAGAGAGGTGCCCCCACGTAGGGGACCCCATGCGCCAAGTAGTGCGCCCCGTAAAGCAAGCCGCCCAATGCAAAAGAAAGTTCAGCCTGCCCAAGAATGGTGCCACACACACGGAGAGCTGACACAACAAGATGATGCAACAAAGAGAAACACAGGGAAACGGACTTTGGCCCAGTGGTTAGGGCATCCGTCTACCATATGGGAGGTCCGCAGTTCAAACCCCGGGCCTCCTTGACCCGTGTGGAGCTGGCCATGCGCAGTGCTGATGCGCGCAAGGAGTGCCGTGCCCCGCAAGGGTGTCCCCCGCGTGGGGGAGCCCCACGCGCAAGGAGTGCGCCCGTGAGGAAAGCCACCCAGTGTGAAAAGAAAGAGCAGCCTGCCCAGGAATGGCGCCGCCCACACTTCCCGTGCCGCTGACGACAACAGAAGTGGACAAAGAAACAAGACAGAAACAAGACACAGCAAATAGACACCAAGAACAGACAACCAGGGGAGGGGGGGGAATTAAATAAATAAATACATCTTTAAAAAAAAAAAAACTTAAACTTTAAAAAAAAAAACAAAAAAACAAACAAACAAAAAAAAGAGAAACACAGGTTCCCGTGCCGCTGTTAACAAAAGCGGACAAAGAACACACAGCAAATGGACACAGAGTACAGACAAGTGGGGGGGGCTGGGGAGAAGGGGAGAGAAATAAGTAAAAATAAATCTTTAAAAAAATAATAAAATAAAACCTAGGACCTCCTTGACTCATGTAGAGCTGGCCCATGCACAGTGCTGATGCGCACAAGGAGTGCCATGCCACGCAGGGGAGTCCCCACGTAGGGGGGCCCATGTGAAAGGAGTGCACCCCATAAGGAGAGCCGCCCAGTGCAAAAGAAAGTTCAGCCTGCCCAGGAGTGGCGCCACACACATGGAGGGCTGATGCAGCAAGATGGCACAATAAAGAGACACAGATTCCTAGGCCGCTGACAAGAATGGAAGCAGACATGGAAGAGCACACAGGGAATGGACACAGAGGGCAGACAACTGGGAGGGAGGGAGGGAGGGAGGGAGGGAGGGAGGGAGGGAGGGAGGGATGGATGGATGGATAGATCTCTTTTTTTTAAATATTATGGTTAAAAAAAAGAACCAGATAGAGTTGAAAGACCATAGTAATAGAAATTTAAAATTCTGTTCAATAGCAGATTCGAGGTAGGAAAAGAGTCAGTGAACTGAAGGTAAAACAAATGAAATCATCCAGGCTAAGGACCAGAGAGAAGAATGAATGATGTTAACAGAGCTTGAGGAACCCACAGGACATCATCAATCAAGCATATCAATATTCACACTGTGGGAATCCCAGAAGGGGAAGAAAGAAAGGAGTAGCAGAATATTCAAAGAAAGAGTGGCCGAAAACTTCCAAAAATTTAACAGAAGACATGAATATACACAAGATGCTCAAAGAACTCAAGAAAGGATAAACCCAAACAGACCGATACTGTAACACATCATAATCAAAAGATCAAATGCCGAAGATAAAGAGAAAATTCTGAAAGCTGCAAGAGAGAAGCAACATGTCATGTACAACGGAGCCTCACTGAAATTACGGAGGCAAAAAGAAAAAAAGGGATGATATATTTAAAGTGCTGAAAGCAGAAAATTGCCAACCAAGCATTCTGAATCCAGCAAAACTGTTTTTCAAGTGAGGGAAGAGATTAAAACATTTCCAAATAAACAAAAGCTGAGGGAGTTCATCACCATCAAGACCAACCCTACAAAAGATGCTAAAGAAAGTGCTGCAGATTGAAAGGAAAGGACAAGAAATAATAATAGATCAAAGCCACATGAAGAGGTAAGGATCTCTGATAAGGGTAACCATATGTATAAATATATATGCCAGTACTCCACTTTTTATTTCCTACAGGATTTAAAAGGCAAATGCATAATATGTAACGATAAGTCAGTGGTTGTGGACTCAATGTATAAACATGCAATCTCTGACAAGAACTACAATAGGCCGGGGGACAGATGGAAATAAGAATATTGTTTATGGGAAGCAGACTTGGCCCAATGGATAGGGCATCCGCCTACCACATGGGAGGTCCACGGTTCAAACCCCAGGCCTCCTTGACCTGTGTGGATCTGGCTCATGCGCAGTGCTGATGCACGCAAGGAGTGCCGTGCCACGCAGAGGTGTCCCCCACATAGAGGAGCCCCATACACAAGGAGTACACCCCATAAGGAGAGCGAAAGAAAGTGCAGCCTATGCAAGAATGGCGCTGCACACATGGAGAGCTGACACAACAAGATAACGCAACAAAAAGAAATACAGATTCCCGGTGCTGCTGATAAGGATAGAAGCAGTCACAGAAGAACACACAGCAAATGGACACAGAGAGCAGACAACTGGGGCAGGGGGGAAGGGGAGAGAAATAAAAATAAATCTTTAAAAAAAAAAAAAGGAATACTGTTTATACCATTGAAATAAAGTTGGTATTTAAGCAAACAGGAATGTTAAAGAGTTAAGATGTTAAATTTAAGCCCTATGATAACTACAAAGAAGAAAAAGAATATGCAAGATATAGAGACAGAACTTACAGGTTGCCATGAGTAGGGGTGGGGAACAAGAGAAAATGGGATGTTAATGCAATATGGGGATAGTTTGGAGTAAAGGAAAAGGTTTGGTAATGGAAGGTGGCAAGGGTACCTCAAACTGTGTAAATGTGAATAATCCCAGTGAATGGTATGATTCAAGTGGTTGAGATGCAAAAATTTATGTTGTATGTATGTTCCCTTAATTACAAAAAAAAAAAAAAAAAAAAAAAAGAATGAGCAACTACAGAGACAACAATCAAAAGCAATACATGATTCTGGACAGGACTGAATCATAGAGGAGAAAAAGCCCAAAAGGACATTTTGGGGACATTTTATTAAACACCTGGAATACAGACTATAAGCTTTATACCTAATGTTAAATTTCTTGGTAATAATACTGTAACAGGGCTGTGTATGAGGCCTGAATAAAAGGGACAGATTGAGGGGAAGAATCTACTTGAGGGGACAGGGGTAAGATGGAGCATCAATAATCTCTATCAATCTTTTCAGAAGCTGAATGTTTCAACTGAGAAAGGAGAGAAATAAAAGAGTCTTAATCAACAAATATTGTTCCCATTAAGGAATCACATAAACCTTTTCTTATCTCCTCAGATATTATCAAAACGTAACTGTCAATAATAGGTACAGGATTTCTGTTTGGGGTGATGGGAAATTTCTGGTAATGGATGGTGGTGACGGTATCACAATATTGTCCATGTCACTAAGTCCACTAAATAGTGTGCTTGGGAGCTATTTAAATGGGAAAGTTTACATTACTCATATATATATTTCCATAATCACAGAGAGTAAAAAGAGTGAGTGTGCAACTACAGAGACAATGACAAGTAACTGCAATGAATGATCCTGGATAGGATCTAATAATGAAGGGGAAAAGATTCAAAAGGACGTTACTGAGACAGAAAGAAATTGGAATATAGACTGTAAGCTTTATATCAGTGTTAAATTTCTTGAACTTGAAAACAATACTTAAGCTGGCTACATAAATAAATATCCTTGTTCCTAGGAAACATGCATGGAAATATTATGTGTTCAGTGAGCAGGACATACAAAGGCTATTCTCAAATGTTTAGAAAATTGAGAGGATGGGAAGAGTAAGACAGCAAATACGACAATGTTAAAATTGGTAAATTAGGTATCTGGGGGATACCCAGATGCTTGAGTTTGCTGTATGGGTTTGGTATTATTTCTGCAACTATCCTACAAATCTGGAGTTATTTCAAAATAAAAATTGAAGAGGAAAAAAAAACACACATACCAAATATATTTCCTAGGGATTAAAAAATCTTTATAGGTAGCTTACAAATGCCTGACTTCTGTTTACAGAAGTCTGCAATGATTAATAATTGAGCAGTTAGTGTCAAGCAGTGTTTCTCAAAATTTAGTGTGCTTAAGCATCAGCTGTTAAATATTATACAGATTCTTAAATTCACCACCACCACCACCAATCCTGAATCAAGAGACCAGGCCTGGAGATTCTGTTGCTCTGAAGTCATGGCCCACATTTGGGAAAAAACAGTACTGAAACATAAAGGGAATGAAGAATCCAACACTGGGCAATATCAACAGTAATATAAAAGTACAAAGCAAAATAACGCAAAGAACAAGAACAACCAAAAACACTAATACCCACATTCACTCATTTACTTTATTCTTTTTATCAGTTTTGGATTATCCAACTGGCACAATGAGCCTGCGTTTAGGGCACATGTACACATAGGAAGAAAAAAAAAAAGAAGAGAAAATCCAAATTGTTATTATGTAACAACTATAACAAAAATATCAGAACTCTTACTTTCTTACACACATTTTACCAGTTTACTCTGAAACACATATGAGAGAGTATACCGAAATCTTTTCAATGCTTAGGGCCCTTCTTTTCTTTACATGTGTTTACAACAAATGCCTGGCACATAAACTATCAATAAAATTAGATAATCTCATTTATTAAGCTAGTTGGGGAGCTTTAGAGATAAGTAATACATGGGCCCCTACCAATTTACATGTAAACAGACGATTTTAACACAGTATGGTAAGGGCAATAAAAACAAGATCACAAGGATTAGGAAGGAGCAATAAACTCCCCCAGAAGGGAGGGCCCAGGCAGGTTACTGGAAGAGGCAACCATTTGAGGTCAGTTTCACCAGGGATATAGGAGGAAGGAGAAGTAGAGCAGAAGGAAAGACCTGTGGAAAAGCCATGACAGAGCAAAGCGAGATGCTGAGAGTTAAATAGGTGAATGAAATCCTCAAAGCTGCCTGGCTTTAGAGACAAAGGGGAGTAGAGGAAAATATACAAGCCACTGTGACACAGGTCTACACTAAAAGAATTACAGCCACACAATGCCATCAACAAATACCCTGCCCTTTTTTTGTTTGTTTCAGCTGAAAGTATAGACCTGCAATTTCTGTTCATTCACAGGTGCAGGTTCAACAATTCACCAAAAGTACCACAGGAAGAAGTCTGTAATCTTGCAGCCTGATCTCAAACCCAGACAAGTGCCTGTTGTGGCTCATAACCAGTAAGACCACGCCAGCTCTCCTCTTGGCTTCCCTGATGTGCAGCGGGCAAAGGTTGGTTCCAAATCTATTTGCACAGGCCCTGGAGCCCTCATTCCCATCTCTAATCAAATACCATCATCACAGGGCCTTATAATTAGACAGGGTCTCTGAAGCAGCTCAACTCATACTTCTTCCCCAAGTGGGAAATCACTGCCAGCCTGCCTGCCTCTACTTGTATACATCTAGTGCCAGAGCCTTACCACCCTGAGAAACTTTCTCCATGCTCCATCTGCACCTCTTACTCAACTTCCTAACACTACTTTCATTATGTAGTTCCCTCTCTGCCTACACAGTAGTACGCACTCTTTTAGGATTCTTTCTGAATACCAACCCTTTTTTTTTTAGGGTGTCCTAGGTGATGACTCTAAGGCAATAACCTGCCATACCTCAAGAAAAGTAAAGAGAAGCTTAAAAATAAAATGGGATCATAGTTTTGGGGACACACTAAATCCAACTTAGCTTTTTTAGCACTTCCAACCTCTAAGAGTCTACTTCAAGGTGCTTTTGTTAAAGTGGCTCTTCACCCTGGGCCCCAGTCTAGAAGTCTAAAAGCTGCCTTCACAGACACATGAGGACTGTTCGTGACTGGTGGTTGCCAGGTGGGCTAATAAGTTCACTACACTTCCTCTGTAAAAAAGTAAATGTCATATTTATTATGACATTTTTACGAGCCACTCTGATGAACAACAGATATTACCGTAAGAGATGACTGCAGAGTCCTAATCTCTATGAGAGACCCTCTAGCATTTAAAGCATTCTTTACCCCTAGGTACAGGCTGTAAGAGGAAAAGTTAGAGTGGCAATATACTCAGAATTGGAAACAGAAAGATATGCACTTGAGATATCACTTCAGCACTTAACTAGCTGTATTATCTTAAATAAGTTAAGTAATTGTCAAGCTTTACTTTCCTCATCTGTAAAATGGAGATAAATAAGAATTTTTAAATGTGTGTAAAATGTTTAACACAGTGGTGGGTAATAAGAAAATGTACAATAAATTTTCTAGTCTTATTGCCTGTTATGAATTACATGATTAGGCATTTTAGCACTAACCTCACATTTCATTCAACTCCCACATTTCCTGAGCCATTCCAATCAACTATGCTGATCCCTAACTACATAAAGGGCACAGTTAGAAATGTAGACCCAAACAGATATAGTGCTCTATTAATCATGCCATTTATCTCTGGTGAACTCTCAGAAGCCATCCGGACTCCCCACTGTCCCCACCCCTCTGGTGCCTCCAAACAGTATTCAAGATTCCTCATTATCTTGGGCAGCCTTGCACTGCTTTCTACCCAACCTACACCATCCATCCAGTTTCTGCATACCCATGCTCAGTCCAGTCCTCATGCCTTAGCTCCTGCTAATGCAATTCACCCACAGTAATTTTTAATAGGTTTATTGCTGATAATCTATAATACACCATCAGTAATAAATCACATACCGTCATATCTTTTGTGGGTTTTATTTCTGTGCTTTCCTTCTCTTCCCAATTTGTTTGCTCTAGACCATCAGTTTAGATGTTACCTGTAGTACTCCTTCAAGGTATTACAACTCATGTCACAGTACTGGACACAGTGCCAAGTACCCAGTTAAGTACTAAATATTTGATATGAACATCAGAAACATGGAAATTTTAATCAGCAGCTTTTCTGTACCATAGTTCAATGGCAAGGGGTCCTGATAGCTATAGCTATGAGGGCAAAAATCTATTAGAATCAAAATATCTAAAGTCAATCTACACCCATATGGTTAATTTAGTAGCTCATTAAAAACAGTTATGTCTTTAAGGAATTCAGCCTGAAGCAGTTTGTTTAATCTGCCAGAGAGGCAACAGAAACCAGAGTCAGGGAATTCAACCTCACAGAGAGAGGAGGGCAAAAAGCTGCCTAACACTATGCTTGGGCTTTCATATGATGGTTGGTATCTCTAAGAAGAGGAACACATGCACATAGTATTTCAATTCTCTTTTGGTGATTAACCCAGGCTTGTGGTTTCCTGCTAAAATGGTTTCTGCTGCTATGTAAAGAGCTGCTCAGAGAAAAAAACTCAGAATGACCATTCCACAGGTGAGAATTCAGCCACCAGCTGTATCCTGTTATCCAAAGGAAAACGGAACTGTAACTGCCAGGAGGTCCAGACACAGGAGAGCAAAACCATAAATTCAATAGTGCTGACACTTTTATCCCTAAGGTAATAAAAATCAACTTTAAATTTAGAAAAATTCATACACAGCTGGGCTTTATGTAAATTAACTTCAATAGTGGTTAAAATAGATATCCGGTAACAAGACTGCCAAATTCAGGTCTTTATACTTCCTTCATCCTCCCCAGCCTCTATCATCCAAAAACCAAGCAGCCCACTTGTGGCTAAACCAATTATAAACCACTTGGAAAGGCTAAATGTAGGCAAGTGGGTTCACACACAAATGCAGATAACACTGAATCGGATGACCTTACCTAGACATAGTCCAGAGCTTGTAGCGGCTGCTCTGTTAGGAGTTATTTCACAGTGAGACTGAGACTAGCCTTCTTGGACACACTATGCGACAAAGGAACTATCAGGTTATTACCATGAGTGGCAGGCAGATGAGGGTTCAGAAACAGATGTTAGAAATGTCAATGTTAAGCTTTTAGTTATTAAATGGTTCACCTGTCCCAAGGATGAATATTGCCTTCAAGAATATGATTCCCTAGTTTAAGTCTTTAAATTAGCACCTTGATAACAATGATACTGGAAAACAGGTAGGTTTTTTTTAATCATCTCAAAATCAGGGGATAGTTCTGTCAGTAAAGACTTCGAAGAAAATAAATTTATATACTTCAGAATTAAATGGAATTCTACAGAGAAAAAAAAACTCCATTCTTTTTCAGCAGCCCCATATTAAGATTTTTTAAAATACCAGTTTATTAACTTTTTACATGAGAAATTTTATTTTTAATGAGGAATTTGTATTCCTAACATATTCCTGACCTGCCTTATTCCTTGAAGAGTAATTCCTGTTCTTTATAGCATACACTGAGCAAAGAGTACAAAGAAAAATTCCTGGAAAAATTTATTTTAGGTGGAAACAAACTAAAGTCAGAATGCTAAAGCACATGAATATCACCATCCACAATTCCAACAACCTAGGTGACATATAGCTATAGAATCTGTGATGACATGATTAAGTGGGTTTTGGGAGGGTTTTTTTTTTAGCAGAATATTTAGCTAATTTAAGACAAAAACTTCTCAGTCCTCTAAAATAATGGACCTATTTCTCCATCTCTTACTATATGGGAAAGGGATTCCTCAGTAACCCTGCCCAAGGAATATGTAGGGCTGTGAATCTGTGTTCCTAGGAGTGCACAACGTAGGCAAGGGAGGAGAAGTACTTAATTTTTGAAATGCCAATTTCTAAGAGTTATGGCTAATTTTGCTTGGATAGTTAAGCCTTAGTTTCCTAGGGCTGCCGTAACAAAGTACTACCAACTGGGCGGCTTAAAACAATAGACATGTCTTGTCTCCAGTTCTGGAGGCCAGAAGTCTGAAATCCACAGGAGAGCATCCCATCCATCCTTTCCTCTTCCTAGCTTCTGGTGCTTTGGCAGCAACCTCTCCCTCAGTTGTGACACAGTGTTCTCCCTGTGTGACTCCTCTCTCCTTCTTTTAAGAATTACACTTCAAAATGTGAAATACAGAAGCAGGTGTAACTCAGTGGTTGTCCTTTACATAATAGGTTGCACTTTACGTACGAGGTCCCGTACGTATTTTAACCTCCTAAGAAATTAAAAATAAATAAACAGTTAAAATGTGAAATACACAATAGATATTTCAAAAAAGCAATATAATAGAATGACCCAAGTAATAATTTCGTCATAATGAACACTTCAACTGACTACTTTTTCTGAAAACCTTTAAAATCAAAAAGTGAATTAATTTGGGGGGCGGGAGGGGGAATAAAAGACTAAAGACTTCCGGGCATATTGTTCTAAAAGTAAAACTGCTGCTTTGAACTTTCCGTTAACTGGGGTGGAGGTGGGGAACAGGTGTCTGCAGTTTTGTGTTCAAAGAGCCCAGGCCATTAAGAAAGCAATTTGGATGGGGGTGAGGCATAGAAGATGTACAACACACAAAGAAAAGGTATGTGAAAGGCAACAAAGGGAAATAATTCAACTCAACAAATATTTGAGTGGCTACTCTAGACAGACAATGGAGATAGAACAAATTATTAATACTCTGAATAAACTCTCCAGAAAGCCTAAGTCCTTGGCCTTCTGGTTCTCTACATAAACTAAAACACCCCCTCAGCAAGCCCCGACTGCAGCAAACAGTTGGTTCAGCGCTGGACTAGTCATGGTTAAGAAGGCGACAATTCAGACTGATCTGAATTCTGAACTAAGGTTGCTCAAAAAAACCCAGAGATAGCCAAAGCACAAAATCAACACAGTTAACTATCCCATTCCAAATGAGGAGTGGATGAACCTCTCTGACCACAGCAAGAGGGTCTTGGGGGACTAGGGAGCTGAAGTCCAATCCCTTGCTAGCTAGAGTGCCTTCTTCCTCTGTAAAAAATGGGAGTTAACGATCACTTGCCTCAGAGAGTTGTTACAGGTCAAATGAAATGCCACTTATGTAGCACTCAGTAAAGCAGTGACCCAGAGTGGCTGTTCTGTAAATTTTTGTCTTTCAGGGACACCAACCCATCAAACAGGCATACCTGCCCTGGGACAACCAGGAAGAAAATGGTAATGCGAGACAGGAAACTGGAAAATAAAATCCTCACTCCTTGCCTGCAGTGAGAACAGAAGAGAAAGAGCCCACTCAAATAACCACTAGTTGGAGAATTTAAAGGTAAAATCCCAGAGACACCAATTCAATCTTTAGGGGACTTAAATAAAATAAAGAAAGGTGTTTTCAACTACCAAATGTGGGAGCAGTATCTTTGCAGCTGGCTCTCCATCGGCAGGAAGTAGCATGGTAAAAACCACAAAATGACAGAGTCTCAACTATCTATGAGGTAGAAGCTAAGAAGTCAATTATTGTTCAGAGTTTCAACATATATTCCTGACTCCCTTTTTCCCCTCTGCCCCTAGCCCCAAATGCTGGTGCTACCACACCACAAATCATATTCTAAAATAATCTCCAGAAGTATAAAAATAGAATAAAACTGTCCCATACCTACCACAGGAAGAAGTTAACAGAAGATCAAGGCTGAAAACAGCTGGCTCCACCCTACATTCTCCTCCCTCCCCTACTTGACACATAAAATTTCCATGAAGGGACATTTTCTAGCTCACATGTTTGTATGGAAATAGGAGCACTGTAAATGTTCAGAGAACAGAATAAAAGGATTATCAACTAGTTCCAATTATACCAACTGATCTCATCCTCTTGTAACAAGCATCTTCTGGGCCTCTGAAATCTATTTCTGAAACTCAGCAGAGGGTTTGTTTTTTTTTTAAACACCCCTCCCTCTTTACTTCTCTTCCCACCCTCTTCCTCTTTCAAGCATATACTGTAATACACCCACTGGTGAGCAAATGCACTCAACTGGCTTTCAGAATCCATATTCCTCAAAAATCACACTACTTACATACACCTGACAGGTGTTCATAGATTCCTGCTTCACTCAATAGGTGTTTCATTTGCTCACCCAAAAAATAAGCACCTTAATTCTATATTCCTGACCACTTATGGGTCGCCAATTATGAAGACATAAGTGCAGCCATCATCTTTGCTGGCACTGATACATTTCCTCGCATTAATGCATTTTACAAATGATGAGATTCAGGGTTAAAATTATGTAACCTGTATAAGGCCAAACAGCTAGTAAATAGTAGCTGGAATTTGAACCCAGATCTGACTCCAAAATCCCTTTTCTTAACTTCACATGGCTACACTGCTGCTTCTCCTAATCCTTTAGGACCTTTAGGACCTCATTTCTTATTCTGTGAAAGGAAGGGTTTGGATTAGGTGCTGGTGAAAGTTCCTCTCATCTCTAACACACCATAATTCCACATACAGAAATGATGCGTACCTTAAATACAAAAACAAATGAGGGAGGACATGCTTGGCAGAGGAAGTAGCATTTCACTAGTTTAAAAACTGAAGTAGTAATAGTTTGAAGATGCTCTTTCATAATTTGTTACAAATGTTTCACAGCCCAAGACCTTGGTGGTAGGGTGATGTACAGGAGCCTGGCATGATACTGAATATTTGCTTTGTAAGTTCATAACACTTACTATATAATACTGTCTGTGTATGCTCATGCATGAATGATATATTTCAATAAACTTGTTAATGAAAAAATATTACATTAAAAAAGGATTGAAGGGAGTGGAGAGAGGCAGATGTGTGTTTAAAGCTCCTCTAACTCATCTGCTTTAGCTCCCAAAAACTTATGATCATAGACTAATTCAGAGATGAACCATATTCTGTTTTTCTAAAGTAGGAGAGCATGGACTACAGAAAAGGTCAGCTACATGATTACCCAACAAGTAAAGCAACTCAACAGGCCAACATGTCCTACCCACATCCAAATGGAAATGTTTACAAGCTTGAGAACCAGCTGGGAATGGACTCCCTTCCACACAAACACAAGCTAATATCTGCCAACTGAAATCTGCTGCCCAAAAACTTTAGTTGCTGTTACATAAGCAACAGAAACTCCTGAGATGTTTTCCCCCTAAGTTCTAAAAAATATGATGAAGAAAGTCAAACTTCAGCGCAATATCCAAACGCGTGAACAGTCTTTCACATACAAAATCACAGTGAAAGTGAACGATAATGTTTCTGCCAGTACAGTATTAAATCTCACAAACTGTAAGTCCTAATTAAGGAGTATACCATCGTATCACTTCATGACACACAGTGAAAAGTACACTGGCTTTTCAGAGAGGAATTATCAGCCTTGAAATTGGGTTTTAGGCTGAACATAAAATTTAAAAACAGAACAAAGTGTGATGGATGGAAAAAAAAAAAAATTATATCACCACCTTCCACAACACACCCTGATTTCTATCCCAGGTCAGTGCCAAGGAGCAAACAAAGAATGCAGCCACCCACAGAATGCCTCCCCACCTAGTCCAAGAGAAAAAGAAGTACCACAGAGTCGGGAAATCTAGAAAACTCAGTTATGGAATCTCTAAGGAGACACTCCCTTCTTAGGTGAAATTCAGACAAGGGCTAACAGCCTCAGGCCTCCAGTTTTAACAAGCAGAACCAGAAACCCTACTCCAGTTTAACATTAGTTGCACCTACCATCCCAAGGTGAGCTCTGCCTTTCAAGGACTCTAGGCTAAACAGAACTAGAAGCAAGGAAAACATGTTTTAAATCTTGCAAGTAAAATTAACCTATTCCTTTCACTTCCAAAAATTTGAAATCTTGAGTTAAGTTTCTAACACCTCATTCAAAGAAATGCACTATGGAAAGGTAACTGGAGTTGACAATGGATAACTTTAAAGGTTTGGAGAATATTTAATATATACTCTAAGTCCTACACAGTGCTTTCTCTGAAAGAAAAAAAAAGTGAGGGATAGCTGAATAGATCCAAAAACACTACGGCAAAAAGAAGGAAAATACAGATATCAAATCCAGTAGAATGGTCTAACTACTGATTTTGAGACGAAAAAAGAGCTCCACTATTTACAAAATCAAAGGAAAAGGCAGACAAGGCAATATTAAGACTATTGGTCCTACAGATGACTGTAAACTCTAGGCAAAATATTAAAAGCCATCATTTGAAGGCATATGAAAGTAGGCAAGAACCAAGAGAATCAACCCATGGAAGGAGAGAAATGTGCCAAGTAATATAAATTATTATAGTGCTTTTCAACTAATAGTACGCTGCAGTACAGGATGCAGTAGCTAGAACTCAAAGCTACAGTCTTAAAATCTGCATATAAACTCTACCCATCTTTGTCAGATTCCTAACTGCACATGCACTGGAGACAGATCAAAGTTCCCAGCAAAAGGCAAAGTGTGGAAGGATAAAAGAACTGAGAAGAGATTTCAGCTCCTACTCACTAAAGCAGGCATTTAAAGCCTACCCAAAAATAGCGGCCTGCTAGAACAAAAGCTAACACGCTTGAGAAGATTTAAACACACACACACACACAGTCTCTAAAACATATCATCCACAATGAACAGCATATATTTAAAAAAAAAAAAAAAAAACCTAGATAGGTGCAATCAGTTTTAACATCTCACTGGATTCCTCATTAATAACTGAATTAAATAAAATCTTAAACGGAGGCTGAGAGATATCCACTCCCTTGCAAACCGAAGCTAACCCTCAGGAGAGCAGTTCAGGTAGCTGGGGATACTGGCTTTTGTCCCCTGATTCAGCTGGAGGCTTCCTGACTAGACAGAGGGGAGAGAAAACAATGTACGAGTCCAGCTCTTTACTACCTTTTCATTGGTTTCACTTTAGCTATGCAGCATTGGTTGTTTCTGGTGGGATCACTGGTTATGCAAAAACAGGCAGAGCCCTATCCCTGACAGTTGGGCTCTTATTTAGAAAAAAGGGTTTAGAAGGCCTGGGTGCTTATCAGCTCTCAGGATCCAGGGAACATTTGGGTTTTCCTAGCTACATCTGTAACTCTGGCTGGCATTATGGGAATGAGATTCTACCACTCTCGAAAATTTATGCTTGCCAGCTTAACTGTGGGTGCCAATTTGTTGATGGTCACCAAACTAGGAATTAGAAGGATCAATAGAACCCATCAATCATACTCATGGCTCAGCTTGGACTCACTGAAGAATTAAAAATCCCCAAATACTATTTTTAATTTATTTGGAGAAGTGCAGCCTTTTTGCATATTCTGACATTTTACTAAAAGCAAAAACAAAATTCATACTGAACTTTGTTAGGGGAAAAAAATCAGTTGTCATGATCACAGACCTATAGAGGTGGCAAGTATATAACACAAGAGATTATTATTATTCCTGCACACAACTTGATTCTTATGTATCTTTCTGTATCTATAGGTAAAACGTCAAGGGGTAAAATATTAGGTGTCAGAGCTGGGGTCCTGAAACCCCATTCCCTACTCAGGTTAACAGTGTGAAAAACAATCTCTTAGGAGATTTAAGATTATCTGTTTAGTTCATCTTAGACCAAACACCTAATTTGAAATTATGTTAAATGAAAGAACAGTGAAAATAGTTTCATTATAAATTTTAAAATCTGACATATTGATTTTATATTTGCATGAAAGTCATAATTTTACTCTTTGGCATACCACAGACTACAAGAAAATACTTACAAATCATATATCTAAAAGAACTTGTATCCAAGATTTATGAAGAATTCTTCCAAATCAATAAGAAGATAGCTCAATTTAAAAATGGGCAAAATATCTGAATAGATATTTCAGTAAAGAACACTGAATTAGCAACAGGCACAAGAAAAGATGCTAAACAGCATATCTGTTAGGGGACATGCAAATTAAAACTATAGTAAGATGCCAATACACATCCATAAGAATTGCTATCTATTAAAGAAACTAAATTCTTTTGTTTTCTCACAAAAAAAAATGTCAGGCCCAGAAAGCATTAAGGTGACTTGTTCCAAACATTTAAGCATTTAAGGAAGGAATGATATCAATTCTACACCAAAATCTTTCAGAAAAGGAGAGGAGGGACAGGGCATGGCATTTTCTAACTTATTTTATGAAACCAGCATTATCCTGATATTAAAACTAGACAAAGATATTGCCAGAAACACATAAACCAAACCCCTTATGAACAAAATGTTACCAGGTCAAATCCAGAAATGTAAAAAAGATAAATACATCATTACCAAATTCAGTTTTTCCCAGGAATGCAAGGTTGAGTTAATATGGGGGGACCGGGGGGGGGGGAGGGGTCAATAGATTTTGATATATCAAAAAAGTAAAGTTTTTAAAACTACACAACTATCTTGTTAGATGCAGAAAAAGCATTTGGCAAAAACCCAACACCCGTCCATGAGGAAACTATCAGCAAAATAGGAATAGAAAGGAAATCTCCAGAACCTGAAAAAAAAAAAAAACCACCAAAAAAACACTAACCTGCATGTTACCACCAACATACAGAAGGGTGAAAAACTTGAATGCTTTAGCCCTGAAACAGGCAATAAGGCAAAGACATAACTGATCATCAGTCAGTCCTATTCAACACTGCACTGGTGATCCCCAAGCAGTAAATAAAGAAAAATAAATAAAAGATATACAAATGGGAAAGGGAGAAAAAAAGAAGTAACACTGTCTTTATTTGTAAACAGCATAATTATTTAAGTTTAATATCCTAAGGAATCTACAAAAAAGCTACTAAAAATAATAATGATTTTAGCAAAGTGACAAGTTACAAGGCCAACTGTGTAGTAAAGAATTAACTTTACCCAAAGACAGGTGTAGCCTCTGTCCTTAGCTCCTGGGAGGAGCTCTAATCCCTGGGAATGTGCTCCGTGGTAAGCATTTACCTGGGTCTTTGGGCCATACGACAGCCTAACAATGTGATTTATACAGCGTAGCTGGAGACTAAAGCTCAGCCACATAGGTGATCAACTATGTCTACATAAACGAACCCAAAAAACTTCTAGACACCAAAGCTTGAGTGAGTTTGGCTAGCAATACTCCCTGTTTATTATCTTACATCATTACTGAGAGAATTAGCACTGTCCACAACTCCACTGGAAGAGGATACATGGAAGCTTATGTGTGGAACTCTCCTGGACATCCAAGCGCCTCTTCACTTGGCTGATGTTATTATGCATCCTTTCACCAAAATAAACTGAATATAACAGTTTTCGATGAGTAATGAGGCCATCTAGCAAATTACTAAACTTAAGGGTAGTCTTTGGGACCTCCAAACTTGCAACTAGTATCCAGAAGTGAGGGTGACCTTAAGATTTCCTGAATTTTGCACCAACATATTAATACAAGAATCTACTGGATTTCCATGTCACAAAAGACAACTGGGCGTTGAAATTTCAAAAATAACATTTACAATAGGATCAAAAACATGAAATATTTAAGGATAAGCTTAACAATATGTGCAAGGTCTATATATTGAAAACTAGAAAATTTGAAACAAATTAAAAACAATCTTTTAAAAATGGAAAGATATACCACATTGATGGATGAGAACATTTAATATTGTTTGTTACATGTCAGCTCTCCCCAAATTGAACTACAGATATAATGCATTTCCAACCAAAATTCCAGCAGGTTTTCTTATAGAAATGGACAAGCTGATTATAAAAACACATACAGAAATGCAAATGACCAGTTAATTTGCCAGAATACTATGCTAAATACCAAACAATGGTCCAGCTTAAACAAGAGAACAACTGTCTCATGGCTTGCTTCCTCCTGGGTTAGTAGCATTCTGGTGCTGGCTTGCCAGGAGTCCTTGGGGTTCCTTCACTCTTGTATCACAAGACCAGGTTGTCTCCTTTTCCAGACTCCTGCTGACTTCTGGCTTCTTCCTGTGACCTTCTCTGATCCTGGATTTACAAAGTCTCCAGTAATCTGGTTTAAAACCTACCCTCATTCAGCTGGGCCACACCTTAAGTAAAAATAACCTATTCTGGGTCCGTGATTCTGCCTTTGGAGTCACTCTTCCTTCAATTCATCCCTTCTCAGGCTCTTGCAGTGCAGGCTGGCAGCTTCTGTTCATACAGAATTAATTCAAGGGTGTACAAACCATCAGAAAAAGATTTTCCACAAATCCTTCCCAGACAAACTTCATTTCCACTCCTGACTTCCTTTGATATAACCGACTAGATCAGTGTTCAAGATACTACTTCTTCAGCAAACTGTTGTTTGGCCACACCCTCACAAGGAATTCTCTTCCCAGGAGCTTAGGGAGGGCCTCCAGAGAGCTGCTTCTGGCTTTGAGTATCTGGAATGGTTGAGAATTTTCCAAATCACCAACTGCTTGTTTCTTTGTGCTCAACAGTTTAATCTCTAATTTACCTTTTTCCTCTCTCATTTTACTATAAGCAGCAAGGAGAAAGCAGGCCACACCTTCCATGCTTATTTTGGAAATCTCAGCACAATACCCAAATTCATCCCATTCCTTACAAGTTTTGTCTTCTATATAGCAAAAGAACACAGTTTTGCTAACTTCTGTGTCTCTTCATTATAACAAAGATAACCTCTCTTCCAGTTTCCAAAATACAATTATCATTTCCTTCTAAACCCTTTCTGGAAGTACCTCCAATATTGTAAGAGACAGG
This sequence comes from Dasypus novemcinctus, assembly GCF_030445035.2. Lineage (NCBI taxonomy): Eukaryota > Metazoa > Chordata > Mammalia > Cingulata > Dasypodidae > Dasypus > Dasypus novemcinctus. The sequence continues at coordinate 166,738,981 of NC_080675.1, read as the reverse complement.
GATCAGTTTAGTTGTCACGTAAATGTGAAAGAAAATACTGATTAATGTAACTTGGCAGCTTATTGCCTCAGTCTCCCACTCCTGGATTAAGCAGAAACAAAAGAAACCAGCTCAAGCCAGTTGTATAGCTGGTAAAAAAAGATGCATATGAAAGAGCTAAGTCAATACCAATTCAGCACTAAATTCCATACCTTATTTGGCAAAAGGAGCAGGTAAAAGCCAAAATGGTTGGAATGTGAGGGAAGCAGCTAATAATTAAAAACTGGGGTTACAAGGGGACACAGAAGAACACATAGCAAATGGACACAGAGAGCAGACAACTGGGCGGTGGGGGCAGGGAAGGAATAAAAAAATAAATCTTTTTTTTTTAAAAACTAGGAAAGTTAGAATTCATGGATAGGCTGTAACCTCTGAAGTACCAATCTACGCAGAAATAGAGAAAGGGCTTGCGTGTTAGGCTTAGGGATATAAATTGTGTCATTTTCCTTTGTTCAGGGCGCTAGCCATGTTTTCTGGTTGTGCACCCCTTCTTGCAAGCCTAAAAATAAATTCTTTACTTCTCCACAATCAGGTGAGCCTTATTTTCTTCCAGAAGGAGACTTCTTTCTTACAATATCCTTAACTCTACCAACTGCCTCTTCAAAGAAAGAAACTTGGGCTTTTCTATCAAGCACCTCATATCTTCAAACCTTTACCCATTACCCAACTCCAAAGCCAGAACCATATTTTTAGATATTCATAATAGCAGCATCCCACTTTCTAATACCAAAATCTGTATTAGTCAGGGTTCTCCAGAGAAACAGAACCACAGATTTATTATAGGGATTGGCTCACACAATCATGGAGATCATGTTGGACGGGCCACAAGCTGGAAACTTTGAAGAATGTGTATTCCCCAGGAGAAGCTGGCTGGCTAAAGAAAAAAAAAAAAAGGAAGAAATTCTTTTGACTTTTGACTTCCTCAAGTCTTGCTCTAATACCTCCAACTGATTGAATGAGGAGATTCCCCTCATTGCTGAGGGAAATCTCTCTTGATTATAGATGGAGTCAGCCACAGATGCAGTCAACTGACCAATGATACCCTCAGAGTAACAAGCAGGCCAGTGCTTGCTTGACCAAACAACTGGACACTACAACCAAACTGACATGAAATTAACCATCACAATATCCGTATCAATTCTGAAAAAGAACAAAACTGGTGGGCTTGTACAACCTGATCTCAAGACTTAGAACAAATTTTTTACCTTGGGTTTAATATTTTTTTTACAGGACACAAAAAGTACAAATTAGAAAAACAATGGATAAATTAGACTTTAACAAAATTAGGAACTTCCGCTCTTTGAAAGACACCATTAACATGAAAAGGAGACAGAGTTTCTGTGTGGAGTGATGGAAAAGTTTTGGCAATGGATGAGTGAGCTGTATATATGAAATGGGGAAAAAGAAAATTTTAAATTGTTTCCAAGTTACCACACACGCACAGACTTACAGAACCATACAACACTGAGTGAACCCTAACGTAAACAGTGGACTAAAATCAACAGCATATTATAATATTGTTTTATCAATTTCAATGTAAGTATCACACTAATGCAAAATGTTAATAATAGGGAAAACTGGAGAGGGGGGGAAATACATGGGAACTCTATTTACTGCAGGATTTTCTGTAAGCCTACAGATGTGCTAATAAAAAAAAAGGAATGGAGAAATTAGGGAGAAAAAAATCACAATGCATATTTGATAAAGGATGTTTACCTGGAATATATAAAGAAATCTTATAACTCAATGAGACAACTTTTTTAACAATGGGGAAACAAATAGATCCTTCACCAAAGAAGATATATGGATGGTGTGAAATAAACATAAGATACACATTATTAGTCATCAGGAAAATGCAAATTAAAGCTACTATGAGATACCACTACACACCTACTAGCATGGCTTAAATTTAATTGGCTGGTGCAAAAGTAACTGCTTGTTGAAATCTGCCATTTGATATTAGCATATATTCTTTTTTGTTGTCTTTTTTTAAAAAAGGTAAACAGATCACACAAAACATTACATTAAAAAACTTAAGAGGCTTCCATATACCCCACTCCAGACCCTCCCTGCTCCTCCCAGATCAACATCCCCTTTCATCAGTAAGGCACATTCACTGCATTTGGTGAATACACTTTGGAGCCCTGCCACACCGCATGGACCATAGCTTACATTGTACATTCTTCTCCAGTCCAGAATACATTCTTAAATAAATGTAGTTATGTTATACATCATTTTAATGTGCATTTCTCACTTTATGGGTTTTTTTTGGGGGGGGCTAATGACTTATTATTTGCTATTTTATATTTCGTTTAGACTATGGAAATGATGTTAGACAAAAAGCAAATTTGGACAATTTTCTTATTTGAGTTAAACGAGTTGTAAAGCAGCAGAGACAACCTGCAACATCAACAATGCATATGGCCCAAAACTGCTAACGAATGTACAGTGCAGTGGTGGTTCGAGTTTTTGCAGGGAAGCAGAGGTGGCTCAAGTGATAAGGCCTCTGCCTACCATATGGGAGGATCTGGGTTTGATCCCTGGAGCCTCCTGGTGAAAAAGAAGAAGAGAAAGCATGTCTGCATAGCAAACCAGTGCCCACAGAGAGCCAAGTGCCAACATGGGTGCCTGCACAGTGAGTTGAGTACCATGTGAGTGCCCACATGGTGAGCCAGTGCCCACTCAAGTGAGTCACACAGCAAGATGATGACACAACAAAAGAGAGACAAAGGGGAGAGTCAAGGTGAAGCACAGCAGAGACCAGGGACTGAGGTGGCACAATTGACAGGGAACCTCTCTCCACATCAAAGTCCCCAGGATCAAATCCCAATGAATCCTAGAGGAGAAAGACGAGAAGACAAAAAAAGGAACAGATACAGAAGATCATACAGAAATGGACACAGACAGCAAAAACAGGAGGCAGGGGGAGAAGGAGAGAAAGTGGGAGGGGGAGGGGGGGAAAAGGAAAGCACAACTCTTAGCATGTTTTAAAAAAAAAGATATTCTTATAAAAGTGTTGCAAAGGAGATGAAAGCCTTGAAGATGAGGAGCATAGTGGACAGCCATTGGTCTCAACGACCAATTGAGAGCAATCATTGAAGCTGATCCTCTTAATCTACACAAGAAGTTGCTGAAGAACCCAACGTCAGCCACTATATGGTCATTCGGCATTTGAAGCAAACTGGAGAAGTGGAAAAGCTCAATAAGTGGGTGCAGCTGCCTGAAAATCAAAAAAAATCATTATTTTCAAGTGTCATCTTCTCTTATTCTACGCAACAACAAACTATTCCTCGATCAGATTGTGACGTGTAATGAAAAGTGAATTTTAAACAACTAGTGTTAACCAACTCAGTGGCTGGACTGAGAAGAATCTCCAAAGCATTTCCCAAAGCCAAACTTGTACCAAAAAAGGTCATGGTCACTGTTTGGTGGTCTGCTACTGGTCTGATCCACTACAGCTTGCTTTTTTTTTTTTTTAAGATTTTACTTCTTTCTCTCCCCTTTCTCCATCCCTCCCACCCCCCACCCCACCCCCGTTGTCTGCTCTTTGTGTCCATTTGCTGTGTTCTTCTGTGTCTGCTTGTATTCTTGTCAGCGGCACCAGGAATCTGTGTCTGCTTTTGTCATGTCACTTGCTGCATCAGCTCCTCCGTGTGTGCGATGCCACTCCTGGGCAGACTGCGCTTTTTGAGCACAGGGCGGCTCTCCTTGCAGGGGCGCTCTCCTACGCGGGGGACACCCCTGCGTGGCACAGCACTCCTTGCGTGCGGCTCTCCTTGCAGGGGGGCTCTCCTACGCGGGGGACACCCCTGCGTGGCACAGCACTCCTTGCGTGCCTCAGCACTACACATGGGCCAGCTCACCACATGGGTCAGGAGGCCCTGGGTTTGAACCCTGGGCCTCCCATGTGGCAGGCAGACACTCTTTATCAGGTGAGCCAAACCCGCTTCCCCACTACAGCTTTCTGAATCCCAGCATTACATGGGAGAAGTATGCTCAGCAAATCAATGAGATGCAACGAAAAGAGAAAGGGCCCAATTCTTGTCCACAACCACGCCCAAGTGCATGTCGTACAACCAACACCTGAAAAGTTGAATAAATTAGGCTTTTTTAATTTCTTTTTTTATTTCTCTCCCTTCCTCCCTCCCCGCCCCCCAGTTGTCTGCTCTCTGTGTCCATTCACCGTGTGTTCTTCTGTGTTTGCTTTTATTCTTATCAGTGGCACCGGGAATCTGTGTCTCTTTTTTGTTGCGTCATCTTGCTGCGCCAGTTCTCCGTATGTGCGGTGCCACTCCTGAGAAGGCTGCACAATTTTTGCGCAGGGCGGCTCTCCTTATGGGGTGTACTCCTTGTGCATGGGACACCCCTGCATGGCATGGCACTCCTTGCGTGCATCAGCACTGCATGTGGGCCAGCTCACCACACAGATCAGGAAGCCCTGGGTTTGAACCCTGGACCTCCCATGTGGTAATGCTCTATCCGCTGAGCCAAATCCACTTCCCTAAATTGGGCTTTTGCCTCATCCACCATATTCACCTGACCTCTCACCAAATGACTATCACTTCAAGGATCTCAACAACTTTTTGCAGACAGGATGAAGAAAATGCTTTCCCAGAGTTCACTGAATCCCGAAGTGATGCTACAGCAATAAACAAACTTATTTCTTGTTGGCAAAAATGTGTTGATTGTAATGGTTCCTATTTTGATTAATAAAGATGTGTTTGAGTCTAGTTACAATAATTTAAAATTCACAGTCCAGGAAGTAGATGTGGGTCAAGTGATATGGGAGGACCCTGGTTTAATCCCTGGGGCCTCCTGGTGAAAAAGAAGAGAAAGCGTGCCTGTGCAGTGAGCCAAGTACCTGCGTGGTGAGCTGAGTGCCCATGTGGCGAGCCAAGTGCGCCATGTGGGTGCCTGTGCAGCAAGCCAGGTGCCCACATGGCGAGCTGAGTGCCTGCGTGAGCACCTGCACAGCACACCAAGTAACCAAGCGGTGAGCCAGTGCCTGCGCAAGTGAATCATGGAGAAAGATGATGATGCAACAAAAGAGAAACAAAGGGCAGAGTCAAGGTGACGCACAGCAGAGACCAGGGATAGAAGTGGCACAATTGATAGGCAACCTCTCTCTACATCAGAGCCACAGGATCGAATGCCGGTGAATCCTAGAGGAGAAAGATGGGAAGACAAAAAGAGAAACAGATACAGAAGATCACACAGCAAATGGACACACACAGCAAAAACAGCAGGGCAGGGGGAAGGAGAAGGGGGGAAATAAATAAATAAAATAAAATTCACAGTCCAAAACTGCAATGCCTATAGCACCAACCTAATAAAAGTGTGAAAATACTAGGTGATGGCAATTAAATGGAGCAACTTAAACCATCATGCATTGCCAGTAGGAATGCAAAATGGTACAGCCACTTTTGAAAATAGTCTGGCAGTTTCTTTGTAAAGTTAAAGATGTATTAACTATATGACCCAACAGTCTCACTCTTAGGTATTTACTCAAGAGAAATGAAAACACAGCTATGCAAAAACTTGTATGCAAACATTCCTAGATTTATGCATAATACCTAAAAGCTGGAAACATTCCAAATGTTGATGCAAAGATAAAGGCTTACATACTATATGATCCCATTTATAAGAATTCTAGAAAAGATAAACTCTAGTGACAGAAAATAGATCAGTGCTTGTCTGGGCCCAGGAGTGGGGGTAGAGGGTTAAACGCAGAAGGGCAGGAAGAAACTTTCTGGAGTGACAGAAATGCTCTATACCTTCATTGTGGTGTGATACTATGGTATGCACTTGTTAGAACTAATTGAACTGTACATTTAAAATGGATAAATTGTATTATATGTAAACTATAAGCTAATAATGCTGATTTTTACATCTTCAAATAATCCAGATAGTCCTCTATAATGCCATAATGTTTCACACCATTGTGTTGAACACTATGACAACACTATCACAGCTTCCTCCACAACAAGGGCAGGAACAGGCTGGTAACAAGAGACCAGAAAGAAGTTGCAAGGAGCATGGAAAGGGCATAAAACTGGGTATAGGTCACTAGGGAGCAGATGTGGCTCAAGCAACTGAACAGCTACCTCCCACATGGGAGGTCTTGGTTCAGTTCCCGGTGCCTCCTAAAGACAAGCAAACACCAGCAGACACTGCAACTGCTACAACTAGCAGGCTCTGAAACCACCACAACCACTGCAACCAGCAAATGCCACAACAGCAGCTGACACCACAACCACCACAATGAGGAAACACCACAATCAGCAGACGCCAAAACCAGCAGTGAACAGAAGTGGCTCAAGCAGTTGGGTACTCGCATCTCACATGGGAGGTCCTGCGTTCAGTTCCTGATGCCTCCAAAAGAAGATGAGCAGACAGAAAAAGAAAATACAGAAAAAGAAAAAAAATATGTAAATTTGAGTCCTTAAGATATTAAAAATAAGGGATCAAAAATATCCTCCTCAACTCTGCCTTAGTCAAAACTTCAGTCAATAACTTGGATGAACACAGAAAAGGTACACTGACCAAACTTGCTGGATCTAATGAGTAATAGGTCAGATAACAGAACCCATATCCAAAAAGATTACAACAGGGGTTCTTAAACTTTTTTGTTCCATGGACCCTTTGCCAATCAGGTGAAATCCACAGGCCCCTTACTACATCCACACTATACTGTGTATTATTTAACAAATATATCACACTGCACCAACATGTCCCCACAAGAATAATGTTTTTATGAATTTTCAGTTCAAGCTCATAGACTCCCCTGAAAACTACCCATGGACCCCTGGTTAAGAACCCCTGGATTATAAAATGAAATCAGGACCTGAAACTGTTCACTCATACATTTCTTCATTTATTCTTTGCCCAGTTTAATAAGCAGCTATCACTAGGCATACTGCATTAGGTGCTACAGACAGAAAAGAATAATGAAAATACAGAACTTGCCCTCAAAGTATATACATTCCAGAGGAAACATATTTTTTTAAATCCCCAAGTAAATGGGATTATGTATTTTAGTGAACCTGGTGGAGTATACAGGAAGACAAAAGGGAAGAGTCAATTCTACTTGGGGAAGAAAGTGTGGTCAAGAAAGGCTTCACAGAGAAGGCACTACTTGAAATGAAGCTCAGAAGTTTCTGCCTGACAACAAATCAGGGTTATCATTCAGAGAAAACTATGTGAATATTCCTATGGAGTAATATATAACTTATGGCTGTTTAGGCAATTAGTGTTATTCAGTAGGCCCAGAACACAGGATGCCATGGAGATGCTGTTCTTAAAAGAAAAAAAGGCAAGACAAAAGTCACAATCATTCAAACATGTATTAAGTATCTAGTATGTGTCAATCACTGGATACATACAAAGTATATATTTAGAATCAACTATGTCAGCTAAAGGTAGGAAAGATGAAGTATGGCAGAGCACTTATAAAATACACTTGAGATTTGGTTGATACTAAACTCAAATGCATAGGTAGGCAAAACATGAAATGGCTACTGAATAACCAGTATACATTAACCAATGTGCAGCGTTCAGAAAAAGTGACAAGTGATCCAAACCACTATTTATTCAATTGAACGAGAATATAATGGTCCATCCTGGGAAGCCCACACCAAGATAGGTTGGTAAGAAAATGAAAAAGGCTGGTAAGAGAACTGAAAACTGTATTTCCAAATGAACAACAGATGAAGCTAGAGAAGTTTAACGTACGGAAAAGAAGATCCAAGGACTTTTAAGTTCCTCCTTTTTTTTTTAAGACCTATTTATTAATTTATTAAGCCCCCCCCCCAGTTGTGTGGTCTCTCTGTCCACCCGCTGCGTGCCCCCCTGTGACTGCTTCCATCCCCACCAGAAGCACCGGGAATCTGTGTTTCCCTCTGTTGCGTCATCTTGCTGCGTCAGCTCCCCGTGCGTGCAGCGCCACTCCTGGGCAGGCTGCACCTTCCCTTGCGCTGGGCAGCTCTCCTCACAGGCTGCACTCCCCGCGCGTGGCAGGGCACCCCCTGTGCGCATCAGCACCATGCATGGGCCAGCCCCACATGGGTCAAGGAGGCCCAGGGTTTGAACCGCGGACCTCCCATGTGGCAGGGGGATGCCCCATCCATTGGGCCAAGTCCGCTTCCCGTTAAGTTCCTCTAACTCCAAGATTTTATAGCTTAACAACAGAGTATAAATTTTAAAAAGCTTATTTCTGGTGTTTCAGACGTTTTATTCAATTCAAAAGGACTAAACTCTGATTATCTGCTTTCTTTCAAAGGTCTCTGGTCAACCTACTAAGAATACAAGATGACAGATTCATAAATAGACATGTATCAAAGTTAAAAAATAATAAATGCCTAAAGATCAAGAAAGATAATTCAAGCAGATTTAGGAAAAGAAAACTATAGTCACTTAGGGATTGGATAAAAAGCTGAAAAATCTGAGTCTGCATAACTTTATCATTAGGAAGATCTTGGCATAAGATTTACTGAAGAGCTCTGGCTTGGCATCAGATCTCTTGAAGTTATTAAATTTCTAGTTACAGCACTTTCTAGATATACAATCTTAGGGTAACCCACCTACACATCTGAACTTGCCTTCTCTCCTGTAAAAAGAGATGAATAATGATCTATGAGTTTTAACTCAGTCTTTAAAAGTAATTCATTTAACATAATAACACAAAAATGCATAAAATTAGAAAAGAGCTAGAATAACTGGCTATGATGAAGCCAAAAGGAAATCAAGGAAAAACATCTGTATGGAAGGCTGTTACACACAGATTCTTTTAAGCTTCAAACACTCCTGAGAAGTAGGACTTCTCCCTGTTTTTCAAGAAAACGGACATCAGGGCGTAAAGAATTTATCTAAGGACACCCTACTCAAAAGTAGTAGTCTCTGGAGTCAATATGACTCCAAAATCTTTTTTATTGTTCAGTTTTGTTGGGTTTTTAAAATATTAGACTATACTCTCTCCCAAAATCTTTAACTATTTCTTTCATCTATATACAATGCAGACAGGTGCATATATATGGATGGGCACAGACAATAGAGGGGCAGGCTAGGGTGATGTCTGAAATACTTCTGAACAGAAAAACTAACAGATTGATAAAGCAGAATGGACAGAGGTCTTAGCGCTGGGGCAAGAGACTGGAGACCCTCATGCTAGTCATAGCACTAGGTCATCAAGGACACTGTCTGGGAAGAGGAAGGTAATCTTGGGGGATATCCAAGGGCAATCAGGGCATGGAGGAGTGGGACACAGGGACATGGGGTAGTATGTCAAAATTTTAACAATTATTAAACCTCACAAGTGTGTACTAGCTGAATGTCAGCCTGAGTGTGAGCATACAAGCATGATTTCTTACAAGGTTAAGATCAAAATCACAGGAATCTACTCCTCACCCACCCCCATTTTAACCAAGGCACATTAAAGAAGACTCATTACCAAGTGACTCCCAGCACTGCAACCAGCAATGTCACCTAGGAGAGAAAATCAAAGACCCAACAAAAGCCACCCCAGAGGATGCTCTCTGCCAAAGCTAACTCAATAGGTCTCACTGCCTTTGAAGTAGCCAGTCTAGCTCAAATGGACCAGTCTTCTTTCTGCCCTTTCTCAGACACGAGAGGAGCAGGAAAGGAAAAGAAAAAAAAAAGGGGCAGGAAGGAAAGCAGCACACAAAAAAAGATCTAATGTCTGCAACAGACCTCCAAAAGAATCAGCACTGGCACATTTTGAAAAATGACCATATTCTACCATTCTGTGCACTTTGGTCTCCAATGCAACTTCATCTACTGAATCTCATAACTGTAAATCTGTAAGACCCAGAAACAAACACTTTAGGAATTGAAATCAATCAGGCTTGTTAAGACCAGACATTGAGGAAAAGTAGACAGTCAAATCTCAATTCTTCCTACGCCCAATGCTTATCATTCTTTAATTATTATCAACAATGTCTAACTGTAATGATTTCTACTTATATGTCATTAAATTAAGGAAATGTTTAGCCCTTATTTTTTCAAATTTTTTTATGCCCCATTTTTTTTCTGGAAATCCAATTACATGTATTTTATAGGCCTTTTTAAATTGTCCCTACAGGTCCCTGAAGTTCTGTTCATGTTTGTTTTAATCTCTCTCCTTTCTGCTCTTCAGATTAGATCTTTCTTTCTGACCTACCTTCAAATTCAGTGATTCTTTTCTGTCATTTCTGTGCTGCTGTTAAGCTTATCCTGTAAAATTTTTATTTCAAATAGTGTTTCTCTTTATAGTTTCTCTCTGCTTAGAATTCATATTCTTTCATTCATTACAAGTATGTTTTCCTGTATATAAATTGAGTACACTAATACTAGCTGCTTTAAAATCCTTATTTGCTAAAGTTTGGGCTATTTTAGGATCAATCTCCTCTCAAGAGAATGGATCACATTTTCCTGTTTCTTCATATTTTGAGTAATTCTGGATTGTGTTCTGAACATTGTAGTGACTGTAGATTGTTCTATTCCTCCAGGGAATCTTGAGTTTTTGTTTTAGCAGGCAATTAACTTAATGAACTCATACAGCAAACTCTGTCTCCTGGATGGCAGCTTCAATCTAAATTCAGTTTAATCCTTACCTTGGCTGCTCCCACTCACGTATGATTATGTACACATAATTCGGGGCACCCCCTATCTGGGCTATCTCCTTTCCAGTGGCTGAGATGATTACCCTGAACTCTGCCTCCTGGTGACAGAGGCTATAAACACAGTAGGTTTCCTACAGAGTTTTGCCTGACTCACATGATGCAGAGAGGGTCTGCAGACTAAAAGCCATGAAAAACAGGAACCTTTAAACAGTGCCTGTCTGTTCCCTTTTCCCCCATATCAACTACCCCACCCCACTCCTACATCCCCAGAATCCGCTATTGTCTTCACATAATTTCTTTGTATTTTATCCAGAATTTACAGTTGGTAAATCATAAGAGTTAACTGGTTCCTTATATTTATGCCAGATTTACACTGGAATGCAATTTAACAAAAAGAGGGAGGAAAATTAATTTTATTTCCTTTATTGAATTTTGTAAAACGTTTTAGATTTCTTCTGAGAAAGGGAAAGTACATACATTTAAAGAAGCACTGAGTAAATAAAAGATCCCAACATCCTAGATTTATTACACAAACTTCTCTACAAAGAGACTCAGATACAGTGCCTCCCTACTTTAAAGTTGTAGTGCAACTTTAAAGATTCTATACCTTAACAACAGAGTACAAAGTAAGTCACACCATATTTGAAGCAACAAACCATCAACAGGAAAAGAACCACCATGGTTAAATAAAATGGGAAAAATAAAAAAGGAAGTTAACAGAAATGAAGGAGACAGAAAAACTATTTAAAAAGTAGAAACAGTAAACTCAAAAAGCAGTTTGGGGATTTTAGTACATGGCAAAGATACTCCAAGACATTTATATGAATACATACATCACTGTATTAGTTAATTCATATACTCAAACTTGAGTGTCAATATTGTGCAAGCACTGTGCTAGGTCTGAGGATGCAGACAACAAATTATCTCTGTTCTCAAAGAGCTTAAAATCTAGTGGGGGGAAGGCAGACAGAACAGATATATAATATAATAAAACAAATAAGATACAATGTAGGTTTATTAGTTTTCTATAGCTACTGTAACAAAATACCACAAATTTAGTGGCTTGAAACAACATAAACTTTTATTTTATAGTTCTGTACATAAGAATCCAACAGATCTCACTGAGCTAAAATCAAGATCTTGAAAGGGTTGTATTCCTTTGTGGAGGCTCTAGGGGGAATCTGATTCCCTGCTTTTCCTTTTTTTTTTTTGCCCCTGCTCACACTCCCTGGCTGGTGGCTCCTTCCTCTGTCTTCAAAGCTAGCAACGTCTACTCTCTCCAGCTCATCTTCAGTCATCGTCACTCTTCTCTCTGACCAGGAAAGGGTCTCTACTTTTCAGGACTTGTCCAATTAGATTGGCCACTTGGAAAATCCAGGATAATCTTTCCTTCTCACAGTCCTTAACCTGAATCACAGCTGCAACATCCCCTTTGCCATAAAGGGTAAAATAAAATATTCATAGGTTCCAGGGATGAGATGTGGTTATCTTGGGACGGATGGGAGAGTGCGTGGGTGGGGGATTATTCTGTCTACCATAGGAGGAACTATAAAAGGTCAGCAAACACGAAGCAAGTGAGTTAACTTCTGGCCCGCAGGGAAGGGGCCCACAGGGTTCATTAGCAGTGTCACACGAGACAACTTCAGCTGTATTTTGAAAGAATTCATCACAACAATGGATAAACTCAGGGGGGAACAATGGAGGACTGTGTATTTTCCAGACAGAAAAAACATTATGTATACAATGCATATGCACATAGAATTTCATAGAATAGTCAGAAAACTTTCAGAAATCTGGTGGCAAAAGTTTGGTGGGTATGTGACAGTAGCAGGTGATAAGACTAGAACGTATGAAGAAACAATTATAGTTTGTGTTAAGGAATTTAAACATTACTCTAGAGGCAATGGGATACCATTTAAAGGCTAAGTTTTACAAGAGCATGACACGTAGGCCCAAGAAATATGCCCAGAAATATGCCACAGCTATTTCTGGCTGTGATGTGAAAACAACTGGAAGATGATTTGTCTGTGAGTAGAAAGTTGGGAGGCTACTGCAATAGTCCAGGCAAAAGATACTAAGAGCCTCAGTAAGGACAATGGTAACAGGAATGGAAAAGAGAAAACATATTTGAGAAATATTTGAAAGGCAGCAAGCTAGAAATTAATGATCTGATAGTAAACATGAAGACTAAGTAGGAGGTAGAACGACTGGCTGACTAGGCAGATGACAGTACTATTTAGAAAAACTATAAGTGCAACAGTAATAGCTCTTGACAATGTGAAAGACTGATGGATATATAGGTCTAAAGTTCACGAGAAAGACTTAGAACTACAGATTGGAGGACCATTAGCGTAGAGATGATAGTCTATGCCACAGAAGTGGAGAAGATCACCTACATGAATATATGGAGAAAAGTAGGGCCCCAAAGCAATGTATTTAGAAAGAAGCCAGAGAGATCTGAGAAACAAGGGAAGTCAATATGATAGAAGCCAAACAAGAGACTACCCTAGCATCATGCAAGACTGGTCTTTATAAATAAATGATGGCCCTGAATCACCAAGGAACATTTAAACAGCTAAGTAAACTATAAGTATAAAAGTATGTAATGCTTAAGAAAAATTTGTCGAAAATGCTTAAAATAAAATTATTCTGGGGGGGGAAACTATTCAAAAGGATTTTCCTAAGCATCAAGAGAGAAGAAATCTGATTAATACATATTAGGTACTTAAAAGGCAAACTATTTTGAAACAATTGTACCCAAAAAGGTTTTATTTATGACATAAAAAAAATCTGGAAATAATCTAATTAGGTAACATAAGGGGAGAGATTAAGGTTATTTTGATATATAAATTAAACTATGAATATGAGAAACTTAGCATGTGCAAATGCTCATAATGTAAAGCGGTAAGAATGCTCACAGTGTAAAGTCGTAAGAATCAGAATACAGGCATGAAAGCAGCCCTCCATGCATACATAGAAAAATAAATAAATTTTTAAAAAAGGGATTAATGTCAAATGTTAACAGTGATGATTATTTCTGGAAGATACAATTATGGGATATTTTTATTTTTCTTCTTCATATTCTAATTATGAAGAGTTAAGTTCTACATATTCTAAAATTTTCATAATGAGCATATATTAATAAAAATCAGGAAAAGGAAATTATTTTTAAGGGATACTTAAAAGAAAAATCCATATTAATTTAACTCTAATTAAAAATCTACCACAATTATTTTTAGGAAAATGGAAATAATGATGTTATAATGTTTAAAAAAAAAAAATTGGACTTCGAGCACCAGCATAATGCAATTACCTGCCCTTGTGGAACATTCACTCTACTCACCAAACCATTATTTACCAAACTGCAACCCAGTTCCAGGATTCAGGCAACTCAGTGTGTGTGCAACTGCCCCACTAATTCAAAGCACTTATTATTTTCTTCAAAACTGCTCAAGACAGATGCCTTGAAGAGACTTATGTCTATGTGTTAGATATTCAAATCTCTTTTTTTGGAGCTTAGGCTTAGAAAAGTCATTTACAATTAAGCAATGTAGCCACAAATGAAAAACATCCTCCACCACGGGCTGGAGTTCTGTTAAGTGAAGACAGATACGGTAAATGGAAGAGCTATACCCCTAAAATAAAGGCAAATCATTGTGTCTGTTACCATGCAACAGATGTCTGCAATAGGCACGGCCTGAAGAAGCAACTGTGTCCAATTAGAGTGGCATACAGATCACTCCAAGGAAACAAGCAAGAGCTACAACCAGATATTATGGTACCAAGACAGAGGATCTCCATCTACTCCTACTCCACTCCATCACTATACATAGGTGGATACAATCTGTCTACTCCTTTCCAAAAGAAAAGTAGGAACAACTCTCTCCATTAAAAAAACAAACTCAATACCCACCCCCTTATAAAAAAAAGTCTTTAAAAGCCAGGAATGTATCTTCTTCAACTTCATATCCCCAAAGCACTTGACACAGGAGGTCCTCAAAATCAGTGACTTTGTAGTCAGACAGATCTAGATTAGAATTTAGGCATATCCCAACTATTTTGTATAAATTACTTTAAAGATTGACAGAAGGGGGTCAAAAGACCGATGCAGGTACAGAATATTTTTATGAGGCCTGGGGCAATTCATTAAACTTCTTTTCTTTTATTTTTTTTAAAGATTTATTTATTCATCCCCTCCCCCCCCGCCCCCGCCGTTTTCTGTTCTCTGCATTCATTTGCTGCCTGTTCTTCTGTGTCCACCTGCATTCTCGTCAGCAGCACCGGGAATCTGTGTCTCTTTTTGTTGAGTTATCTTGCAGTGTCAGCTCCCCCTGAGTGCAGTGCCACTCCTGGGCAGACTGCACTTTTTTCTCGCTGGGTGGCTCTCTGTACAGGGCGCACTCCTTGCGCGTGGGGCTCCCCTATGCAGGGGACACCCCTGCATAGCACAGCACTCGTGTGCAGCAGCGCTGTGCATGGGCCAGCTCACCACATGGACCAGCAGGCCCTGGGTTTGAACTACCTCCCATATGGTAGGCGGACGCTCTATCCATTGAACCAAGTTCACTTCCCTAACCTCTTTTAAATGTGTCCACTGTTAGGATGATTAAATGAGACAATGTAAGGAGACCTGTCTAGCTACAGTCAGCGCATGGCAGAGGAGATTATGGCACAGAGAAAGATAAATTACAGTTATGATTATTATAGTATTGAACAGACTGAGCAATACCTCCTCAGATCCACAACCTCATGGAACTTGTAGGGAAGGCTTAACAACAGGTGCACATAGCACATGCTTTTACATCAACTGTGGGGAAAAACCATGCCAAGATGAATTATAAGGAAATACAAAGTGAAGGCCCAGAGCCTTCTATGGACTCTGAAGCTGTGCAGTCCTTATTATTTGGATTCTAATTAAGAAACAGGAGTAAGGATTGGCTTTCATCTCTATCACTTTATTAATAGTCATCCCCAATCCAAAGCAAAAAGGCCTGTTTAATTGAAACGTTCAGTGTATATATGAGTGACTAAACAATTAAAAACCTCTCACTTTTGCTTACAACAAAAGGGATAAATTTATAAAAGTTTAGAGTGAAAAGGCAAAAAGGATATGATTCTTTACTCCAAAAATGACCTGAAGTTTGGAAAGGTGCCATGGACAAAAAGGGCTTTTCATGTTTTTTTAAGTATGGCTGAAGCAAAACAAATAAGGAAGATTCTAAGACCTACAGCTCAGGGTAGGGGTGTACAAAAGGAAGTTCATAAAAGAGTTCCTCTTCTATTTTATTTCCTCCTTTTCTACCAATGAGAATGAAATCAAGACTAGATAATATAGAATAAATAGAAAAAGAAAGGATTAAAAGACAAAGACATCAGTGTCTGACTTAAGAGAAGTTGTCTCAGGTCAGGAAAAGATATTTTCTGAGTCCTGAAAAAAAAATTAATAATAAAAGAGAGGGAAGATTAGAAAGAGACAAAAAATAGTTGACAATAAGAAAGTAGACTCCCTATTCTATAAGCTACTGAGTTTTATCCCAATATCAGGTACAAATTATTAAAGGGATGGTATGTGGACCTCAGAACAGGAAGCAATCATCTAAAAGCCCACATATGTCCACAAATACAACATGACAACTGAGGTCAGTTTTAAAGTAACTTTTTATCATAGAGATTAGTAGCAGAGATTAAGGAAAACCAAAAACTTTGTGTCTGGATTTCAGCAAAACACCTGCAAAAATCTCCCGTGATACAGTGCACAAACTGAAGCAATCTGGGTTTAGATGATACGGGGTTTCAGGAGTAAGCAGTGTGACTAAAATTCCTGCTTCCCCAGTAGCTTATTCTGTCTGTACTTCCAGGTTCCAGTATACTTCTAGGCTAGCACATGCTGTTTTTCTAGGAATTTGAGGAAATTGTTTTTCCTGCAATTTCTGGGAATTGTGGGAAGGGGTAAATTTGCTCAGCATCCCACTCATGCAATCCTCAGCCCTGTAATGGCGTTACAAAAACGAATAACTGATAAATATCTCCAAGGAACAGGGTTCTAGTGTCACAGGCAACTGCAACTCTTCCTCACCACACCCTGGTTCAATTCTGATGAACACTTTTACCCAGGACTTGAAAACGACCAAATATGCAGACTCTATACGGTTCATTAAGAATACTAACATATTAGAAGGAAAACTAAAGACCAATAATCCCTGAAAGACTAAAGAGGTGTACATACCAAGGATGTATGCAAGCGGCCAAGCACACCAAGATGAAATTTAATATGCCTACCAGTGGACACTGTACTTCAGACCTCTGTTAAAACACCCAAATGAACAGCTAGAAGACAGAAGAAACCTATCTTAAAGGTAGCATAAATAGAAAGAGACTCATGATTTTGGGTGGCAAATGATCTCTCCTCTGTCAATAATATAAATTAGGGTTCTCAGGTCAAGAAAAGAGAGAATCTGGCTCAATTTCTTGCTGGCTGTTTAGAGACCAAACAAGAGTAAACTGAATTTCAGAAACCTTAAGTGAGTTACTTAAGATAAACTAGATATTAAAAGATAAGTAAAGATGCCAGCAAAGAGATAATGAAAGTATTCTAAAATTGTGGTGATAGATATACTTATTCTGTGAATATACTAAAAGCCATTGAATTATATACTTTAAATAGGTGGACTGTATATGAATTATATCTCAATAAAGTTGTTAAAAATAAGAGTTAAAAACCAAACCCAGGTCCATATCCTTTTAAGAACTTTAAAAAAAAAAGAACTATTGTTTTTTAAAGGAAATCAGAAGTTCTGTCACTTTCTGACTACGCATCCATTTTTCTTGGTTTAACCCATTCCCTAGTCCTTCCTTTAAAAAAAAAAAAAAAAGGTTTTATTTATTTCTCTCCCCTTCCCCCAAGTTGTCTGCTCTCTCTGTCCATTCATTGTGTGTTCTTCTGCGTCCGCTTGCATCCTTGTCAGCAGCACCGGGAAACTGTGTCTCTTTTTTGTTGCATCATCTTGCTGCATCAACTCTGTGTGTGTGTGACACACTCCTGGGCAGGCTGTACTTTTTTCTCACGGGGCAGTTCTCCTTGCAGGGCACACTCCTTGCACATGGGGCACCCCTACGCGGGGGACACCCCGCATGGCACAGCACTCCTTGCGTGCAGCAGCACTGGGCGTGGGCCAGCTCAACACACAGGCCAGGAGGCCCTGGGTATCAAACCCTGGACCCTCCATATGGTAGATGGACGCTCTATCAGTTGAGCCACATCTGCTTCCCACCTAGTCCTTCCTTAAATAATGTTCTGAAAGCAGGATGAAGAACATTAAGACCTGTGAAGTAGCTCACCAAAACCCAATGAAGTCATGGAAACTACAGCTTAAGTCTTACCACACCTTGATTTGGCATTTACTTTGCTCCAAAACAAAAAGAGAACCTCCTTTACCTGGCCTGCATTTCCAAGCATATGACTAACACTCCACAATCTAGAATAGTATTATCTAAAGCCACCTTCAAGACTCAATTTAAGGTCCACTTCCCCAACATCATCCGCCTACTCTATTTTCCAACTACATTTCTGTCATCATTACAAAAATATGGTTATTTCTACCCAGGCCACACAAATTCGTATTTTGCTATTATTGTGACTTCTAATTACACAAAGTTCACATATCCATTCAACTAATAATTACCCAGCTGTACTACATACCAGGTGATGCGGATACAATGAGTCCTCAGAAGCCCTAAACTTTAGTGAGTAACAAAACTGATAACCACACAAATAAGAGAAAACATAACTAGGATAAATATTACAAAGGCACAGTATACTGTATTAAGAAAACAACAGGGAGATTGTATCTGGTTAGGGAAGTCAAGGAAAAGCTCCCCTAAGGAAATGAATGTTTCGGTTGAGAGCTGAGAAAAAATAAAAGGCAAAGAGAATAAGAAAGAATCCTCATGGTACATACATCCTATAGCAGAAGAGAGCAGATGAATGTTAAGGGTTAAAAGACAACAAATATGGCTAAAAGAAAGAAAACAAGACAGAACAGTTGTATGAAGTAGGGCTGGAGAAAAGTGTGGGGGCAGATTTAATCCTACTAGGCCCCATCAAGTATTTTAATCTTTATTTTACGGGCAAGGGTCATCACCAAATCTCTATTTTAAAAGGATCACTTGGTTACAGCATGGACAACAGAATGAAAGAAGCCAGGAAATGGGTATGGAGATTCCAGGTAGGAGGCTGTGGCAGGAATTCATGCAGGAGGGAACAGCTAGAGGCTAGGGTGACAGTGATAAAGGTAGAAAGAAAGGGGTAGACAATAAATACCTAGGATATTAAAAATAAACAAATTGGTAGATAAATGTAGTATGTATAGTCTAAAAAAGAAGTGTCAAGGATGATTTCTAGATTTTTCCCTTGCATGACAAGACTGATAGAGGCGTCATTTATTAAGAACAGAAAGAAGAGGATCATGAATTCATCTGTGCCTTTTTCCTAAGCAAAACTTTCAGTTCTAATAAAAACTTTCAAAAAGACAACTACTATTAATAAATACCCCTTCTTTTCTGTACTGAATCTCTGGTTTTCTGCAAGATTCCTTTGCCAGGCAGCTACTTAACTGCTTTGGGAAGTAGGTTCCTACTCGGAGGCAGCGCTAAGGGGTCAGGGCCAGATATCCTGTTAAAGAGAAATGAAATAGGGTGGCAGCCTGACCCCAGAAGCCAGAAGAGTCTCAGCAGACCTGAAATCCAGTTGCTGACTTGGATCCCTCTTTCTGTTGAACAAGGCGAGCTGCAGTGGTTTATGGTTAGGTTAGGACATCACTCTGGATCTCATGGCTTAACTGAGTCTGTAAATCACTCAGCTGCTTCTTCAATCTGAACAAGGCTGAGGACAACGGTTTCAGGGTGCAGTGAGCCACAGGACTCCACATTATAGTAAAACCTCTCTAGCTTGCCACTGGGGTCACAGGGAACCTGTGACCTACTTCCATCCAGCTCTGAGTACTCACTCTTTGGCCATTCCTCTGGCTTGGGGTACACTGTGTGCCTCAAGACACTGTCTGGATCACATTCAAAAGCCACCCCTGCCGTAGGGTTCCAATCAGTGTGTTCCTTGCCAAAGTCCTTTATGGCATAGGCTCAAAGTCTCAGCTCCTGCACATTTCTGAGCTTGCAATGAAGATGTCATCCTGCTCCACGTAGTCACTGGGGTCATTATTTTGGTTCCACATCACCAGAATACCCCAGGATCTGTTGGAGATGAGGTCTTGAGATGCGACATGGCAAGTCTGGTGTTCGTTGCACCTTACATCAAGTGTAAACTCCACTGAGCACTAGGGGCAGAACTCTTCACTCGTGCAGTCCTGGGAATACTGTTGCTTTTCCACAATGTCACTGGTGAGGGGAATCAATCCAAGTCTAGAGCAATAAACTCGTCATGAGAACTGGCATCAATTTGCACCCAGTCAATGGCTATTATAGGCACCTCAGTGATAAAGACACACCCCTCCCCCACCCAAACAGGACTGGCCACCACCAGGTCCATATTCTTGATGATGAACTTAGACATTCTCATCCGTGAGCTCAGTGAGTCCCACCGTCAGCTGGTTGGCATACAGTATCACAACAGGACCAGCCTCCACCATCAGCAAATTACATTACTTTAATGTTTAAATGTCTGTCTTTGTTTTCTATACTTACTGCTAGGAAACACTTACTTTGTGAGATCTGTTTCAAGGAATGACAGTGCTGGAGCTGAAAGGAAATGCTGATAATGTAGGCCTGGTCTCCACTTACAGAAAAGGGGCGGAAAAGGCCCTAAGCCCTAAGAAGCAACTTGTTTAATGGCAGAATTGAATAGGATTCAAATCCACTACCACTACACCTACATACACATGTACATGAGAGAGACAGAGATCCATAAGCACACACAGCCTGGGGTAGGCCAAGGCAGGTTTTCCAAAATCATTTTTATTTATCTGGCATCTCCTGAAAGTGTCTTAGCAGTGATTACAGCAACTGGTTGAAGGATTGGAAAGAAATAGTTCAATGAGTTACAGCTCATCTTCAAGTCCCAGGATAGTCCAGGTAGGGCATTGATAGCAACATCCACACAGATGAGTAGAACATGAAAGGAAGAGGAGAGAGCAAAAGGCATAAAATCTACTGCTATGACTCCACTTCCTACCTCATTCACAAACCAAAGATACACCAAATTGTCCCAGTTTCCCCTAAGAGAGGAAAAGGAAGAGAAGTGCAAACCAATTTTTGCTCGTTGGGTTTTAAAGCTATTGGCAGAGCAAAGGGAAAGTACGGAGAGTAAGTTTTATCTCTGAGTTATCAGGCTCTGAACATACAAAATTACTGTCTGGACCCATTTAGATTGGGTAACAGAATCTACCATAATAATAGCTAATAACTATAGTTAGAGCTTACTATACAAGGTTCTATTATAAGGGTTTTATACTTAAATTATTTAATCCTCACAATAAATGTAGAGGTTATCTCCATTTTACAGAAGAAATGGAGCAACAGAGTGTCTGAAGACATCATCCAAGGTCACTGTAATGAGTAAGGCTCTAGAATCTAGGCTCTTAATCACCATGCTGCACTGCCACTCACAACACATAAGGTGAAACTTGGATATTTATACTGTCTTTAATAGGACACCATTTATATATGATTCAGTAGATCATAAAATAAATCCTCTTCATCCAAACTCAGTGTTCTGGGTGGAGCAGAACAAAGTAGGGAAGAAGAAAAAGGATGTATGCCTGGCCAGACAACCTAGTCAACTTCACTCCAGATTGTCCCAACATTCAACAACTGTCTTCCCACTCTGATCCCTCAGTTTCAATTATCATTGATATGCAGATCGTTCTCTACACTGACTCTCTAGCCCTAACTACTCTCCTACACTCCACACTCTCATTGCCAAATACCTACTATACACCTCCCCATGGACATTCTTCACCAGGCTCATTATCTATATCCAAATCCAGCCCCTCATTCCCTGTCCTTTATTCCCAATACTGGTCTAACCTCAAGCTCCCAGGTACTGGTTCCCTCTCCTTCATCCCTGTGATGGTTAGGCTAACGTGTTGTAATGGTACCCAGATGTTTGGTCAAGCAAGCGCTGGGCTAACCTTAATACAAGGGGATTTATTGGACTTTAATCATCAGTGAGTTGATTGCATAGATGTCTGGTTACATGTACAATGAACCAAGGAGGCTGCCAAGAGCAATGAATGATATTTTATCCAATCAGTTGAAGGCCTTAAAAAGGGAAGTAATTTCAGCAATCAGAGAGAGAATTTCTATCTACTTCAGACAGGTAGCATCTCCCAGGGAACTCATCAAGAACCTTCACTGGAACCCCTGGCTGGGAGCCTGCCCTACAGAATTTAGACTCCTGCATCCCCAAGGTCATATAAGACAATTTTATAAAATCTCATACTATTTACAGATATCTCCTGGCTCTTCTGTTTCCCTAGAGAACCTGACTAATGCAATCCCCTATGTTGTATATGTCAACAAATCCTAGTTCCTTTGCCTCAACAGTATCTCCTTACCCATCCTCGCTCTTCTTATACACTCCTTTGGACCATAGCTTAACACACCTTATAAATAAATACCAATTATAGTAGTAAAATATACAAGAAAAAAAAAGTTCAAAAATGAAAATAATACACAAAAAGCTCATCTCCAAATGTATTGTTTTTGGGGTGGTTCAGGTTACCTCTTTATTTCAACTAGTTTGAGAAAAAATAATTATTACAACAGGTATTATAAACACTTACGTCTAGCTATTAAAAATGATATGTTGTTCTGGAGCCCACAGTGGCAAATACTTATGGTCACCTGTTTTTGTAATTAAAGCTTTCTTGGAACACAGTCATGCCCACCTGTAATGTCCACAGCTGCTTTCAAGCTACAACTGCAGAGGTAAGTAGCAACAGAGAACCTATGATTCTCAAAGCCTAAAATAGTCCTCCCTTCCTCCAAGTATAATCTCTCCTCCTCATTATCCCAAGGTTCAATTCCCCACAAGGTGGATATGATTCATGTGTCAATTCTCTGATCAAATCTTCCCAAGAACTCCTTGTTTTTTTCCCCACAATAAGGCCACACTCACTAGCCCAAAATTAATATTTCTATCTTTATTTTCTGTTGCCGCCACAACTCTAGCAATGCCAGGCTGTTCTCCAACCATGGGACTTCTAAAATTAAGTCAAAATAAATAGATAGAAACATCAGGTTCAATGGCATTCAGCAAGAAAATGAGAAAACTATAAATATTTTTTGGTTATCCCCATCCCTGCTATATTAATTCATTTAACTTAATTATAGACTGATTTATTTTACAGTTAGTTGACTCTTCCTCTCCAGGTTGGTCTAGAAGTAAGTATTACAATAAAGGTAGATCCTAGTGCCATGGAAGCCCAAAGTAAAATGTTACTAAGTGACTGTTCATCAGCTTCACTGCTATATATTAACAAATGACTTCCAGAATATGACAGGCAGAAAAATACAATTAAGAAAACAAACTTCAAAAAGTAGAATATTCTAAACAACTAACTTTTCTGGTTAAATTATTTCTGCATCCATTATTATTAAAAATCCTAAAATATAGGAGTTCACCTATCTCCAAGATTAAAACACATGAATCAGTCTTCTCTGTGCTAACACTCAGAGATGGCATCATCATAGCCTTTAACTCTCACTAGAAGCTCTAGAAATGTCAGTTTAGAGAGGAAACTCAGGTGCCAAGTTGTTCACCATTTTCTTTGGTATTGGGAGGGCCTCAAAAAAAAAATGCCCACACACTGTGTTAACTGATATTCATTAGAGTTATCTAGTGCCTTTTTAAAAATCTAGTGTCCAGGAAGGTTTCATTCCAAAAAATTGTTCTGATTAGATGATTTCCCATCACTTACAGATCAGAGAACAAGAGCTTTTTGACTGATGAAGTGCATGAAGCGAGAGGGAAAATAAGAGAATAGTTAAGGTTTTACATGCTTTCATAGAAGACAAGACTTTAAATGGAAAAGCAATATGTGTGACCCTGTGTAACATCTCTACCTTAATCATCTCAAATGTAAAACAGTTTTCAGAACAACTATGATTATTATACCACATGAAGAGTTAACTTCTTCGGCAGGAAGAGAATGCCCAAGAGCAAAGGGGCTGGGGGAGAGTGCCTTCAGGAGATGATGGGCTCAAAAAGGTTAAGCAGCAAGCACAGAGAACAAGATTCATTCACAAGGAAGTTGTGCAAGAGTTCTAGTTAGCCTCTTTAATTTTTAGTTATAATCCCTTTCCCATGAAGTTTCTGTGGCCATGTCTTCTGAAAAGAATTAAAATTGATTCTGAATGCCCTCCTAAACATCCTAAAAAGATGTTTATTATGTTAACAGAGTTTTCCTTCTCAATTTTTCCAAACATAAGAAAAGCAAAAATCACAGTCAATGAAGAATAAAAATTTCTCTCTAAACCACTTATTATGTTTACTCCCATATGTAATTGTTCTGCAACCAGGTCAAAAGTTCACTGGCACAAGAATAAAAGAGAAGTACATAATTCTTTTTTATTTCCTTTAGAATTCCTTTCTCACACTTTTTTAAAATTAATAGATCACAAGGAATTTTTCATACTTCCTAACCAGCTTTTATCACTCTTCATCCTGGTCCACTCTAGCCTGAGTTCTAATATGCACCCTGAACAATAACATACAGTCAAGAGTAAATGCAATTCATATAACAAGTAGTTGGTTCAAGTGGAAAGCCCTAAGCCACTAAACAAAATAGTTTAGCAATTAACAGAATGGGTTAATATAAAGAACTCTGCTTTATAAATGTCCAAAGTCTACACATCCCACCTCTCTTGGTACTTATTATATATACCCCAAGCCTTAGCCTGAATTATTAAGAAAAAATTTTTCTGCAGGCAAATGTCAATCAGGGAGGGGAAAAAAAAAATAGCTGGATTCCTGTATAAACATTATCAAATGGCTTTTTGTTTCCAGAAAGGATACTATAGCAACAACACAAGCAACAGATTAGAATCAGCCATGCTATTTGGTAAAGGAAGGGCCTCAATGGAAAGTCTGGCTGTCAAAAAGGTCTTGACAGTCAAAAACATCACCTTAATAAAGGAGGAGGAAAATGAGGCTCCAGGATCACAAATATCCACCTCCACACACAAAGCATTTACATAAAAATAAGAGAACACTATAATTGATGATTTTTACCCATTTAAAAAACAAACAAAAACAGCAAGAATGAAAAGAATGCACACCAAAACTAAAACTCATATGTTCCAGGATATGAGATTCAAGGATACTAGGAGAAGACAATTTTTTAAAAAATACTGGTTCCTATGGCAGATACTGACCACATCACCAGAAACTTATTTCATGGTTGAACTAAGACCAAAAACAAGGAATGCTGATATATACCATAGAAGGGTCCTTGTTGAGTAGCTAGTCCATTTACAGATGAAAGAACTGAGTGGCTTCCCTAGGAATCTGCAGCCAGTCATCAGCTAATGCTTAATGAAACTGTTGATGAAATCAATCTAATTCAAGAAATTGTCCTTATTAGAAATCCCAGCTCTCCTCTTTATCCTTCTCGTCAGTTAACAAATACCAAAGTTAAAAGTAAGGCTCACAGAGGTTTAAAAGCACACTACAGAAAGAAGAGAAATAGGTCTTTAATAGGAGCAGGACTTCAGGGGACCCTGAGACTTCTAATTCTGATAGAGAATAAAGGGAAAGGACATGATCCAAAAATATAAGAAAAGCCTCTCTAGTCATAAAAGAAAGCACAGTCTAAAGATCTTAATTGAAAGATACAAATGTTTCCCTTTGATTTTCAGAGCACATACTAGCTGAATGACACTGGGCAAATTATTTAACCCAAGCCAGAAAAAGAGAAGGAGAGACAGACAGAAGGAAAGAGGAAACAGATTTTAATACTAAATCTTAATACTTTATAAAACTTTATGAGGTACAAGTCCTGGTTCACAATAGCTATGCATCAAATATTAGATTAGGCCTGAATCCAGCAGCAAATCCAAAAATTGTTCCAGAGAACAATACGTTGTCCAGAATCCATATATCATTCACACAAAATTAAAAGTGTTGTTTAGCTAAAATCTGGATGGCGGTGATGAAGGGAGAAAGATGTTTACCCCTATACTTTCCAGTAATTTCCAAAGTTTCTGCAATAAACACGTTTTACTTTTATAACCAGAAGTGTTTAGAAAAAGAAAAAATGTTTTAAGAAAGGTTTTGCCATTCTCATGCTAGGACTATTTTTAACAAATGTGCAGGCTGGCTAATCTAATCCTAGGCTTATTCTACCATGGTATGTTAAAATAAGATTTCACAACCACCCTCAAAGGGAGAGGACAGATAAGATAGCATCTTCTTAACTAAAGTAAAGCTGGCCAAAATTTTCTTCATTGTTAACAGAGAGTCTGTAGATGTCTTTTTAGCAGGCAGAATCAAGAAAAGCAAAGTATGGTTCAAGGGCTCTCTATAGTAAGGCCAAGACCCAAGACAAACCCCTTCTTACCCCTTCTCCCACTCACTCAGAAAATGAAGACTGCTCATTCGCTTACCCAAGACTGAAAGGCAATGAAATTGCTTAAAGGGAAAAGAACCTTTAAGAAACTTCTAGGTAAACGGCACTAGAACAGTGGATAACCATGTGCACAAAAACAAATGTGGACCCTTGGCACACACCATACACAAAAATGAACTAAAAACTGAACCAGAGACATAAATCTAAGAGCAGAAACAATGAAACTTTTAGAAGAAATTATCAGAGAAAATCTTGTGATCTTGGAGAAGGCAAAGATTTCTTAGATATGACACCAAAACTATGATCTACAAAAGAAAAAATGATAACCTGGACTTCATCAAAATGAGAAACTTCTGCTCTTCAGGAGACAACATTAAGAGAGTGAAAAGACATTTTCATTTCTTCTACAGTCTGGAAGAAAAGATCTGTAAATCTTGTATCTGATAAAAGACTTGTAAGAATCCTTTACATATTCTTAATACAAGGCAGTGAAATGGCTTAAAGTGAAAAGAACCTTTAAGAGACTTACAGGGAAGCAAATCTGGCCCAACGGATAGGGCGTCCACCTACCACCTACCAGAGGTCCAAGGTTCAAACCCAGGGCCTCCTGACCCATGTGATGAGCTGGCCCAAGTGCTGTGCTGATGCGCCAAGGAGTGCCGTGCCATGCAAGGGTGGCCCCCGTGTACGGTAACCCCACGTGCAAGGAGTGCACCTCATAAGGAGAGCCACCCAACGCGAAAGAAGTGCAGCCTGCCCAGGAAGGCGCCACACACGGAGAGCTGACGCAGTAAGACGATGCAACAAGATGATGCAACAAAACGAGACACAGATTCCGGGTGCCACTAACAAGAATACAAGCGGACACAGAAGAACACAAGGCAAATGGACACAGAGCAGTTGTCTGCAGGGGGCAGGGAAGGGGAGAGAAATAAACAAAAAATAAATCTCAAAAAAAAAAGAGACTTATAAGTACAGAAAAAGGTGCTCTGCATCATTAGTCTCAGGGAAATGCAAATTAAAACCACAATGAGATACCAATATACATCTACCAGAAGAGCCACAATGAAAAAAGACTAATAATACCAAGTGTTGCAAATACGTGAAAAACTGGAATCTTCCATATGTTGATGGTGGGAATATGAAACTTTGGAAAACAGTTTAACCCAGCAATTCCACTCTTAAGACTGACCTCAAAGTAAATGAAAACTGGTTAAAGACCATCCTATGAATACCAGAAAGAACAATTCCTATCCAAGAATATACAGAAATAAGAAATATAACCCATTACCTGTTTTAAGACATTGCATCAAATACTCAGTATCAAAGACAAGTCCCTCCTGGGTAAATCATTTACAATTACAGCAGCATTTTAGAAAATATGAATCAATTAAGAAAGAGTTTACATTTAAGAAACTGAAACACTCCCAGTAAAACATGGAGCCAAGGGTGTAAAGACAAGTCTAGCTAGCTGAGAACCTGCTAGTCATAGTCCATCAAAAGGGAGGAGATCACCAAGGTGTTTTAGCTTTGATGAAAGAGAATAGCAAAGACATTCAAGACTGGTTCTTCTAGATGTACAAACTAATTCAGCCAAAGTAATTGCTAAGTATATAAAGGATGGGCACACAACACTGTAGAGATGGATAGCTTTGTTGGGCTGTTCCTTTTCCTTCACAGGGAATTTCTGTTGCCTAACTTTTCTATGACAACCCGGCTTTAATGAAGCCACACCAGATCCTTCTAAGACAAACATCCAAACGTCGAAGAAGCTTAGTTAACAATATGAAGGGATGATCAGGAAATGTACAGAACTTGATTCAGACTTCGGAAAAAAAAGGCCAAGGAGCTTAAGGACTGATGAGGTATTCACAGCAGTTCTAAGAAGAGTATAATCTCATGTTTACCATCTTTTTTTGAGATGCTTTCATTTTCCACCTATAAATCAGAAAAAGGTTAAAATTAAAATGCCCAACTGCTATCAAGGATGTGGCAATGGCTGTACACTTTGGATAGAGCATGTAATATGTGAATATATCTCAATAAAACTGCTTAATAAATAATTGTTCAAGAATAGTCAGAAATAACAGCTATGGAGAACAGAGAAAACAGACTGAGAGGTGAATTTTGTTTACTTTTATTATCATTATTGAAATAACGAAAATGCTCTAAGAATGATTAACATGATAAACAATTATGTGATTACACCAAATACCACTGATTGTACACTTTGGATGAATTGTATGCTTTATTAATATGTATCAATAAAAGTGATTTGCTTAAAAAAAAAAAAAGATGTGGCAAAACAAGTACTCCCACGATCAGGTGATGGACTTGAAATATAAAATGACCATAAGCATTTTGGATAAAATTTAATAAGATGCATGAAGTCAAAAACGTTCAAATTTTAATCCAGTAATTTTACTTTATCATTGGGAAGTAATATTGGAATGGGGAGGAAACCCTAAATGTCTAATAGAGAATTGGTTAAATAAATTTTATTTATTTATTTCTCTCCCCTTCCGCCCCCACCCCGGTTGTCTGTTCTGTGTGTCTGCATCTTCTTTGTCCGCTTCTGTTGTAAGCAGCACGGGAATCTGTGTCTCTTTTTGTTGCGTCATCTTGTTGTGTCAGCTCTCCGTGTGGGTGGCGCCATTCCTGGGCAGGCTGCACTTTCTTCGTGCTGGGCGGCTCTCCTTTCGGGGCGCACTCCTTGCGTGTGGGGCTCCCCTATGCGGGGGACACCCCTGCGTGGCACGGCACTCCTTGCACGCATCAGCACTGCACATGGGCCAGCTCCACACAGGTCAAAGAGGCCCAGGGTTTGAACCGCGGACCTCCCATGTGGTAGATGGACGCCCTAACCACTGGGCCAAGTCCGCCGCCTAAATAAATTTTGATAGTTCCAAATAATAAAATTATGCCATCCTTTAAAATATATATATAATAAAAAACCTGTATAACATGAGGTCACAGTAGTAAATAGAAAAAAGCACAGAAAATTGTATATACAATCTGATCTTCTAAATGCTAGAAATTTGTAAAATGTTAACCACCTCTAAGTAACAGGATTGAGTAATTTTTTCTACCTTAAGTATTTTCCAAATTTTATTTATCACCTATACAGCTGGGCGGGGAAGGGTTGGAGGTAGCAGACAACCCCCCATACACACCTTTAAAAAAAATATAACAGCAAGAGTTGTCAGTCATAATAAGCAAAGTTGTTAGAAATATCTGCTCAGAGCCTCCCTCAATGGTCTTCTGTTTTGTTTTGTTTTTTTGAGGTACCAGGAGCAGGGACTGAATCCAGGACCTTGTATGAGGGAGGCCAGAGCCCAACCACTGAGCCACATCAGCCCCCCTGAGTTGGCTCCCTCGTCTTATCTGTTCATCGTTTTTGCTCACTGTTGGTTTTGTTTTTCTTTAGGAGGCACCGGGAACCAAACCTGGGACCTCCAATGTGGAAGGTGGGCACTCAACTGCTAGAACCACATCTGTTCCCCTTCTGCTCTTTTATAATATGAATTTAAATGATGGAGAGCAGTCCATAGCAACTGCCAGAATCATGGATCATTTCTCTCACCCCAAATTAGCTTGATAAGGCCCAATTTTACAAAGCCAATGAAAATCTAGTGGTATAATGAGGCTTACATCCACCTAGGTCTTTTTCAGATAACAAAGTACAGTTTCTCCTGGCTTCCATACTGAAGTAAATTCTAACAGTCTCATCCTTAACCTTGACCCTCCCTGGGACAGAAAAGGTATCAACAAGTAATCTCTGTATCACCAGTAAACTGCCCCTGAATGATACTCTGATAGAGAACTCAGCAGAATTCTCCCGTATTCTACAAACAATGCCTGCATAAAAATTGTTTAAGCTACCCTCAAATTCAATCAACTTTTTTTTTTTTAAAAGATTGACAGAGGCATGGACAGAGCTCAGGGGGTTAGGAAAACAATGGGGGCCAGGGGAAGATAATCCAAAATAAATATGCATTAGCATGCATAAAATACATTTTTATAGAAGATAAAATATGGGCAGGCTTTTGTAGCCAAAATAAACTATAATGTTAGGCTAAATCAGGAATGGGGTTAGAGTGAGTTGAGACAGCTAAAAGAGAAAGCTGTTATCTATTGTTCTTGGGCTAAAATACACATTCTACCAAAAAGGAAGAAAGGATAACTAATCTGGCATGTAACATACAAAACATAGAACCCCAGAAATAAAATTGAAAAAGCTTCTCATCCAAACTGCCTCTTAATGAAATTTAAAAGTTATTAGTGAAAAAAGAAGTAGTGTTATCAGCTGAAGAACTTTTGAACTTTTTTCCTAGTGCGCAGCTATTATTTTCAGACAATTTCTCCCAGAGGACAAAGAATCATAAAATCTTAGACCTAGATTTTTAAAAATTTTAGAACTCATCTGCTCCACTTCATCAGTTGATCCAAAGAAGAATGCTACTGCTGCTGTGGCTGTAAAAATGCAACACAAAAGAATCTGAGATGCTAAAAGAAGTCAGGAGAAAATCACGAATACACAGGCCACTAGGAAATTAAGAGCTGCTTCCGTGATGCATATGCAGAAGGGAAGGCAAGAAAACCATATTAATGAAAACAGACAAAAAAGCAGACCTGTTTACGAGGCCAGGAGCCAGGCTCGAGCCAGTTCGGTACGCTAACAATTCACAAGTACCTGGAGAACCTGGCTGGGGCTTCTGGTTCATTCTATGCCTAACTATGCAGCAAATGATTCCAGGCATTTTCTTGCTGTTATCACTCTCACTCAAGTAATATTTCAGAAACATTACCCATCACAAGAACAGGGAGATTTAATGAAACAAGTTTGAAGGGAACTAAACATACCACTGGTCCAGTCAGCTTTATATGCATTATTTCTTTTAGCCCTAATTACACACCTGTAAGGAATTATTCTCACTTTGACAAAGTCAACACAGAGAGGTTCAGAACATGGCCCAAGTTCATACAGCTATAAATGTGAAAGAACTGGGACTGGAACCCACACCTGTCTGGTTACAACACTTCTATTTTTCCTATGATATCCTGCTGCCCATACCCAACAATTTAGAAAATAAACTGATATTCAAAGACACATTTATGGGTATCACGCTCCACCACTCCTTAAAAAAAGACAAGTATGAACCCTTCAAAAGAGCGTGTCACCAAATTAAACCACCTGACATACTGCCATATGGCTTCCCCCCCCCATATGGCCTATTTTGACTATTATAAACTCTAAATAACTAAAATCTACAAAACCAATCCAAAAATATTCAACATTTCACTTCAGTTATGAACTGCATTCATCCAAAGAATTGTAAAAGTTTGCACAAACTTCTCACAAATCAAAATACACAAATTTCTTGAAAAAGTTCAGCTCATAATTATCTGTAAATCCTGTGTATACCTAACCAAAACAAAATTTTCCTGATAATAATCCTGTAAAGTAGGATATACTTAGGCTCAGAAAAGTTAAGAAACATCACGGGGAGAAGGAACAGCAAAGATAAAGATGTTAAGCCTTACCTTTCTACTTTACCACACTACTCTGCAGAATAATTCTGTCTTCCCACTGATAGAAACTACTGAATCAACGAATACATAACAAGCTATATACAGAATACTTAACTCTCCACTGAGTGACAGTTGTGTTACTCGTAACTTCAAATAAGCTTATTATGGTCAACTAAAGCTCCAATTAAACCAAGATTTCCTTCATCTGTACTTGCATAACTGGTTTTCTGGATCTAAACGCTGATCTTTACAATTCTACCAAAATTAAGTCTTACCAGATTTAGTATGATATTTCAATCTCTCTCTGCCTCTTTGGCACTCAGGTTCCTCATCAATAAAAATCAACAAACTTGACAAGATGATCTCCCTTCCAGTTGTAAAATTATATTCTTGTAGCTACCAAACATACATGGTTTTTCCATTTTAAAACAACTTTATTTCCAAAGGACTTTAAAAGGACTTCAAACACACACACACACACACAACTGGCCACAGACTTTTGCCTAAGGGAGTCAATATGCTTGCATGCCACTCATCCTCT
The DNA here is from genome assembly GCF_030445035.2 of Dasypus novemcinctus. NCBI lineage: Eukaryota > Metazoa > Chordata > Mammalia > Cingulata > Dasypodidae > Dasypus > Dasypus novemcinctus. The sequence continues at coordinate 166,706,672 of NC_080675.1, read as the reverse complement.
TGCCATAAAACTGCCCTATCAGGCTTTTAACTTTGGGTAACATAAGTTTCTCAAATTTCACAGGTAGGAGACAAAAGAATCACAAACCTCCAAATTTCTAATAACCAGTGTTTTTGATTCCTAGGAAAGCAAAATATAGAAATAAGGAATAAAACAATTAAGAACAAGGTTTTAATTCCTATTAAATCACAAAATGATACTAAGGAGATCATGCTGAAACAAGATTTCAAATATAGACAAACTAGATCTCTAATCAACAACTATATACAAATGATAGCCATAAGAATTACTCAGAAGTAAATTTCTCAAAGATTGTAACATTCAGGGGTGGAGAGAGAGTAGTGGATAAAATCTCTCTCTCCTTAGAATATTTTTTTCTTTATTAGGGAAGTTGTAGGCTTATAGAAAAAAATATTCAGAAAATATCAGAATTCCCATACACCCTCCACTCACATACAGAGTTCTCCCTATGATTAACCCTTTGCATTAGTGAGGCACCTTTGTTAAAACTGATGAATCAACTATAGACTATTGTTAATAGTCTATAGTTTACATTAGAGTTCACTCTTTGCATTGTATAAGTCCTATGTTTGTTTATTAATTTTTATTCTAGTAATATGCATACAGCCTAAAATTTCACATTTTAACCACAAATACAAATTCAGGGTGTAAATTACATTCACAGTGTTGTGCTACCATCACCACCACCCAAAACCAACACTTTTCCATCACCCCAAACAGAAACTCTATCAATTAAGCATTAACTCCCCCTTCCCTACCCTCATCACTGCCCCTGGTAATTTGTATTCTAGTTTCTGACTCTACGAATTTGCCTCTTCTGAGATTATACAGTATTTGTCCTTTTGTGCCATCTTTTGGCAGTTGTTAATAATGCCTGTATGTACACTGGTGTGCAAATACCTACTTGAGGTATTTTGGGTATATACTTAGAAGCAGGGTCATACTGTAATTTTATACTTAATGTACTGAGGAACCACCACACTATCTTCCACACCATCTTACTTTCCCAACTACATTTACCTTTCCACCAACAATGTACAAGTGTTCGTTCCTATTTCTCCACATCCTCTCCAACACGTTATTTTCCATTTTAAAAGTAGTCATTCTGTTGAGTGTGAAATGGAATCTCACAGTAGTTTTGATTTGCACTTCCCTGATGGCCAGTGATGTTGAACATCTTTTCACGTACTTTTTGCCTTTTCTGTATCTTCTTCGGAGAAATGTCTAGTCAATCTTTTGCCCATTCTTTAACTGAGTTGTCTTTTTGTTGCTGTGTTGTAGGATTTCTTTATATATGCTGGATATTAAACCTTTACCAGATATGAGATTTCCAGATATTTCCCCCATTCTGTAGATTATCTTTCTACTTTCATGATGATGTGTTTTGATGTGTTTGTTTTTATGAAAAGAAAAAGAAAAAGAAAAAACTCTAAATCAACCTTTAATGACAGCAGTATGGTTTAGGAAGGTTATATAGTTATCGCCACAGGGAAAGAAATAGATAAAAAATAAAAAAAGACTAAATGTGAAAATACACTTTAAATATGTGCAGTTATATCAGTTACACCTAACAGCAAAGATTTATTCCAGACAATGCTTAGGGTCACCTCAACATACAAAGTAAAACTACATATACACAACTTATTCTCCTACATGTTTACCTATTTTCATCTTAGATCATGGCTGACAGTAATCTCATAGCCCCCAAAACAGTAAGACGTCATACACTAAGGACATGACTAAGGTCTTATTTCACTACCTGAACACTGCTTCTTTTGCCAACTGCCCTGGTTAGCACTTGCTTAATAATTATCAAGGGTTTATGGTACAATGAAACCTACATTGAGACTAGTTAATGGGAAGGTTCATTAACATCAGTGACAAAATCTACACAGGACTTTTTAAAGTTTCTGATAACACTACATTAACACCAACTTCAAAAATTGGTTATTTCATTTTCCTAATTTAGAATCATGTGCAAGAATGTACAGGGGAGGAGGCAACATTTGGTTTGCTTAGGGTTGACAAAGGTAAGCTTTTTAGTTAACTGGCCCATGAGAAAAGAATTTTATTCAAATTATGAGGCGTTTACGTCCAAAGAAAGCCAATTACATTTCCTTATAGAGGAGTCAAATAAGTGCATAAACTCAAAACTGAATACAGTGTTTCCCCATCACAAGAAACAAAGTTCTCTCAGGTCTACAAGCCTTTCTTACACTAATCCCAACTCCTCATCCATTAACTCTTCCCCATCCTTCAGAACTTGGCAATGTATCCATCACCTCTTCCAAGAAATAATCCCCTAATCCTCCCAATTCATGCTAAACTGAGTCAAGTGGCCTTTCTGCATGTGTTCCATAGCACAGTTAGAGCACTTACATACTGTTAATTGTTAGTTATTACTATTAATAGTTGCCTCATGTATCTCCCCTCACATATACACATACACACACGCTAAACTACAAGCTCCCTGAAGGCAAGATTACTAGTTGGCACACAGTAATCATTCAAATGACTGTGGACAAATCACTAGCAGAGAAGAGACAGTGATAGTCTACCATCACCTGTTTTACTCCTATCAGTCCTCTAGTTATAATTCAAACAAAGGCCTTTGGAATGTTGAAGTATATCAGAGCATCAAATTTAGTGCCAGGCAGTGAGCTCCACATACTGAAGACAGGGTGGCAAAGGTGAGGGGAAGGGACCTCCTTCATGGAACAGGAACAGCACTATTACCACATCAAGTGTTTCTTACGCAACATGGAAAAATGCAGTTGTTTAACAATGCATGCAAACTGAAAAATAGCTACTTAAAAAACAAACTTTTACTGAGAAATTTCAAAATAATAATAAACTTATAAAATAAAGTCTCTCCAATCTCACTGTTGAAGGATGTCTTAATATTCATAATTCTGGATATCAATCTTTATCTGTATAGGATGAAATAATAGATTTGTGCTCAACAAATCTCCTTTATCCTCTTTCTAGGACATCAGGGGCTGGAAGGATAAAAACTAGATTTCTTAAGTTCTTGCAGTTAGGCTTTCAGATGTGACTTAGGTTCCTCTAAACAGATGCATGTAAGATTTGAAGGCATAATGAGGCGGAGGCCCTGCTTCAGCTATAGCAGCTAACAAACACGGTTGTAGAGGCACTAGTATTCCCATGGTAGAATTAGCAAAATCCCAGTGCTATAGTGTCAAAAGGCAGAAGTTATGTTCATGGATCAAAGGACTCTTTACTGTTAAAACAGCAATATTACCCAAACTGATACAGAGAATCAATGCAATCCCTATTAAAATACCAGATGGCTTCTTTGCAGAAATTGATAAGCTGATCCTAAAATTCATATGGAAATGCAAGGGACCCAGAACAGCCAAAACAATCTTCATAAAAGAGCAAAGTTGGAGGATTTATACTTCCTGATTTCAAAACTTCCTACAGAGCTACAGCAATCAAGACTGTATGGTACTGACATAAGGATACAAATACAGATTAATGGGACAGAACAGATTCCAGAAATAAACCCTCACATTTTTAATCAACAGACTTTTTTTTTTTTTTTTGAGGTGCCAGGGCCAGGGATTAAACCCAGGACCTCCCACGTGGGAAGGAGGTATTCAACTGCTGGAGCCACACGCTCTCCCTTAACAGACTCCTGACAAGGGAACCAGACCAGTCAAGGGAAAAGAACCACCTTTTCAACAAATGGAGCTGGGATAGCTAGATATCTACATGCAAAAGAATGACACTGGACCCCTACCTCATTCAATACACAAAAATTAACTCTAAATGGAGCAAATGGCACTTGAACCCACAATTAAAAAGCTTTAACTCAAACATCACAGGATATAAAAGGTCACTGGACATGGTTTGAACATAGAGCTTATTACCATATTAAAAAGCACATGGGGGCCAAAATCCAAGTTGTTTCCTATGAAAGCAGCACAAGATAAGTAATCACTGGACTGACTAGTACCATAGGCCCGGATTAACTTCAGAAGACTAGAGCAGGTAAATAATTCTAAATTTACAATTCTAGCCACGCTCACCAAAGAAAGGTACCTGAGAAAAAAATTACAGGGAAGCAGTTGTGGATCAACTGATAGTGTCCATCTACCATATTGGAGGTCCAGGATTCGGTACCCAGGGCCTCCTGAACCGTGTGGTAAGCTAACCCACCTGCAGTGTTGCCACGCACAAGGAGTGCCATGCCACGCAGAGGTGCCCCCGCGTAGGAGTACCCCATGTGCAAGGAGTGCGCCCCACAAGGAGAGCTGCCCTGCGTGAAAAAAGCACAGCCTGCCCAGGAGTGGTGTTACACACACAGAGATCTGACGCGGCAAGATGACACAACAACAACAAAAAAAAACAACAGTTTCCCAGTGCCGCATGACAAGAATGCAAGCAGACACAGAAGAACAAACAGTGAATGGACACAGAGAGCGGACAACAGGGGGGGGCGGGGAATAAATCTTAAAAAAAAATTTTTTTTAAAAAGAAAATTACAGCCGCAATGCCTTACCAGACCAAGACTTTAAGAGAGAAAAGCCTGAGAGTAAACTATTTATCTTCAGATTCTTAATGTTTTTTCTAGAGAAATTATAGGTACTAAATTATTGGGGAAGAGGGAATTGTACAAAAGTTAAGAGGAATTTTATTAAGTAAACTCAAAAATGTTTTTAAGAAAAGAAATGGTACACTGGAAACTACAGAATTCCAGGAGCTGCACTCATACTTAAATTTAAGCATTAGGGTAGACTTGGGAGTAGGAAGAGGGAAAAAAAAAAAAACCTTAAGGGAGTGAAAAATAAAAATTTCATAAACAGTCTAGATGAGAAGAAAAGATAAAATGCTGGTTTATACAATCACATTTTCCTAGATTCCAAACATCAAACAGAAAATACATTCCAGGGGTTTAAGTGGCACATTTGAGAAAATCAGCACAGAAGGACACAACGGAACAGAGGTAAAGAGAGAAAGTTCTCATAGCTTAGTTGGTCCAACAAAGATTGGCAAGGGGTCAGGGAAGGAAGGCAGTCATTCCTGTCACCCTGCTTGGACGTGTAAAAGATTGCAACTCATCAACAAAGGAGGAAGGGCTTTAGCCTCCACCAATTATACTGTCAAAATCTAGGTGAGCATGAACAACAGATTGGAAGGGAGAAAGGCAATGAAAAGAAGAATTAGGACGGCACACACATAAACATTATTTCTGTTAAAACAGCTCTTGTAACCTCTCCAACAAAATCCTGCTTTTATTTTGACCACGCCAGAAATTATCAAATGTTCCCTGCCATTCATCCCACTTCCTGTGCCCTAGTTAAGGCCCCTTTTTATATCTTTCTCAATAAAGTAGATAACAGAGAGGAAGAATAATTCAGCTGGGAGGGGTAAGGGATTTAAGAGACTCATTCCAGCTGCTCCACAAGTTCAAATGTGCAGATAAGCCCCCATTTATTTTTAGGTTCAGCTTTGCCCACCCGAAGAGTTATGAGTACACTACAAGAGCTCAGATGCAATCTAAAGCAACATGTCCCCTTAATTTTTCCCAATACTATGTGCCATGGACAGTTCTGACACTAGGTATTTCACAAAATTACGTTTTTATTTTCTCCAATACTATCTTCATTCTTTAAAACTTGGGGAGCCACATAAATGTAATCAAATCCATTTTGCTCAAATTTCTGAGTTATCATTCATCTGCGCCTTTGTTTAATGGGTTTCTACCTGTTTTAGAAATGTTACTCAGAGTTACACATAATTGAAGTTTCCTAATCTATAAAACTGAGCAGGGGCCACAACTTTAAATCCAGTATGCTGAGTTTTTATGCTTAATCTCTTCAAATTTTTCCAATGAAAAAGTAAAGTACCATATTGAAGAAAATAGTGGTAAATATATATTTCAGCTTCCCTTCCTTTCAGAAAATTGCCCTCTCCTAAAATAACTAGCTCTTGACTAACTTCAAAATGTCTCTTTGGTCCCTACATTTTTACCCTCAGCAAATTTTTCTGGCATTACTTTCTGGTGAAATAAAGTACTCCTCCTCCCCATCCTGGGCTGATTAAGAGTTTTAAATATCAACTTTCAACTTGCATTTGTCTTTTCTATCTCAGGACATAGTCAGCCGACTGCTTTACAAGTATCTCAGTTATGCAATGGTCTTCATATTGAATTTAAAGATGATCAGATGACAATGCCATGCCCTGCATCCATTATTAAAAGCAGAAAGTATAAGTGACCAATTCCAAAGATGAATGGACAGACTTGGCTAGGCTACAGGGGCCAATTGTAGCCAAAGTCATGGTCAGACTGTCCAAAGACCTGTTCTACAGATCATCATAAAAGTGAAGTAACAGCCATCTGTGTCTTGAAGCTACCACTGCTCTCTTAGAACACTGCTTCAAGGACCAGAAACCTTTAAGTCACGTAGAAATGGCGTAATATTAAAGGTATGTCTTCTTCCTTCTACCCTCATTTTTCCAACCCCACAGAGAAAATGAGGCACACAATTTCCCTTCTCATTGCCCTACTTACCCTTGGATAGTGACACGTATCAAAAGAAAATATAACATACACATGTTTATTACTACTAACTGAAAGCATATACTATCTTCAAGAGCTTTCAATTTTTTTAAAGAACAAATGCTAATTAACTACTTTCTCCTTTCCTCCATGCCAAGAAAAAAAAAAACACTAAACTTGAAAACTTTTTACTCTCTTCCACACCTCAAAAAAAAGTTAGAATGCCAACAAAGTTTTAATCTTAAATGACAACTATATTTCCACCTACCAGGCATCCAAGCAATTCTATATTTAACATACACCTCAAGGGAAGCAGACGTGGCTCAACTGATAAGAGTGTCCACCTACCACATGGAGGGTCCAGGGTTCTATATCCAGGGCTCCCAGCCCATGTGGTGAGCTGGCCTACGCGCAGTGGTGCTGTGCACAAGGAGGCCATGCCATGCAGGGGTGTCCCCCGCGTAGGGGAGCCCCACGGGGGGAGAAGGGGAGAGAAATAAATAAATCTTAAAAAAAAAAATAAAAACATATACTTCAATACTGACATACAATCATATTTTAGACAGATAAACTGTTATACTGGAGTGATAGTAACTGTGTGAAAAGCTTTGTCAAAATTAATTCACCAGCATGATCAACGGGCCTTTACCAAGAATAGAAATGTCGCAACATAACAGCAAGTCATGGATTGTCCAGAGAACATTTTATAAACTGTCTCTGAGGCTGTCTCGATTCAACTCTCTCATACTATATAATACTTATAAAAAAAAATGCACATAAAAACACCTTGAAGTCCTATGATGCTTTGGGACAAAGTTATATCTAAAGCCAACACAGTTTTCACTATGAAATGACAAAAAATATATATGTAATTTTACTCTTCCCATCACCCCAAATTTTTCTTCTCAACCCCAACTAAATAGAAAAAAATACCATTCTGGAAACGATTGTTCTAATTAAGACCGTGATCAGAGGGTCCATTTCTTAGTTTAATGCCTAAACACCTAAGCAGTAGATCTAAGCACATAGTGGGTACTCAATGTCTTGAGTTATCTACCTTAAACCCAAGTATAAAATTTCAACTATTTCCTTCTTGTGGTTAAAAGTGGTCTTAGCCACTTGTGGTCTTTATTATTGGGGATAATTTTATGTCATTGTGTTCATTATAATCTCCAGACTAAATGCAATTGCTTACTTTTTAAATATTGCTTGAATATTTTATTGTACTTACACCCTCCTGTTCAGAGAAGCTGAATTTCTAAATATGGGATTATCGGTATTACCACCAAGCTACAAACTAAAATCAGTTAAAACATGAAAAATTTAGGTTGATGTTGAGGTCTTATAATATCCATAAACTTTAAATAAATGTTTAATACTTATAAAACTTAAGAGAAATAGAATGGAGTGATGGCAACAGAACTGGTATTAAGGCTCTGCTATCCAATATGGTAGCCGCTAGCTACAGAAGGTTACTGATCTCTTGAAATGTGGCTAGTCTAAAGTGAAATGTGCTATAAATGTAAAATACACACTGATTTTGAAGATTTAGTATGAAAAAGCAAAATATCTCAGTTTTTAAAACTAACTGCACATTGAAATGGTACTTTAGGATACCATTAACCATGGTTTATATGTAATATTATTAAGATTAATTTCACCTGTTTCTTTTTACCTTTTTAATGTGGCTACCAGGAAAGTTAAAGTTGCACTTGTGGCTCCCATTATATTTCTATTAGACAATGCTGGCACTAGGTTCAATTACCAGTATCAACAACTTACTTGGTTTTGTGCCATGTGAAAGCTGCTTAAAACTGGACCTTCAATTTCCCTACCTGTAAAACTGCAATAATGTCACCTTCACACAGGTCTTGGTGAGGATAAATGAGCACTTAGAACATAATGGCTGGACCACTGCAGAAACTCAGTAAACGGCAGTCATTTTTTTTAATCAGCAAAAAAAAAGAATCTGCCAATGATACTACTCTGCCAATGATACTACTGGCTTTTAAGCAAGTATTACATTAAATAACCTTAAATGTTTGCCAATGGGCTACATTGTTCTTTTGACAAGGAACACTGCTCGATACTGCAACAATTCTATTCCTGAGAAACATCCACTAATTAACTTGAATCTAAAAACTGTGACCAATGCTCCAATTCTGCATTCCAGTAATTTTTGGTTTATTTTTACATCAACTAGTAGCCTGTAATTTAATGGTCAATTGATAGCACACTGTTTCACTTCAACCAAAAAGAACCACAGAATATAAGAGGGACTCTTTTGGTCATATACAGCAATTTTAAATCAAGGACAAAGCTGCAAAGCCAAAATATCCCCCAAAAAAATGAGGTTCCTAAAATTTCAAGTCTAAAGACTACTGGAAGTAGGCCTAGCACACATTAAAAGAAGCTTGGGGGAAGCGGACATGGCTCAACTGATAGAGCATCCATCTACCATATGGAGGGTCCAGGGTTCAAGCCCCACGGCCTTCTGACCCGTGCGTGTGATGAGCTGGCCCACGTGCAGTGCTGCCGCGCACAAGGAGTGCTGTGCCACGCACAGGTGTCCCTGTGTAGGGGTGCCCTACACACAAGGAGTGCGCCCCACGAGGAGAGCCGCCCTGTGTGAAAAAAGCGTAGCCTGCCCAGGAGTGGGGCAGCACACATGGACAGCTGACGCAGCAAGATGATGCAACAAAAAGAGACACAGGCTACAGAGACAGAGAAAGAAAGCCACAAGACCAAGGAGCTGGAATCAATGGAATCCAGGAAAGAGGAAGCCAGAGCCTGAGGCAAAAAAACCCCGACGAGAAGGGAAAGACCAACAGATGCCACCATGTGCCAGTCTTCAGGGGAAAAATATCGCCTGCTGAAGCACTGATTTGGACATTTCACAGCCTCAGAATTATACAAAATGAAGGGACTGGCACACATTATCTGTAATCATCCTTCCAACTGGGACACTCTTTGCTCATATGGAAAATGCTTCTAAGTAGAGATTTGCATAGAGGGGTAGTGGTGTTGAGGTCTGGACATGAAAGAAGAAGAGTCCATCACCTCAGAATAACTTACGTTTAGCTGTGAAAAATGAGGAAGGCCCAGAGAACACCACCTTTGGAAGGAAGACCATGAATTAATCTTGTGAATATATTAAAGCAGCTGCAATATAATCATGACCTAAAAAAAAAAAAAAAAAAAGACGCAGTTTCCCAGTACTGCTGGATAATGCAAACGGACGCAGAAGAACACACAGCAAATGGGCACAGAGTGCATATGGGGGGGAAGGGGGAGAAAAAGAAAGCACCTCTTAAGGTACCTTAAATTAGGGAGAAAAAAAAGCTTGGACTGGAGTAAGATGAACATATTAATATGTCCAATATCAATAACTTAAAATCAAACAATTAGCAAAAAATAAAATATAAAACAAAATTACCTTCTGCTCTTAAGTTAGCAAATAAGTTAGCATTTATTACATAAAATGTTCTTCTAAGAAGGAAAAAAGGAAGAAGAGTTAAACTGAATGATGACTAAAATTTCATTTTTTTATTCTGACACAGCACATTTCCATTTTTCTAACATATCAAATTCCACTACAGGTAACAAATATCAATTTTATAAGTAAGTAATCTTTTGTGGACAGCTGGTGTTACCTATTACAATATACTTTTAAGTACATATACAAGCATGTAGGAAACTCCCCAAATTTACCATCTTTTAATGGAGAGAAGAGAGGTGGAATAAGCCATGATGATAGAGAAATTATGGTCTTGTTGGAGAGGGATGGAATGGAGTGAAAAGACTGGTTTTCAAATGTATCAATTTTCAGCATACTGACCTTTACACTACCTTTAACAACTCAAACATACACCAAAATTCCCTTAATCAGATGTGATTCGGTATTTTGCCTACGACACAAGTTAAAGCAAACTACCCAACTTCCCTCAAATTTTCTTTTCTCCACTAAAAACTAGCTAGACATGGAAAAATGAAGCACTTTAGAAACACTTATCGATCACTGAAGTCCCCAAAATTACTATGGCTATAAGTCATGCCCATGAGTACTACCAAGAGGTATAAGGTGTGACTTTAAAGAGATGGATAGATTTCCAACATAGCTTACCAGAAGTGAGAGAGAAAAAAGGAACAGAATGAATAAAAAGGCTCCCAACTGCTAAAGTAACTAGCTACCCACACCTGAGTCTTGACCAAAGATAATTCAGGCTGCTCAGAAAGTACCACAGTACCCCCAGCACACACACACACACACCCAAAAAAGAAGGACCGCATCTTATATTTCTTTTGTAATTCTTCCAAGTGGTAAACATAAACATTTGTTTAGACTAATTCCTAAGTGCCCAGTTGCACAAACAGGCAATACAGTGAACTCTCAGTTTGTGCTCCAAGTCAGACACCAAAAAAGAAACAAGAACAAATTAACCATTGACCTTAGAAATGCATCCACACCAAGAGGCGGCATTTTTGACATAAGAATTAACAAAACACATAGTCTGCTTACTTGCTGATCCAATATTAGAGCTCCCCAACTCCTTCCAAATAATCTAAATACAAGAAAACCCCATACCCCTATCATTTGTATTACCAGTATATTTCCAATCTCCATTTTATATATCATCATCTACATTTCACTACAACTCATTTTTATTTAAGTATGGGAATATATGTTAATTACCATTGGAATAAAAAGCGATTGACTATTTCAGGGGGGAAAAGGCACAATGATCATATTTCTTTTTTTCTTTTTTAACTGAGCAACTATTAATAAGTTCTCATGTTATTTTCCTCACATTTTAAAAACTGCTTCACACAATTAGCCATTCAATTTTGCCATAAAATACGGTTTTAGAAATGAACAGTCAATCTTTACAACAGTTTGAATTTCTGATTATAAACCAACCACAGTAGAGTTGAGTGAAAGGGAAGACTTGTTTAAGGACACAGTGTGGATGTCATAGGAAAATCTGGTAATAAAGCTAGAGTTCATCAAGACCAAAATGAAAAAAAAAAAAAGATTCACACCATTTTCCCCTGCTTTTCAGGCTAAGATAGTTACAATGTTTCATATCCTTATTGCCATTTCAATTAAGGTGGTTAAAAAAGTTAGAGAATACAAGGAGAATTTAATGACAATGAAGAAGTTGAAAAATGCACTTAAGGTCATGAAATAAGTAAATGTCCTTGTTCTTAGAAAATGTACATGGCAATATTAAGTGTTCAAGGATCATGACATATACAACCTACACTCCAGTGGTCAGAAAATGGGTTGATAGGTAGAGGGTAGACAGATTGATAGACGAAGGATAGAGAGATATAGCAAATGTAGAAAATGTTAAAACTGATAGATCTGGGTATTTGGGGGGATAGAGGTATGCTAGAGTTTTCTGTATGGACTGTGTTATTTTTGTAACTGTCCTGTTAAACATGAAAGTATTTCAAATAAAAAGTTTGAAAAGAAATTGAGGATCCTGAAGAGTTTTTGTTTATGTGGACTGTACTTACTGATACTTACTGTATTAGAAATTGAAAGTGAAAAATTTATACAATATTTACTGATTCATTTAAACTATAATAAACTCATTACACACTGAAATAAATAAAATATTTAAGAAAAACTATACTTTCCAAAACAAAAAGAAATTTAATTAGAAAGAGATACTGTTTTACATTTTTATAAATCTCTTTAATGCAAGGGTTCTTAACTTTTGCCAGTCAGCTGAAAACCACAGACCTCTTACAAAGTCCACACTATACTGTGCATTACTTAATAAATATATCACACCTGCACCAACACATCCCCAACAAGAATGTTTTTTTGAATTTCAAATCAAGCTCACAGACCACTTATTAAGAACCCCTGCTTTAAAGTCTGACTTAATAAAAGACAGCTGTATTCTCATATCTGCTTCTGATCTGAAATTTGCTTTGGTTGAAGTATACAGAAAATGAAAAATTCAGACTCACATATAAGTAATTAGAAAATGGAAAAATATTTTAATACTCTTTCTGATAACTGAAAATATTCTTCTTTGGTATTACACTAAAACGAGGAATTGGAAGTTTTCTTAAAGATTAGCTGCAATGTAGAATCTGAAACCATATTATATGACTTTTTCATACTTTGTTCCAATTAGAAGTCATTGGTCTTTCACTTTTTTAAAAAATTTCTTTATTTATTTCTCCCCCCTCCCTCCATTGTCTGCTCTCTGTGTCCATTCATTGTGTGTTCCTCTGTGTCTGCCTGTATTCTCATTAGGTGGCTCTGAGAAACTAATCCTGGAACCTTCCGGAGTGGGGGAGAGGCGATCATTCTCCTGTGCCACCGCAGCACCCTGGTCTGCTAAGTCTCTTCCTGTCTCTCCCCTTTGTCTCTTTTTGTTGCACCACCTTGCTGAACCAGCTCTCCGTGATGGCTGGCATTCCTGTACGGGGCAGCACTCCCCACAGGCCAGCTTGCCTTCACCAGGAGACCCTGGTCTGGACCTCCTATATGGTAGACCAGAGCCCAAGTGCTTGAGCCACATCCACTTTCCTGGTCTTTCACTTTGAATGAATGAATCTTTTACCCATGTTTGATTTGTAACATCATACACTGGTCATTTGGAAGATACTACTTCTTTGAGTTATGCAAGTTCTCCAAATACTGACACATTTCATTATACAATACCAAAAAAGGTCACCTTTGTCAGTTAATCCCATTATCAAATTCATAAAAAAGTGTTTAAATATTGGGAAGCTGTCGGTTCACAGTGGTGAATATAAGGTTTTATAAAATTCTAATTTTCACCTGAAAGCTTAAACTGACAACAAATACTGTTACCTTCTTCCTTTAAAAAGAACAGTCTCACTTTGTTCATTTTTTTTTAAGTTTTTTTTTTTTTCTCTCCCCTTCCCCCGCCAAACTTGTCTGCTCTCTGTGTCCATTCGCTGTGTGTTCTTCTGTGACCACTTCTATCCTTATAAGCAGCACTGGGAATCTGTGTTTCTTTTTGTTGCATCATGTTGTGTCAGCTCTCCGACTTGAATGAGGCTGGAAAGTGTAACCCTCCAAATGCAAAGGAAAGGAGAACTAGAAATCTTGGTGGATAGCACTAGTGCCTATCACAATTAGACGTTGTTACAATGCCAGTAACAAACTGATGTTCTGAAGGGGGTAAAAAGGTGCAGTTTCTTTGCAATGAGGTGCCACCAAAGCAAATTTGCTCTTGAGGCAAAGGTACCACACAAAAAATGTCCTATGTCACCTTTTAAATATAATTCTTTTCCTGATTATGAAACAATCTATTCTATATATGTTCACTTACAGTAAAGAATTCAGCATCTTCTATTTTAGACCTTTTTAAAAGTTTTAGTATCTTTTTTACTCTTTTTTAAGATCATAAAATTATATCCTACCATAACATGATGAATTTCTCATTTTTTCCCTTATTTATAAAAGCATAACAGATAAGGAATAATAGCTATAGTCTGATCACATCATTTCTGCCCTATTAAGAGTCCGTAGCATGATCCCAGCAGTTAAGAACAATGAAAGCTGCTAATTACTTATATCATCAGATTTCATTAATGAGAAACATGAGTAGCAGTGGAATGCTTAGTAACTTCCAGCTACAAAACAATTCCAAATTTAGGAGGCAAGCAAACATAAGAAAAAGTGCAAACATTTTAGAAGCACAAACCTAGTTTCAAACTCCAACTCTATTTACTAGCAGTGGAAGCTTAGTCCGACTATAAAATCTACAGCAGAGTTAATTTCCAGTTACTTTATAGAACCATACCAAGGTTGAATCTAGTATAAAATGTTTTTATAAGCAAGAAATATACTTTCCTTTAGCTCCTTTTTTTTTTTTGGAGGTACCGAGACTGCAGATTGAACATAGGACCTCCTATGTGGGAAGCTGGCAGTCAACCACTTAGCTACACCAGCTCCCTCGTCAGTTTTTAATTATGATTATCCAAGTTAGGAGAGAGGTGAAATCTGCTTCCATTTCTAATTGTCTCAATGAGAAAGATCTCATGTGCAAGTGACATCAGGATGCCGACAGTCAAGTAATCAAATGCCACAATTTTTCCTTGAATTGCAGTTACTTCCAATTGAGCCGATATTTTCCTAACCCTGAGAGAATTAGACCAAGAACAAAGACATTCATGATAGATAATATTCATAGACACGGAAGCTTAGCATCAGAAGAGACTTTTTTAAAAGATTTATTTTATTTCTTTCTCTCCCTTTCTTTTCTCCCCCACCCCAGTTGTCTCTCCTCTGTGTCCATTTGCTGCGTGTTCTTCTTTATGTCTGCTTCTGTTATTAGCGGCACGGGATTCTGTGTTTCTTTTGTTGTTGTTGTTGCGTCATCTTGCTGCGTCAGCTCTCCATGTGTGTGGTGCCACTCCTGCGCAGGCTGCTCTTTTGCACTGGGCAGCTCTCCTTACTGGATGTATTCCTTGCGTGGGGATTCCCTACGCAAGGGACACCCCTGCATGGCACAGCACTCCTTCCACACATCAGCACTGCGTGTGGGCCAGCTCCACATGGATCAAGTCAAGGAGGCCCTGGGTTTGAACCACGAACCTCCCACGTGGTAGACGGATGCCCTAACCACTGGGCCAAGTCTGCTTCCCAGAAGAGATTTTCAAGGTTACCTTGTTCAGATGTTTCCAACCTGATTTCTGGTAACAGAACCTCCTTCAAAAGAAATATTTCAAAAAACCCATGAAGTAAAACAGAAAAGAGCAGAGTTGCTCTGTGTGGGGCCACTTGGTCTCTTCCTCAATGCCCTTCCCAACCCCATTTGGCACCCTGATGAATTCCTAGGAGCTCCAGGGCCACAGTGAACTCTTTTTGAAAAACAAAAACCCAAAATGAATACAGTCTAACCTTTTTTTTTTTAAGATTTATTTTATTTATTCCACCCAACCCTTGCCACTTGCGCTCATGGTCTGCTGTCTCCATCCACTGCGTGTTCTTCTGTATCTGCTTGTCTTCTCTTCTCGCCTTCTCTTTAGGAGGCACCAGGAACCATTCCTGGTACCTTCTAACGTGGAAGAGAGGTACTCAATCACTCGAGCCACCTCAACTCCCTGGTTTGTTGTCTCTCACTGTCTTTCCTGTGTCTCATTTGATGCGTCATCTTGCTGCATCTGTTCGCCACATGGGCCAGCTTGCCTTCACCGGGAAGCCCCGGGAACCAAACCCAGGATCTCCCATATGGTAGACAGGAGCCCAATCACAGAGCCACATCCGCTTCCCACCTTTATCATTTTTAATGGCAGAAATTGAAGTGGGTGGGGGGGATAAGTGCAGGTAACCAAATGGGGGATAACCTTGCCCAAGGTTGCCAGCAACAAATTTATTCTAGAACCCAAATCGACTGATTCCTAATCCAATGCTCTATCCACTTCTGCTGCGGAATGCTTTGCATGAGAATTTACTCTGAGCGTCTCTATCATAGGCAGCAAATTTCAACCCACCGATTTTTAATCTGCCTTCCTTACTTTCCTAATACTCTCATATTACTCTCATATTACTCTAGTACTCTCATATTACTCACTCTCTTCCTTTGTTCTCTATTAATCTGGTCAAGTGTCCCAAAACAACTCTAGTGAAACACTGAACTCCTAGCACTGATTTACCAAGCCTATTATGTTTACATCTAGACCCACAAAACAAGAAAGGCGAAGTAATGAGACTCAAAAAGAGAATCCTCTGAAATGGTAGATGCTAAGATCCAATTCCTTGCCTGACCTGCTAAATGTTTTTATTCCCTTTACTTCATCTCTAAAAGGGTAGTTCATCAAAGAGAATGTTGGAATAGAAAGGATTAGCTTTTTTGGTAAACAGATTATAGCTCAAGTTACTAGGGGGAGGAAATAGTAAAAAAGAAGAGTGGCACATTTCTGAGA
The DNA here is from genome assembly GCF_030445035.2 of Dasypus novemcinctus. NCBI lineage: Eukaryota > Metazoa > Chordata > Mammalia > Cingulata > Dasypodidae > Dasypus > Dasypus novemcinctus. Next base: position 166,690,204 of record NC_080675.1, on the reverse strand, counting down.
TTTAAGCCAAAATAATGCAGTCGGAACAGGAAAAAAAAAAATCACAGCTGGTCTGACTCCAAAAGATTTACAAAACAGGAGGCCCTTTGGGATGAGTCTAAAAATTCTGATCAATTCAGGTTTGCAGGGAGGGACACATGTCCTCAAAACTCCACATAAAGAGATTTCCTACCAAACCAAAATAACACCCAGAGATAACTGAATGGAACATGAATAGATTAAGAACCTTTGCTACACAAAAAACTGGACAGTTCCAAAAGGACCACAGAAGTCCTCCCATGACTGAATATCTATATGTTCCAGGACAATATTATTAATGAGCCATCAAAAGTTAGTTCTTCTACTTCTAGTGATATGATTTACCTACAAAATTTACAGATAACCAGCTCTTTCTCAGTAACAAGGAATCAGGTTAAGATCAGCCAGATGTACTCCCAAGAATGCCCAGTAGGGGAAGCGGACTTGGCCCAGTTAGGGAGTCCATCTACCACATGGGAGGTCTGCGGTTCAAACCCCAGGCCTCCCTGACCCGTGTGGAGCTGGCCCACATGCAGTGCTGACATGTGCAAGGAGTGCCCTGCCACGCAGGGGTGTCCCCACGCTGGGGAGCCCCACGCACAAGGAGTGCCTCCTGTAAGGAGAGCCACCCAGAGCCAAAGAAAGTGCAGCCTGCCCAGGAATGGTGCCACACACACGGAGGGCTGACACACAAAATGATGCAACAAAAAGAAACTCAGATTCCCGTGCCGCTGACAACAACAGAAGCGGACAAAAAAGAACACGCAGCAAATGGACACAGAGAGCAGACAACAGGGGGGGGGGGGGAGAAAAAAAAAAAAAAAGAATGCCCAGTAGAACCAGGGGTGCCTTGGAGTACCAAGAGTGCCCAGGAGACCAGCTGAAGCACCTACTTGACTGAAGCTCACAATACAATCCACAAATCCAAAAATCTTGACAAATATTTTGTTATGGAAAAATCATTACTATCACAGCTGAGACCAATTAACTCATCTTGTCTCAGAAAAATGTTTAGCTAGATTAAAGTCAAGAGCACAGTTTCAATGTTTTATTTTCTTGGTTATTTAAACCATACTGTCAACTTATATGAAGTAATTTGAGTACATATGTGAATTATGCATTTTCATGTTTTAAGAACTAAATTAGGTATAACATTAACTTTAAAGGCTTCTAATATGTATTTGGATGTAGAAGAGAATAGCCAAGATCACCTCTGATAGAGCTCCTTTGTGAGGTAAGCAACCTCATTCCATTTATCTCTATAAATCTTATCTCAAACACTTCCCTGTCTCAGTGTTGCAGTTAATTTGGACTGAAAATCAGGAAGCTGCCAAAAGAATGTGATATTAGTGACTTTCTATATTTGACAGTTTTCTCCATGTGCCTTTTAGTAAGAACTGATTTTCAATTAATTTTCAGTGCTTGAGTTCAGAAAGAGAATAGTAATGATGTTTCATGAGTTTATTTGTACTCTTTTAAAAAGAGTTCTTTATAGTCATGTGCCAGTAATTCTGCTAGTAATTCTATGATATTTAAGGATTCTTTTTAAAATGTTGGATTGTTTAAAATTTGATTCCTAAAGGTTAAGAGCAATGGTAAGTAAGCACTCTTGTACTCTGCCAATGGGAGTGTAAATGATAGAAATTTTCTGTAAACAACCTGATGGTATCTATCAATAGCTTTTGAAATGTACACCCTTTGCCCTAGCAAATCCATTTCTAGGGGAAAGAGGTAAACAAGAATACAAAACTGGATGTACAAGGTTGTCCATCACAGCAAAGTTTATAATGGGGTAGGAGAGGAGAGGGCAAAGACAGGAAAGGGGAAGAGGTAGAAGGGAAAGGGAAAGGAAGTGCACTCTAAATATTCCAACAATAGGGTTATTGGTGAACTGCAGATAAATCTAAGCCCATAAAATACTATATAGTCATTAAAATAATTACATAAGTTACTTGATAACATGTAAAGATATATTTGTGAAATGCTGTGGTTTTATTACTCCAAAGAATATAGAATATGATGATTTATTTATGTTTGTATGCTATACACACACACACACACAGAGCCTCTACAGATTTTCAAGTTTGGAAAGAAATACACCAAATATAACAAAAACTTCCTTTCAGACATTGTCATTTATTCTAATGTTTACACTCTTTTTGCATATGTGTAATTCCTATATTTCTAGAGGGATTGTACATGATTGTTGTAATAAAAATAAGACCTTTCAAAAATGTCTCATGAATAATGAAAACTATCTGAGAACTCTTAGAATAAGAGATTATATAATAGAAAGTTAACCATAAAAATAAATCTACTGGCTTAAAATAGTGAATTTTATGTTATGTGTATTCTACCACAATTTAAGTGTATTAGAAAATAAATAATAAATCTATCTCCTGGCAAAGTCAAAGTTATGTAACGTTCTGCCAAAATTACAGCTCATCACAGACGTCCCTTTCACAGAATTACGTATTTCAACTCTTGTTGGAAATGTTCTTGGGGCATGCAGAGCACAGCCTGGGTGAGAGACCCATGTCCAAGTCCCAAATATGCCTCATACTAACTGTTCGGTCCCAGGTTATCTAGCCTCCCAGAGCCTCAGCCTCCTCATCCATAAAATAACAGTAAGAACAGACCCCACATTTTAAGAGCTGTGAGGATTAAAATGGGATTATAGGGCATTTAGTACTATTCCTGGCACATGGAAAGCAGAAAAAAATGACAGCAATTACAACTACTATGTTGTCGTTGTCACATATTAATCAAGAAACAAGATCACGAAAGCCTCAGAGGCAGGGACCACGTATAAATATTTTGTTCAGCCCTGGATCCCCGGCACCAGTGTGCCTGACGTAGGACAAGCCTGAATGAAGTATGCCCTCCACCTCAATTTCTTTTTCTGGTAAAATCATAAATCTACCTACTTTTCAATGTTACTGTGAGAAGGGATAACAAAAGACACCAAGATCAGTAGAGGTTCCAATAAATGACAGCTATTAGTGAACTTGTGCTCACAGGTTTTCATAGGCATGAAGGCTAAAGGTAGAGGAAAGATACAGTTTTTCCTTTGAAACAGTATTTGGGACCTGAGGTATCTCACAGATGAACCATCATTTCTATCTGGATTCAGAAAAGAAAAATTTCCATTTACGGGCACACATCCTAGAAAGCTAACTATTAAAGTGGTAATCTTTAGACTACCACAAGCACTTGTGGCAAAGCAGCCAAAATAGTACTTTACCACAGAGAGGGTGAGAAGGAGCATGGTATTTCAGAAAATCCATGAACTTAGCACACAGTACATACAAAACAGTGTATCAATTGTTCTTGGGGCTGCAAATTAAAGTGTATCAGATGATGACCTGAATTAGGAAGCATGAGAAAAATCAACACTATATATACATTTCCAAGTAAACTACTAAGGAAGTACAAATTTTATGAAGGTATCCAATTACCTAAAAAAGTGTTTTCTTCACAAAAATTAAAATAAATGGGAATGCACTGTAAGAAGAAAAATATATCCTGAAGGAAAAAAGAAATCACTAGATTCTATGGGAAGAAAATACTGCCATCAAACCAAAAATTATTTTGTATAAATCAAAACATTCTCATGCTTGTATTTAAGAGAAATGGTGATCTTTTTTTAAAAAGTAAAAGAAAAGAAAAAACTGCCTACCAAAGACCTCAAAAACTGCACACATCAGTAATTTGTGCAGCTTTGTTTAATTTTCCATGTCTAATTTGACAGAAACCTCAGATTTCATACAAAAGTGCTTAATACAAGGTTTACAGGCCTATTTGTAATGACTGTTAAAAGGAAAAAGGGCTACTCAGCACAAAGTTGCTTTGAGTTAAAGTTGCATGTTTTGTACCCTGGAAACATCATGCCATGTTTTATAGGGACACTTCATGGTTTACAGTATTCTACATTGGGATAAATACACCATTTAAAAATCTCTAAGAAAATAATACTTTAGTTTGGTATAGGCTTTCAAAACAACCAATATGAACATATTAAAATGAAGCAGAGGTAAAAAGTTGAGGTAAATTTAACAATATGCGATTTATATCTCAATAACGCAGTTATTTTAAAAAATGATGTAGTCAGAGAATGACAAAATTCTGCTGATTCCCTAGACTAGGGACTGGGTATAAAGGGGTCAACTCTACTGTTTTTTCTGTTCTGAATGTTTAAAAGTTATTATAAAATACTAAAAAAAAAAAATAATTAGGCAGGCAGGTACACTTACATTCTCCAGTCAACCACCTGCATGCCTATAATGAACAGGGTAAAATGTCAAGTTAAAGCCACAGCCTGTGCACAAAAACCAAGAGTTGTCCAAATTATATCACCGGATTAAACCGACATTGGCCACTCCCATTTCAGGTGGTGCATCCCTTCCCCAGAAAGGGGTGACAAACTCACCAAAAGCAAACTAAAACTGACGCTAGAAGAGAAAAATTAAAATCTGCTTATTTATTCAAACAGGATACGTTTATTAATAGTTCAATAATTTCTCATAAATAGTTTTGTCACAAATTCATCCATCCCTCCATCTTTCTATATACAGTTTCTGAGCTCCCAGGTACCATGCACCATGCACAATGCCATGTGCATGTTTATTTCTATAACTTATGATACTGCTATTATCAACTAGGTATTTCCAAAAGAAACAGTTTATCCTGGCAAAAATGTTTCATTTTATGATAAAGTAAATAAATGTTACCTCCAGATATCCTTTAAAATAAAAAAAGGGTGGCTTTAAACATTTAACTAAGTCAATCCCAATTATTTATAGCTCATATTATAGATATTATTCAAAGTCCAGCTGTACAACATTCCTTTCAAGTTACCATAAATCTTGGTAGAACAACAGAAAGAATGAAAAGCTTAAATCTGGGTGTATTGAGCATTGTTACAAAAAGATTGAGCAGCCAACTAATCTCACTTTTATGTTTTCAGATTTCAAGAAGAGAAGGAAAGAGAAAGAGAAAAAAAGACAAACAGCACTATTTGACAAAGGAAAGTTCAGGGCCATCCTTATTGAGTCCTATTCATGACAATAATTTAATTAAATAGACATGCCAGACTTCTCCTTTCTGCCATTACACAGCAAGATAATCTATACAAAAATTCCTAAACAATACAAAGGAACTTACATGTAGTCTTAGGAAATCACCCAGACACAATATTTATTAAATGGTTCTATTTACTGCTCTGTATTAGAAAAAGAAAGAAGTTTAAAGTCTAAGGATGTAGTTGGCAACAACAGTAAAAAAAAAGAATTATTCCAACCAAGGTGGGAAGGAAGAAGTGACCGCAACTTTGAACAAACCTCACTGAAGTAAAAATATCTGGTCCCATTTAATGTCCAAGAGCCTAAGTTTTATATCCAGTCACCCCTTTAGGACACAAAGTAAGGTGAGTCATTAACAAATATTACTTCACAGAACAAAAGAACTCAAGAGCAGGAGAAGGTCAGTCACATGTTCAAGGTCACTTAGTGACAGAAACACAGCTGAACTGGGACTAGTATCTTCTTCCAAACTGTTTTTCCAACTACATAAGCTTGCCAAGTAAAAGCCATTTTTTAAGGAGGGCCAGGGAAAAAAAGGAGATGGAATCACGTGACAAGTGGTGGTAAGGAAAGTAGCAAAATGCCAAGTTACAGACTTACCATCTCCTAAACCAGGAGAGAAAAAGAAAAAAAAAAAAACATTCCCAGAAATCAGCTCCTCAAAAGCCTCACAGGAATGAATTAATGACAATTCATGTATCAGATCAGCAGAAAAGAAAGTTATATTACAGTTCACCGAACCAACCAGGTCTTTCCCTGTATCTTATTTACAGTCTGTAAACTACACTCCCTCACCATTAAAGCAGCAGATGTACATCCAGAAAATATGCCTAATATGAGCAAAACTCAGCAGAAAACTAAGGGGTTGAGAAAAGATGTTTCACACTGCATGGTACATACCTGTATTCTCACTAAAGGTGTAGTCCGCCCCTCAACACTTCAGTACTGTGAAAATAAACCTAAAAAACTGGTTTTTCAACTTCCAAACATGAACTAATTAAATGTAAAACACTTTGAAGATGTGAAAGAGTGTGTGAATGTTAATTATTAATGCCGATCCACAAAAACACCTGCATCTAAAGGAAAATACAATTTTACTGGCAAGTTTCTACACAAACCTGGAAGCCCAGCAAATTTTTTAAAGAATTCTAGGTAAACTTTAAAAGCAGACCACAATGATTTTCTACTTACAAGGAGAACAAGTTGGAATTTTAAACTGGCTACTTTGGATATAATTATGTCAGAGTGAAAATATGTGACTTATGGCACATAATAAAACTGGAGTATGTTTATAATCACAAAGTCCTAGATGAAAACTGTAGTTCCAAGATCTGAGACAAGCAAACTAAAATCTCTGAACCTCAAATTTTCATCAAAAAAGGGTAATAGAGGCATACATCAAAAATATTGCATATTCTGTTTCGGACCATCACCATAAAGCGATTATCACAATAAAGTGAGTCACACAAACTTTCTGGTTTCCCAATGTATATAAAAGTGATGTTTACCCTATTCTGTTGTCTAATAAGCATGCAATAGCATTGTATCATTTTTCAAAAAGTACACACCTTAAATAAAATGTGACAGAGACATGAAGTGAGCACACGCTGTTGGAAAAATGGTGCCAATAGACTTGCTTGACACAGGGTTGCCACACCATCAATTTATAAAAAGCACAATAAAAGGAGGTATGCCTGTACCTACCGTAGAGGGTTATCATAAGGAACTATGAGAATGTAAATGAACAGGGGATAACAGGCAGAAGGGCCATCCGTGAATGCTAAGTTTCTTCCTCCTTTTAGTGACTTCACTTTTTAGGAAATAGCCTCAAAAAAACTCCTTGCACTGGAAAGTCCTTTTAAATACACACCATTATTAGCTCTAAGCATACCTACAGCACCATTCCGGTAGGAGGGCCCAGGCAAAAGCTTTGGATATTCCTGCCCACTGATCCATATATGTCTCAAAGCCTCAGAGACAGCACCTCAGCCAGGTACCAAAGCTACGCACCACCAAATGAACACTTTGGTTTTGTTGTTTTTTTTCCTAAAGATTTATTTTTTATATATTTCTCACCCCTTCCCTGCCCCCACCACCAGCTATTTGTTCTCTGTGTCCATCCGCTGTGTGTTTTTCGGTGTCCGTGGCACCTGGAATCTGTGTTTCTTTTTGTTGCGTCACCTTGCTGCGTCAGCTCTCTGTGTGTGCGGCGCCATTCCTGGGCAGACTGCACTTCTGTCGTGATGGGTGTCTCTCCTTACGGGGCGCACTCCTTGCGCGTGGGACTCCCCTACGCAGGGGACACCCCTGCATGGCATGGCAATCCTTGCATGCATCAGTGCTGCACATGGGCCAGAAGGCCCTGGGTTTGAACCATGGACCTCCCATGTGGTAGGCGGAAGCCCTATTCGTTGGCCAAATCCACTTCCACCAAATGAACACTTTGAACTCTACTTCTCCACTCTTGCTGCCGTATTTCTTCCTAAATTACTCCAAGCTACAAAGATCGCATCCACAGTTTTTTTGTATTCTGAGCACAGCTGCTCTGTGAATTATGTATCCAAGAGTCAGAAGACCATTTCCTTTCAGCTTATTCAAGGTAATGGAAATAATTTCCCCTGCAATGCCATGACAGACCTCCCCCTCCCTCTCCAGGAACACACGCACTTTAGACAGGGCAGATTCAGCTGGCAAGACCAGGTAGGTGAATTATTTCACAGATACCATTCACATTTACTGTTTTGAGAACTGATTCAAGAATCAGAGAAAATGTCAAATTTGCAAAATGGCCTTGTCATATCCACCACCTTTTTACCAGTTATCACCTGGTAAAAGGAATAATTCTAAAAATCTAAGCTGATGCTGATGGTACAATTTGGATTTTTTTAATTCTTCATGCTCAGTTCAATTTATCTAAAGTGATCTGCCCATTACAAAGCCACATACTGCTCCCTTTGAACAAAATGGTGCCACATATAGCCTGGTAGAGAGAACATGTGCTAACAATTTTCCCAGGAGCCGTTCTGTATATATATCACAACCACCCATATTCTCTTACCTGACTCCACTCTGTGACCAAGGGTTCAAATTTTCAAAACAACAAACCATAGTGTGAAAGACCCAGCTATGGGAACAAGTGATGTTAAACACAAATTAAATCCATGACCCCAGAAACTCACCAAAAATACCAACTTCCTTTATCAACTGGTTAAAATAAAGTATCTAGGGAAGCGGATGTAGCTCAAGCAATTGGCCTCCTGCCTACCACATGGGAGATCCCTGATCAATTGCCAGTGCCTCCTAAAGAAGACTAGCTGGCACGACAGGCAGGCATGGTGAGCTAATGCAACAAGATAACACAACAAGAGATAAAAGGAAAACTTAGTGAGAGACATAACATAGCAGGGAGAAGAGGTGGTTCAAGCGATTAAGCACCTCCCTCCCATATCAAAGATCCTAGGTTCAGTTCCCAGTTCCTCCTATGGAAACAAGGAAGATAGACACAGCAAGTGCAAACAAGAAGTAGGTGGGGAGAAATAAATACATCTTTTTAAAAAATTATCTACATTGCAGAAAATTAGATTAAGAAAAAAAATACCCCGCCTATCAACCCACCAATCAAAAGGAACTAAAGTAAGCCCTTTGCAGTAGCCTTCATCCAGACCATCTCATGTGTATGTGTTTGTGAAGTACACACAAATGACACCCTTTCATCACATAAAAATGTCATCATCTCTTGACTACCACAGTTATCCTTAAGAGACTGGAAATGTACAATGGAGTTCACTAATAATATTTTTATATTGTTCACAATAGAAAAGTTTTCATCATCCCAGGAGTCCTACTCTAATACACAAGGTATGGTTTAGATCACTACCATCTTCCTTCCTTCCTTCGTATCTAGCCCTCCTTTAGTTTATCCCTAGCTGCTTTTTTATTATTACCTATTATGAGCACTTAGTACATGCCCGGAGCTTTATAAAGCCCCACTCTTCTCTATCTACAATTCTGTAATTCATACAGCCAGCCCAGGCTTCATTCCTAAACTCCAGATTTGTATTTGCTTACAGATACCTTCATGAAAAAGCCTCACAGATCTCAAACTCCACCGTCCAAAAGAAAAATCACAATTTCCTCCCTCTCCCACATCTTCCCCATTCAAGAAACCATGCCACCATCATCCAGTTATCCAAGTAAAACCGTGTAGGAACTGATTCCTCTTTCCTTCAGAATCCAACCCAATAAGTAATCCTATCAGTTCTATCTTCAGAATATATATTGATTGCAGCCACTTCCAACAGCTTTCACTGCTACCATCTTCTCTAGCCTGGACTACTACAAATCTCTTAATTACACTCTGTTCAATTCCTGCTCCCTGTAATCAGAGTGGAATTTCTGAAACCTAAATTAGCTATTGCCATGTCTTATTCAAACACTCCAATTACTTCCCCATCATACTTAAAAACCTATCTGAGCTGGTCTCAGTCTCAACAGACACCTTATCGCCTATAATTTCCTAGCTCACCTCATTTCAGATGCAGCAGTTCCCTGTCCATACTCCCACCACAGGCCCTCTGCACCTGATGTTCCTCCTACTTGGAACATAACGTCCCACGTCTTCACGCGGTTTGCCCCTTGCACATCCCTCAGATCTCTTGCACAGATCTCTCCTCCTCATAAAAGCCTTGCCTAACCTCCTCAGTTCTAAAAATCAAATATTCTGCTAATACTCTAACGTCTTTCCTCAACTTCACAGATCACCACCAGTCTCCCATAAAATGCTGTTTATGTGTTCATTTTCTGCTTCCCCCACTAGAACATGAGTTTAATGGCAGGAGCTGTATTTTATTTGTCACTGAATCCCCATCACCTAGAAGAGCACCTTCTGTGAAGATGCTCAAATACTTGTTGAATAAATGAAAAAACAACCCTATAAGGTACATCATATGCCCATTTTACAGAAAACTGAATTTCAGAGATATATAACTTACCTAAACCACACACAGCAAATTAGTAGCCAAGTGCATAAGAATCTGTATTCTACCCACTGACTCAATTCAGTCTTGTGCCACAAAACTGAATTGCACAAACATGACAGGAAACAACATGGAAAAGAACATATTTCTATGTGAAAATATCAGAACACAGTGTCTTTCTCTTAATATTCCTCATCACAGCATTTCACTTCTTAAATTATATATATACCATGGTTTTTCAACTGGAGGATAACTACTGTTTTTTGTATTCCCCACAGCATAAGAGCTGAGCTACACTCAGCAGACATTTAATAAATGCTTCTTTAATATCTGAAACGCCAAAGAATTGGAAAACCTTCTAACAAGACTTTTAGCACCACCAATAAAGTTTACTCTTTCCAGGGACTTCAGGTTCCAACCATGATGGAGGAACTGGAACCAGGATTATCCTGCCACCCCACCACAACAACTGGACAAAAATATGAAAATATATGAAAACAAAATATATTGGGAAGTGGACTTGGCTCAACTGATAGAACATCCGCCTACCATATGGAGGGTCTGGGGTTCGATACCCAGGGCCTCCTGACCCATGTGGTGAGCTGCCCACGTGCAGTGCTGCCACCGCAAGGAATGCTGTGTCACGCAGGGGTGCCCCCGCGTAGGGGTGCCCCACACACAAGGAGAGTGCCCCTCAAGGAGAGCCACCATGTGTGAAAAAACCACAGCCCACCCAGGAGTGGCGTCGCACACCAGAGAGGTGACACAGCAGGATGACGCAACAAAAAAGAGATGCAGTTTCCCAGTTCTGCCTGATAATGCAAGCAGATGCAGAAGAACACACAGCTAATGGACATAAAGCAGACAATGGGGGGAGGGGAGAGAAATAAAATAAATCTTTAAAAAAAAGAAAAAGAAAAAACATAAAAGGCAACATCTTTTAGACACTGGACAACAGGCATGCAATTCTTAAGAGAAGGGAAACAAGTGAGATGAGTCCTACAATCGCACCAGCTTTCTGTGTGCTGGCACATTTGGGCCATGGAGCAATAAGGGGAATCCCAAGCAAAGTATGGCTCTTTTGTCACGTTGACCAGAGTTTGGGAAGGCGGAGAAGTAAAAAAAGGATGGAGATTCACGAAGAAGGAGTTCCAAAAATCAGCACAGAGGTCCCTTGGGTATTATGAATAATTTATTATTGTTGAATAGTAAAGTCATGAATACATACTGGTCATGCAAGGAATGACCAGGTACTATAACTAAGTGATCTCCAGAGCTCACTACAAGCCTGGAAGACATTCTTGTTCTAACCAGTCAGAGCTGAGAGTCCTCACTTGGATGTTCAATGGAAACTACAAAGGCTTCATGCCTTAGTAATGGGATGAAACAAACCCCAGAGTAAAAGTTACTTTCGATCAACACTAAAAGTATTTAAACATAACCCTGAGAAGGATCAAGTCAGTAATGTACCAGTCTACCAATACAAAGTTCAATACTCTCCAGTAAGAATTTACTAGACTTGCCAAGAAAATGTGACCAATGATTAAAAAAAAAAATTAAAAACAGCCTCAGAAATGAAAGAGATAATGGAATTAACAGACAAGGACTTTACTATTAGGAATACTATAAATATGATCAGGATTTTTAAATGAACATGTAGAGAGAAATTTTAAAAATTAAAAAGACTCAGTAGCAAATTGAATCCAATGATATATAAAAAGGAATTATCATGACCAATTAAGGATTATCACAAGAATGCAAGGCTAATTTGACATTCAAAACTCAATCAACATAAGTCACCATCTCAACAGATTAAAGAAAAACCTTTGAGCTTGAGAATAGGTTGACTATGAAAGGTCACAGAATTTGGATGATGAAAGAACTGTTCCATATCTTGTGTGATGTTGTGATTACATAATTGTATATATACATTTGTTAAAAACTCAAAGAATGTTAGACTAACATGGGTGAATTTTATTAAGTGAAAATTATACATTAATTTATTTTTTAAAAAATAAAGAATCAGAAACTAGAAACAAAAGATACCTAACAATGTACTGACTGAACCTTGATTTTACCCTGGTTCAAAATCTTTACAATAAACTATGGGGGAGCAGATGTGGTTCAAGCAGTTGGGCACCAGATTCCATCCACAGTACCTCCTAAAAACAAAACAATGAGCAAACAGAAAAAAAAAAAAAAAAAAAAACTCAGGGAGACTGATGAGGTTCAGTGGCTGAGTACCAGCTTCCAGCATTCAAGGTCTGGGTTCAATCCCAACTCTGGTACCTCAAAAAAAAAAAAAAAAAAAAAACTATGAAAGATATTTGGGGAACAGCGAACACTGAATATGCTATGGATAATGTTATAACCATTGCTCATTTTCTTAAATGTGATCATAGTATTTGCATAGTATTTGGTTATATACAAGAAGGATCAGCAAACTTCTGTCAGAGGCTACATTTTAGTAAATATTTTACACTTTGTGGATCAATGTCTCTGTTGTTAACTAGCACCAAATCAGCCACAGACAACATGTAAAGAAATGAGCATGGCTGTGTTCCAATAAAATTTTATTTTCAAATATAGGACAGATTTGGCCCATGCGTCATAATTTGACAACCCCTAATGCAGACAAGACAAAATTAAACTGGAGTGACAGAAAGCAAACAGTGATTGCCTAAGGTTAGTAAAGTAACAAAGAGAGGGGATTGCCTAGAAAGAAGCACAGGGGAACTTTTTGGAATGATGGAAATAGTATGGATCTTGATTGTGCTATTAGTTTACATGCATGGATATATTTGTCAAAACTCATCAAACTGTATACTGAAAATGGGTATATTTTCCATATATAAATAATACCTCAGTAAACTTGGTTTGTTTTTTAAAATATTCTCTTTCCAGATGATGGCATTAATAATGTGGAAAGCATGGCCTTTGGATCCAGAATAATCTGATTTCAAATTTCAGCTCCACAGCAAATCATTTTGGGGGCTCAGTTTCCTCATCCTAAAATACAGTAGTAATTTTCTGCCTCCTGGTTTTATTTAAAGAATTAAATAAGAAATGCAAGTCAGGGAATTGGACTTGGCTCAATGGACAGAGCATCCGCCTAACCACATGGAGGTCCGTGGTTTAAACCCAGGACGTCCTTCAGCCGTGTGGAGCTGGCCCATGCACAGTGCTGATGCGCACAAGGAGTGCCCTGCCCCACAGGGGTGTCCCCCGCGTAGCAGAGCCCACGTGCAAGGAGTGTGCCCTATAAGGAGAGTCATCCAGCGTGAAAAAAGTGCAACCTACCCAGGAATGGCGCCACACACACGGACAGCTGATGCACCAAGATGACACAACAAAAAGAGACACAGATTTCCGTGCCACTGACAAGAATAGAAGCAGACACAGAAGAACACACAGCAAATGGACACAAAAGAGCAAACAATTGGGTGGGGGAGGGGAAATAAATAAATCTTAAAAAAAAAAAAGAAATGCAAGTAAGGCACATAGTACAACATCTGGCACACTGATTTGAGTAAACAAAAAAAAATTTTAAGAAAATGATAGGAAAAATTAGGCAACTAAATTAGCTTCCTTTGTACCCTTGAAATATTGTGACATTTTTGCCCACTGTCTATTGTGGTTTCACCTATTTTGCATCCAGTATCAGTTCCTATGATTCCACAGTAACATGGTCTAATAGCAAGCACTGTAAACTGAAATCTATTTGATTTAGAAAACTATTCCATGACAAATATACTGTAAAAGAAAATAGAAGAGATAAGAGTAAAAAGAAAAATGTTAATTTTCTCAACTAAGGAGAATGGCAATAGAAAGAATATACTATTTTAATTATTTTTTATAAAGAAAAACCAATAAAGTTAGCTGGATGTATTCCCCTTTTAGACTAAGACTTGAATTTTTTCCAATCACTGACCAACTAAATAAAAGTAATTAAACCACACTACACAGCATTTGTAGTGTTTTATCTCATGTCTTTCTCACAACAGTAGTAGATTAATATTAAATTTGTTATTTTGTAAGAATACGAAGTCAGATGAGTTAGACTGCCCAAGGTCACACAGTAAATGGCAAAATCTGGACATGAAATCAAATCTTGTGGCTCCATATCACTTTCTTTTAGTATAGATCACCATCAGAGAATCATCCTGGAGTCTGAAAACCCTAATTCCTCAGAGATTTTTCCAACTTAACATTATTGGTAAAAATTTAAAGAAATAAAACAATTTTTTTAAAAAAGACTAATTACAGTGTGACATACTTACTAACCATTCAGGAATAACTGGCCATTTTGGGTATTTCTATAGCCAAGTAAAGGCTTATGATATAATCCCAAGTGAAAATTCAAACAAGTCGATAGCCAACAAAAAGAGCCCATAGGATGGACACAAATGGTAAATCACTCACACCTTTTCCTTTTTCCCCACCCCAAACACACAAACACACAATGGTATGTTCTGAGCCTTCCCCAGGCTCAGAACACAGCTCTAAAATGTAAAAATGTAAAGCACACTACTGCCCCCACAGCACAAGGTCTGCTGGTCCATCCTCCTCGCAATGGGCTATCTATTCATCTTCAACTTACTATGGGTTATCTCTCCATCTTCTACTTATGTCCCAATCAACGTATAGGTGGACTAGAGTGCTATAAATTTGAGGACATATGAATGAAACAACCTTCCTTCCGTTAACAGCTTCCTTTTCTCTCCCCACTGACAGCTGTAAGACAGCCTGAGGGGGGAGCACCGCTTCCAACTGGATGCCTGACCCAAGAGCCAACCAAGTCTATTCAAGTGCACTTAAATGTAAACTTTAAAGGACAGAGGTATCAAAAGTCCAAGTCTGCATATCCAGCTTTGTCAGGGATGTTTTTACCCTCAATCTAGGAGTTTGGTAAAAAAAACATAATTGTTGGAAATTTACTATAATCCTTCACTGCTATTTTTTTATCCTGATTTTGTAAGAAAATTAATGGGATTCAACGTACAGAAATATCCTTTTCAGGTAAACAATTAAGAATGCATCTATTCCACTAGGTAATTTTGTAAGTATTCTAAACTGAGCTGGTATAACTGATTTATATCACTGCTTCCTTGTGTAGATGGTGGCACCATCAAAACCGTTATCTTGAAGAGGAAGTGAGTGATTTGTTCAGGTTTCTGAATTGTACTAACACTGCTTTGACACCTAGTTCAGTTTTATCTGAAGTCTCAGAAAGAGAGTCATAATCCATACTTATTTTTCAAAACTAAGGCAATATAAAGAAAGCTGTCACTTAACTCAGATAATCTATTACAAGAATTGAAAACAATCCACCTCTCACCACTTTCCAAACACTACAAACCCAGAGCTCTCCTATACCAAGGCACTTGCAAATCGACTCAAAGACTGACAGGTGGGTGAGAAAATAAAACTGCTATTGTTTCTACTAACTTTCAATTCAATGGGTATCTTTAAAAAAAAAAAAAAGACAAATGGATTAAGAATCTCATTTCTCATGAAGATTCTTGCCTTATAAAAGAAATAGCTAAACCACCATATTTAAAAAGCATTATAAAATCCGGTAATAATATATCAAAATTATCACAGCTACCAGGTAATAGGCACCTACTAAATGCTAAATACTTCATATCGGTCCATTTATCCCTAAGAATCTTGTGAAGTGTGTTACTTCCCCTTACAGGGTAGGAAACTGAGGTTCTGAGGGATTAAGTGATGTGCTCAAGGCTATAAAACCAGTCAAATATAAGTGTGGACATCAGAAATCACAGCTCCCTCATTCCAAGGGGTGCACTTTCTTCTAAAGAGTGCTACCTCCCCCATTTCACAAGGTAGACTGTCCCTCCCTGACATCTCTCTTCCTACCTCAATCTCCCTCCCCAGAATCCTCCCTGCTACACTCTACATACACACAACAGAAAGCAAGCCTTAAAAGCAAGATGTGACTCCTAGAAGTGATCTTGTAGTTTAAAAGTAAATGCTGTGTGACCATTACTGTGAATGTAATAACACAAAACTGCATACTTTAAAGTGGGAAATGTTATGTTGCATATATTACCAAAATAATTTTTTAAGTAGGATGCTAATGCCATAGGAAAGTTTGCTTCAGCTTCATCAGGAGAATTAAGTTGGTTTTTCAAAGCAAAATGAAGTCAATTAAACCAGAAAAACCCAGGAACACTTCTCTAATTTGAGAAAATTAATCAACCAAAGCAAACTGATTATTTCTGAAAATTAATTTAGCAGATGGCAAAAAGATATAACAAACTGAAGTTAACACACTCTGGTTATTTTGTTCCACTACGAATCTGACCGATATTTAAACTAGCTCCATCTGGGGAATTTAAACAAAATTATTCTCATATAAGCCAACTGAAATGAATTCAGGGGAATAAGTGCACTCAAAATTTGACAAGGCTTAAATCCCCAAGAGACCATGAAGGCGCTAAAGAACTGTAGCATTGACTTATCTCAACTGATCCCAACTCATACACACCTGCAAAAAAATGACCTTTCAAGAATTGCAGCATTTATCCTGGTCTGGGTAAGCCAATGGTTTAGAAACAATGAATAAGCTGCTCCTTCTGAAAATAAAAAGGCAGCAGGGAGGAGGTGGTTAAGGAGAAAAGGCATACTCCTTTTTACTTTAGTTCTCAGACCCGAGGCAATAAACTCTCAAAAATAACTTCACCAAGAAGTGTAAACGCTAAGAATGAACACCAAAATATGGTTCAATCCAACTTTCATTGTGAATCCCTGAAACTTACATGTGATGGAATCACTGCTGTGAGAACTACTTCCAAAATAAAAATAAAAACCTATCCTTTCTTCTGACGAAAAAAGTTGTTTGGGGATTTTCCCCATATATATATGTTTTTTCTTTATCACAGATTGGTCGGCTTTGCAAAAAAGCGTGAGTCATATTTACAAAAAATATGTTTTGTATGGTCTCAAAATATGGCTGCACTTGAACTCGGCAGAAAGTTGGGCCGGTCGCTCGGTTCCCAGGCTGAGCGTCGCCCACAGGCGTGCTCTGGGCTGCGCGGTCCGGACCGCGCTCCCGGGAGAAGGCGCGGAGCAGCCCGCGGCGCGCGGGGCGCCAGCGCACCGACGTGTTTACCCTCCACGGCGGCCCCGGGGAGCCGCTGCCCTCGAGCCCGGAGCACTTGTCGGAGGGAGGAATCCCGAGCTGGCTCGCACCCCGCGCGACGGGCGCGCCCCGGGAGGCCTCCCGCGGCTCCACGCCCCCAGAGGAGGGGGAGCCCGAGGCAGCCCGCGGCGGGGGCGGGGTCCAGGCCTCGCGGGGCCCGGGGCTGCAGAGCCGGCACTGGCGACAGCGCGCGCCCCTCTACGCGCGAGCGGCTGCGGCCGCCGAGTCGGGCTGCAACCGAGGGAAGGCGCTCCTCGGCCCGGGAGCAGACAATGCGGGAAGAGAGGGGGTACCGCGGGCGGCGGGGCTGCCCGCGCCGCCCATTCATCGCGCCCGCCGCCGCGCCCCCCTCCTCCGCCCCCACGGCCCCCGGCCCTCGCCCCTCCCCCCGGGCCCCGGGCCCCGGCCCCCGGCCCGGCCCCCGCCCCGACCGGCGGCTGCAGGGGGAGGGGCCCTCGCTCCGCGCCCCCGACCACTCCTCACTCGAGTCCCACAACTTCCCCAACTCCGCCAACTAAGTTACGCTCTCACCGTTCGGCGCCCGGGGCTTTCCCGCGGGCCGAGCCGGAGCAGCTCTGCACCTTCGCCGCGGAGAAAGACAACCGGCGGCCGCTCCCCCGACGGCGACAGCTGAGGCGGCGGCGGCCGAGGCGAGGAGCGGGTACGGAGGTCTCGGCGGGGACCAGCGACTTCGCCGCGGCGGCTCTGGTTCTGCGATGGCCCTGCACACAGCCCCAGCCCCGCTGCGCATGCGCCCCGAGCCACCCGGGGGGAGGGAGGTGTACCCGGGGGAGGGCGGTGTACCCGGGGAGGGCGATATCGCCTCCCAGCCCTCCCGTGACTAAGCGCCAAGCCAAGGGCTCGGAGCTAGGATTGCACGGCAGAGCTGCCCATCAAGATCCCAAACCAATAGGAAAGCGACTGGGCGGTGCGCTTGGGTTGCTAAGGGAGACTGAGGTTGACCGCCGCTGCTGCGCCGCGGCAAAGTGATCAAAGCGGAGCGGTTGGCAGCGGCTGCTCTGGGAAATGCCCACCCACCCTGTCCCTGTAAATCCTTTCCACCCTATCTCCAAAAACCGCTCTTCTGTGTGCCGGTGCTTTCCTGAGTTGTAGTTACCACACACACTGAAATGATTTACTCTTCCATTGCCCCCGATCCCCACTTGAAATCAGGAACTAGAGTTTAGTCTTTTATGTGTCACCAGTTTAGGAGAGTCATTGCTAGGTATGCGGCAAGTGTTAGTTGAATGGGGGGAAGGAGGGAGGGATGGCGCTATGGTGAGATTAGGATTGAAACAGTGCATTCCATGAACCTTTGGCAACTCGATCACCACAAAATCATACAGTCTTTAAGTTGGAAAGGACCTCAGAATTCTCTAGTGCTTCTGAGAAACAAAATGTGGTCCGTGTACCAGTGGTGGCCCAGGAGGTAATATTTGTTGGTACATAAAGAAACTTCTGTATTTCGATAGTGGGCTTATTTAAAGTATTCTAAGAAAGGTATGCCTAGGAGCCAAACCATTAGATCGAGTGAGAAAACTGTAAAAAAGGAAAATAAATAGAGAAAAGTATGCAAAAGATGGAGGTACTTTATATGGAGTTCCAGAAGGGGTGAAACTGATAGTGGTTGACGCCAGAAGAGTGGTTACCTAGGGAAAAGGGGACTCTAGTGGCTGAGAAGGAGCAGGAGGGAACACTCTGGGGTGTGGGAAATGTCCTATATCTTGATCTGGGTGATGATAACACAGGTATATACATATCCAAAAAGCTGTACACTTAAGAGAACAAACCTTGCACATGTATTTTATTCCACAGTTTTAAAAATATACTGCTACAGGATATGACAACAACAAAAAAAATATGTGACTGCATTTTGGGAAACCTCGATCCAGGCAACTTCACTAGCAGAGAGAGAATACCTGAGAAAAGGTATTGGGACGACATCCTTATGTTTGTGTCGGATGCTTTCGTTGTTGGATAGCTCCAAATTAGACATACCCTAAGGTTGAGTGGTAACCTGCTTACCTGTACGTGGACCTGTACGTGGACGTTCTCACCCATATATTCTTAGTTCATCCTCACAAAGTGATAAAAACCAAGGCCAAACATCCCCAGTTCCCTTTATCCATTTGTCATGTGGAATTGTTTCTGGACCACCTCAGTGTGCAGCTCAGTCTCCCCCACGCTCAGTCTTTACAAGGTGGTACAGGGGAGGATACCCCTGGATCCTAGTCCTGCCTCTGCCACAAAGGACCTGGCATGAGCAGTCACTCCTCCTTCCAGAACCTCAGTCTCCTGTAAAGCCAGGGGGCTAAGAAAATCACTTGGACCCTGACGTCTTATAATCCCATGGCCACCTCTTGGAGCCTGGCTGATGTGTTACAGAGGCAGCAGCCAATGTGACCATGGCATCCTTCTAGTGACTATTGACAACACCTTTCCCTGTTCCCCTCCCCCATCTCAGCAGGACTTACTCCTTCCCAGTGGGCTGCAGAAAGTCCAGCACTTTTCAAAGTTTACCGTGCCTACAAATCACCTGGGAGATCTTGTTTGAATGTGGATTTGACTCAGTAGGTCTGAGGTGGGATCTGGGAATTCTATAGTTCTAATAGGCTCTCAGGTGATTCTGATACTGCTGGTCTGGGACCACACTTTGAGGAGCCAAGATCTCTAAATTCCTCCAAACCACGGAGTACTCCATGTTCTTTTGGAAGTCCTAACCAGTTATCTGCATAGCTGGTGACTTCTCATTACTCAGGCTCAAACCAAATGTCCCTCTTCAAAGAAACCTTCTTTGGCCACCCAGGCCTCGTCCCTCTTTCATATTATTCCATTTTTTTCATAGCTTTTATCCCAAACTGAAAGTATGTTATTTATTTTGTCTGTGCTTATTGCCTGTCTCCCCCACCATAATGTACCCTCCCTAAAGCCCGCACCTATCCTGGTGCCTGGTAGGATCTCCGTAAAAGCTTTGCATAAATGAACAGAGGGAGTTATTGACATGCCCTCAAAATGAGTGTCCCTAATTCTAAACATTTGTTCTGTTGAAATACAGCTAAGGTCTCAATAAAATGCACCTCAATTCACCGGAAAGAGATTTCAGTGTGACCAATTTTCTCACTTTCCCTGAGTAAGCTTATAAGCCAGCAAAGATGCCAGGACTTTATCAAGCAGTGGTAGGACTTTGTTTTTCTGAACTATCTAATTGACTTACACCTCTCCAATTGATTTACATGGATCATGTAAACTCTAACAATGATTAAAATGTAGCAACGCTAAAACCACATTTTACAGACAATCCCTGGCAATGTGCAGGCAAACAAAAAGCAAAATTAATACACTTTTTCATGCATGTCGCAGTTTGAGATTATTTTATGAATCTCAAAAAGAGAAAGATTGTGTTTTTAAACTAATCTATTCCTCTGTGATATCCGCCGATTGCATTAAATTCAGCTGAGGGGCCTTTGATTAGATTTCTTGGTAAGATCAATTTAGGGCTTTGCTTCGACTACCTCAATAAGGCATGACTCAGTTTGAGTTCCCGCCCCCTTGCTAGATCTGATATAAATGGACTCACACGTACACAGGAAGAAAGCGCTGTCATGTTTGATCCTGCCATGTGACAGAAAGGAGATGGCTCAAACAGCTGAGGCCCTAGGGGCAGATGAGCAATTTTGCCTGATATCTTGCAGCTAAAATCGGAAAGAATGCAGAACAGCGAAGACTGATATAGAAGGCCCAGAAAGAAACAAGCCCTGTGCCAGGAGAGAGGACTTCAGGATCACTTAAGCACCAAGCCTCAAGAGGCTGGGCCCATGGAGCTCAAGAGGATGAGAAATCCCGCAGGGGAAGGAGAGACCAGGCAGAGATCGCCCACCATCCTGCTTCGACACGAGGCAGCTGACTTTGGTGAGAAAGCACCTCTTATGGTGACCTGGGCCGGACTTTCCACCGCCTTGGGATTGTACGGTTATAAATACCGTTTATAAAAGCCAACAGATTTCTGGTACTTTGCATCAGCAGCCCTTTGGCAAACTAATATAATGCATTTCTCTTGAGATCCATGGTTCTTAAAAGGTCCCAGTGCCTCTCCTTTCACAGCCGTGGATACTTAATTGCTTTTGTGGTAAAAGTAACACCCCGATGTTGGTCTAAGGAAACTTTCACCTCCAGTGCCTTGCTTAGTGTGAAGCCAGCTCCACCACAACCCCAATTCCAAGGCCTCAGCATGCAACCCAGACCTGAACCAATCAATGCATTCTATCCACAAGCAACAGTAATTAGTTCAGGATTGGGCACATGGCCTCAAACATGACAATCAGGTGGCACTGGGAATAAATTAATTAATCTACCCTCTGTTTGAACAATCAGGGTGGCAGATTTAGTTCTTCTTGACAGGAACCTGGAAGGATGTTTGTCAGCTATCTTGGCACCATGAGGAAAGACCCTCTCTGAAGGAATGGAGCCAGCACAATGGAAAGGTGAGAGAGATGAAGAAAAACAACATCTTGGTGACATTAGTTGAACTGCTGAATCCAGCCATACCTGAAGCTAGAACAATGTGTTGACTTTCAATCATATGAGTCAATACACTCGGAATGGAGGTTTCTGTCTCTTGCATCCACAAGATCCTAATTGATGCATCATCCATGAGCTGATAATCCCTGGTCGATTCTGTTACCTGCTTCTCAATTCTCTCAGCAAATAGCTACTGAGCGTTTACTGTGTGCCAGTGACCAGGCTTGTTCCTGGGGTTTCAGTTGAAGAACAAGCTACCTGCCCCTCAAGGAACTCACAGTCAAGTGAGGTAAATAGACGAGGAAGTCAGCAAGAAGTTGAATGTATAAGTGCCCTTATAGAGGCAAATACAGGGCATTAGGGGGTCCAGAGGAGGAACACTTTTCTCAGGTAGCAGACAAAAGGTCGGGGAAAGCATCCTGAAGGGTGCAGCAGGTGATCTAGTCCTGGAAGGTAATCACAGTGAGCCAGGTAAAGAAGAGTAGAGTAGAGTAGAGTAGGGGGTTAGGTGTGTGTGCGCTGGTCTAAAGGATATTCCCAGAAAAGAGAAGAGCAAATTCAAAGACATGGAAGTATCAGAAATACAACACACATAAGAGATCAGAGAGGAGAGGGGGTAGGAAGTGAAGCTGGGAGAGAGTGGCCGGCGGCGGTACACTGCCATGCTACAGATATGGCCTTTATTCTAAGAGGCCGAGAGGAACTCTCAGAAGGTTTTAAGCAATGGAACAATGGTGAAGAACAGACTTTCATCCTAGAAAGATCACCCTAGTACCATATACTTAGGCTGGATTTAAGTGCGGTTAGGAGTGGGAGGCAGGCGAATCTCTAAGAAAAACATGGCTTTGGGTAGGAGATTTTGCCATCCAGAGCTAAGTTTTTACTTCTTGGGTAGCAGAAGGAAATTTCTTTCCCCAATGTGAAGTCCAACCACTGTCTAATAGAAATATAATGTGAGCCACATATGCAATTTAAAATGTTCTAGTAGCCACATTTAAAAGGTAAAAAGAAGCAA
This sequence comes from Dasypus novemcinctus, assembly GCF_030445035.2. NCBI lineage: Eukaryota > Metazoa > Chordata > Mammalia > Cingulata > Dasypodidae > Dasypus > Dasypus novemcinctus. Next base: position 166,667,431 of record NC_080675.1, on the reverse strand, counting down.
ATGAAATTAATATTTTATTTAACCCAAAATATCTCAGATATTATCATTTCAACATGTAATCAATACAAAAATGTATTAATGATGTATTTTACATCTTTTTTTGTATCATACTAAGCCTTTGAAATAATCCAGAGTATACTTTACTCTTAGAATATATGTCATCTTCAACTAGCCGTATTTCATGAGCTCAAAAGCCACGCATTGCTTTTGACTACTGTATTACACAACTCAGGTCTATTTGCTTGATTATGATCCAGAATCAAACCTCTATCTAAGGGTTTGTTCCAAACTTCAACATGCACCCAAGACCATAATTCCTGCACTGTACCTCTGTCACTTGCATTATCTCATTTATCCTTCACAACAACCCTAGACTGACACTTTTCTCACCCTTTCCCAAGTAACACAGGCTTGCAGAGACTACCTTTTCCAAGTTGCACAGCTACTCCTTGGCACAGCTTGTCTCCCAGCAACTGAAATCTAGGGGAAAGTCAATTTCAAATCCAATTTAGAAGCACAAGCTGACTAGGTCCTGCCTCACTTGGGCTCTCTTACCTCTTCCCCTGCCCTTCTCCATTTAGAACATTGAGTGCTCAGCCCATCCACAGATTAAGTGCTTAGTAGAGAGCTGTTTAAGCAACCAATCCCTTGTTCAGAATAGATTCCTATAATGCATTTCAGAAATTCTTCAGGCACAGACTAAACAATGTCAGAGAAATGGATTAGAGTTATATGCTGAATTGCAGTTAAATGCACAGCAAATGACATTTATCATTATGATTATTACCAGGGAAGATGGTATTAACATTTTTAGGGACCTAGATACACACTCATTGAAAATAGTCCTCCAGAACAATTGTACTGGTTTATATCCCCGCTGTCAGGGTATAACATCCGAGTGCCTAACATCTCTGATTTAAGTTCTTGTATTCAACAATACAAGGAAGCAGCCAGGGCTGGTTTTGGAACCTGGATACTCAACTTCTTTATCTGTAAAGGGAATACTCCCACCCAATGGTGATGCTATGACAAATATGTAAAGCAACATATGCATAACCTTTAGAACATTGACTAACACAGTGAAAGTGCTTTGTACACTTTAACTCCCTCTCACTTCCCCATTTACAGTCTAAGGATGGATCTGATTATGCAAAAAAGTAACATTAGAGAAATACAGAGAAACATACAGCCTGTCACAATCGTAACGGAGAATTTCCAAAAGAAAGTAGATAATATCGTGTACTGACCTCACCAATAAATGTGGCAGCCACTTAGTCTCCTGCCCCCAGGGCTCCCCAGCCTTTAATTAATATATACCAGATGTACCGCTTAGTGATAGAACAATTTATTTAATTTCTGAAACCCTTGCTTTTCTCTATAATGACCTTTCCAGCAATAGGTTTGCTTGAAGGCTGCTCATGGGACCAAGTTAAGCTTCTAAAGTCATTATATTTCCAGTAGTTGAAGTGGAAGGGGTGTCTGGATTGATGGAAGAGAAGGAATCACGAAAGCCTCAGGATTAAGGGACTACCCTGGCCTCAAATGAAGTTATTGCCCTATTTCTCAGTCTGAAGTGAAAGGGAGTTTAATTTTAGGGAACTAAAAGGGTCCAGAGATTCCCCACCCCCAATAACTGGAAAAGAAAAGCAGAATCACGTTTTGGAGGCAACTTCATTTTCCCTCCATTTTCCCTATAAACAGATTCCAGTTGGGAGGAGATGGGGACTGTTATTCTGATTCCAGAGAGATTTATGGGCTGGCTTGAGTACTGCATATTTTATCCTATTGCTGTTCTTTTTATGCCCAGCCTTTTCCCGTTTATTCAGCTGCTCTCATAATTATGCCCAATTATTTATAATGATAGGTTTCTGAAGCTGGAGTTAGAGAAACACCATGTTTTTTGAGTCCTAAACACTATTTAATAGTAATGGACTCAAACAACTCATGGGAGGCCTACACTCAGATTTTCTAGGGCAGATTTCATGAAATATTTTTCATCTTTCATATATTGTTTTTAGCAAAACTCTAAGGAATTTGCACAAGTGGAGAAGTCTTTATTTGCATACAACTGTTATCAATAACTGCAGTTTCAGCCCAACTTAAACCAATTTTTCTTAAAGAGTTTTGCTTGGAACATTAGTCCCTAGGGCTATTCCTTAGAAAAACACGGTCTCCATAAATGAATACAAGAAACAAGAAATGCTTTTATACACTATATTCCTCTTCTCTTGAGGATTCACTGTGCATAGCAGCATTACACATTAAGGCTCTGAGAAGTTCTGCAATAAAGAAAACTGACTTTCATTCTATATTCTCCAAACTTATTTGAGAACGAAATCAATTTCTCTTGGAAAACTCATTAATATCTTAGATTGCACTAAGGACATTTTGGGAAACACTGCCTGAAGCCATTCAACTCATTTTCCAGAAAACACGGTAGAGCGTCTTGATCCTGAAGCATCATTTACCAGTTACCCACACTATCTTCCACTTTGAAGGGCCTTGATTCCTTATGCAAGAAAGGAAAGTAGATGTTTCCTAAAGCTCATCTCCAGCCTGATCACTCCTTTGGAATTTCGACCTACATCCCACCTATCGCAAGCATGTCTTCACTTGCATAGTCCACTGAACCACAAACTCAATACTAAAAGTGAGCTCACCTTTCCTCCTTCACCTACCCCATTTCCTGCTTTCCTTCTTTCCCAATTCCATCCAGTCACTTCTTACTTTCTTCCATTTTATTCCACCACAACCTCTTGTACAAGTCAAGGCTCAGTTTTCCCTTTCCATTTCTCCTAGGTTCATTTACCAACATTTTGACTGAACAATTGAAATTGTTCCTTTCCTCCAATATCTCACAACTAGTCCGTATTTCTTTCTGCTAAAGAATGATTTTCCTAATGCACAACCCTAGCTTCTCAATTCCCTTTTAAAAAGACCTCAGTCGGGGTGGGTGGGGAGTGGGGTATATGGGAACCTCTTATGTTTTTTATTTTTTTTAAGATTTTTTATTTATTTCTCTCCCCCCCCCCCCCCATTGTCTACTCTCTGTGTCCATTTGTTGTGTCCGCTTGCATTCTTGTCAGCAGCACCAGGCATCTGTGCCTCTTTTTATTGCGTCATCTTGCTGCATCAGCTCTCCGTGGGTGCGGCGCCATTCCTGGGCAGGCTACACTTCTTTCGCACAGGGCAGCTCTCCATGCTGGGTGCACTCCTTGCACATGGCTCCCCTACATGGGGGACACTCCCGCATGGCAGTGTTGGGCTGAAACTTGTGTGTGGCAGCACTGCGCATGGGCTAGCTCACCACACAGGCCAGGAGGCCCTGGGTTTGAACTCTGGACCTCGTATATTGTAGGCAGATGCTCTATCAGTTGAGCCAAATCTGCTTCCCTCTTATGTTTTTTGTGTTTGTTTGTTTTTTATTAACCGCCCCCCTGCCCACCACCTTGTGGCTTTTTGCTTGCTGTCTGCTTTCTGTGTCCATTCGCTGCACATTCTTCTGTGTCTGTATTTTTTTAATCCACCCCCTCCACCGCAGCTTGCTTGCTGTCTGCTCTCTGTGTCCATTCACTGTGCGTTCTTCTACATTTTTTTTTTTGCCTGTCTCCCTTTTTTTGTTGCGTCACCTTGCTAAGTTGGCTGTATGCGGCACTTGCAGGCCAGCGGCTCTCTGCAGCATGCATGTGAGCCTGCCTTTACAAGGAGGCCCTGGGACGCAAACCCAGGGCCTCCCATATGGTAGACAGGAGCCCAACTGATTGAGCCACAGCCGCTTCCCGTATGTTTTTTAATGTAACATTTTGTGTGATCTATTTATCTTTAAAAAAATGTAAAAAAAAAAAAAAGACCTCAGTGACTTCCTGCTGCTTATAGGATAATACCAAACATGTTAACCGAGAATCCAAAATAAATGACTTTTATTATCAGTCTACCCAAAAACTACAATAAACTTTTCTACCTAAACCCAAATTCCAGTTCAGAGACTCTTTCTTTGAGTAGACAGACTTTCTACTTTACTGAGAACACTGGAACTTTCTGAGTACCTATAGACTCTCTTTACCCATCTTCTCCAGGAAGTATTTCACTATGTAACCCACCTCTTACTTGTTTTGGTCTCCTCCAGTATTTCACTTTTCAGTTTAACTTCTCTCATGTATGTCATTAGTCCTTATCCTCTGCCTTCAAATTTATTCAACTCTCTCCTATCACAAAAAAATTTTTTTTTAAATCCCAGTCCTGGATACACTCTTAAAACCTTGTCCCATCTCTCTTCTATCCTTCACCATTACACTTTTTACCTACAGTTACTGATCCCACTTTCTCATCACCTTCCATCTTCTCTCTTTTTTTTTTAAGATTTATTTTTTATTTTCTTCTCTCCCCTTCCCCCCCACCCCCAGCCGTCTGCTCTCTGTGTCCACTCTCTGTGCGTTCTTCTGCGACCACCTCCATCTCCATCAGCGGCATCGGGAATCTGTGTTTCTTTTTGTTGCATCATCTTGTGTCAGCTCCCCACGCATGCAGCGCCATCCCTGGGCAGGCTGCACCCCCACTCGCACTGGGCGGCTCTCCCTACGGGGTGCATTCCATGCTCGTGGGGCTCTCCTACGCAGGGGAACACCCTGCGTGGCATAGCACTCCCCACGTGCATCAGCACCACACACGGGCCGGCTCCACATGGGTCAAGGAGGCCTGGGGTCTGAACCACATACCACCCATGTGGCAGGTGGACGCCCCATCCATTGGGCCAAGCTCCCCCATCCTCTCTTAAAATCAACTTAATTGATGTAAATTATACATTCAATAAATAAGCCCATTTTAAGTATAGAATTCAGTGAGTTTGTGCAAATGCATAACCACCTCCACAATAAAAAAATAAGCATGTTGAACCACCCTGATGTCGATGGTGATGACACTTTAGGGTTCTATTCTTCCACAGAACTTCGAACACCAGCCAGAACTGGTGGAAACACCTTCCTCAAAGCTCCAGAAAACAGTTAAAGGACTCTAGTAACAAGGCAATGGACAAATCAAGGAAAAGGCTACTTAGAAGCAATAGATCCTGACTAGCCCCACCCCTGTCCCTCACGGGTTCCACAGAGCCTACAGATTCCAGAGGGAGAAGAGTAACCCTAACACACATATTGGGAACATATATATCTGGCCCAACTTGTCTAGTGATGGCCTGAGGGACTTGCCGTTCCAGACTCTGTACTGTATGTAAAAGGTGGCTCACCAAGCTCTCCTGCAGAAGGATGTGGAGAACCAACAGGTCGTGCTTCCCTGGGGCAAGATTGCTGGCTATAGGACATAAAGTGCAGTGCCTGTAATAGAAAGGAAACTGTTTCCTCAGTGCCCAAGAATGTGAGGAAACCGTTTTGTAAGGAAGAGGGGGATGTTTGGAACGATGTAAACAGGGCAACTCCTAGGGCCAAAATGCTTGCCCAAGATAAGACACTTGGGCAGAGAGGATCAGGGATCAGGGTAGCCCCTACCCTTTGAGCTGGACCTATTCTCTGAACTCATTGTAGGATAAGCCCTGAAGGAGGGCACTCTACAGGTCAACCTGGAATGCTGGGAGTAGTTTTTTCTCCTCCTCCTCCTCTTCTTTTTCTTCTTTGTCTTGTCTTGTCTTCATCTTCTTCCTTTTTATCTTCTTCCTGGCATTCAAAGAAAGTCTTGTCATAACACTAGCTTGATATAAGCCTAAGGAACAGATGCTTCATAGTCTGAATTCCTGCAATAACACATTAACATATCAAAATGTCCAAGTTTCACCAAAAGGCTACAAAACATACAAAGAAACAGGAAGTGACGGCCTAGGAAAAGGAGAAGATTAAGGCATTAGAAACTATCAATAAGGAGGCCCAGATCTGGAACATGCCACACAAAGACTTTTTAAAAATTGTCCTAGGGAAATCCCGCCTATCACATGGGAGGTCCTGGGTTTGGTTCCTGGTGCCTGCTAGAGAAGATGAGAAAGATGAGAAAGACAGCAAGCTAGCATGACAGGCAGGTGCAGCAATCTGATGTAACAAGGAGACATAAAGAGGAAAGAAAATGAAAGACACAACAAAGCAGGGAGCTGAGGTGGCTCAAGTGATTGAGTACCTCTCTCTCACATGGGAGGTCCCGGGTTCAGTTCCCAGTGCCTCCTAAAGAAAAGATGAGCAGACACAGAGAGCACACAGTGAATAGACACAGAGAGCAGATAGCGAATGCAAAACAATGGGGGCGGGGTGGAATAAATAAATACAAATAAATCTTTAAAAAAAAAATTCCTAAATATGCTCACAGAACTAAAGGAAAACAGGGACAAAGAGCTAAAGGTCTACAGATCTTGTACTCTAGAGCTCCCATGTGTAAGTATTACTTTCTCATAATGTGAACAGTGCTGTATAAAGCTTTTGGGAAAAATGTTACTATTAAATGGTAAGTGCCATATAACAACTTCTGTGTATATGTATAAAACACATTTTATATTTTCAATTAATAGCTCCCAGGAAAAATTTAATCTTTGTGATATTTCCTATGTAGAATGGTATGCATGAAATAGTTTTAGATCAAAGATTTCTTTGAGCTGAGTAAAATGCAGGAAAACCATGTCATATGTTTTTAGGGCAGCATGTGTATGTACACATGTGTGTGAACTCATGCTTGTCTTATATAAGCTATACATATGTGTTTGTGGGGAGGGCAGTAGTGAGGTGTGTGTTTATTTCCAATTAGCCTGGCATCTGCAAATAGAGGTGTAGCATATCAAGTTCCCTCTCATTGTGATTTTTTTAAACTTTTTTTTTCTAAAGATTTATTTTTTATTTATTTCTCCCCCTCCCCCCCAGTTGTCTGCTCTCTGTGTCCATTCGCTGTGTGTTCTTCTGTGACCACTTCCATCCTCATCAGTGGCACCAGGAGTCTGTGCTTCTTTTGTTGCATCATCTTGTGTCAGCTCTCCGTGTGTGAGGCACCATTCTTGGGCAGGCTGCACTTTCTTTCACGCTGGGTGGCTCTCCTTACACTTGTGGCAATCCTAAAAGGAAAAGCTAGAAAGGTGTAGAGAGAATATTCAAAGAAATAATGGCTGAAAACTTCCCCAAATTAACAGAAACATGAATATACATATCCAAGATGCTCAACAAACTCCGATAGACCTATGCCCAAAGAGAGAATTCTGAAAGCCACAAAAGAGCAGCAACATGTCATGTACAAGGGACAATAAGATAGAGTGCTAATTTCTCATCAGAAACCGTGGAGACAAGAAGGTAGTGGGATGATATATTAAAAGTGCTGAAAGCAAAAAAATCCCAACTAAAATTTCTATATCCAGCAAAACTGTCTTTCAAAAATAAGAGTGAGATGAAGACATTCCCAGATAGATGGAGTAAATAGGCAGAGTCAAGAGATGGAGCTTGGACTGGGCACCCTCCCCACCCCTCAAGCACACCCCTCTGCCACTGACTGCTCCCTGAAACTGTGACTGGCCTGGCACCACAAGGGCAACCCAGGACCAAGCCTCCACCATGGCCAGCCCTTTTCCTCCTCCTCTCAGCATTCCTCGCCATTCTGAAGCATGATTGTTTTCACCTCCTCTGGTCCACTGCCATCCCCTGCCTGCCCATGCTTGAGCCTCCCAGAATTTACTCCTGCTTCACCTCTCTGCAGCACCCCTCCTCACTGCAGCACTCACTCCTCTCTCAGTTTGCACTGCTACCTCAAACATCTACCTCGTGCTCCCATCACGCTTCTTTCTGTCTGCCTGTGATGCACCCTTCATCTCCAGCTGCCCCCACCCTCCCTCAGGTGCTCTCCAGAGATGTGAAGAAGGAGGTGAACAGAGAGGAAGATGAAGGGAGCAAAGCTGCCCACTGCAGGTCAGGCACCTAGGTGAACAAGAAAATGACCAAAGAAACACACCCGGACAATGGCAGCTATATTATGCGTGTCAAGGCTGTGGTTATGACCAGAGATGACTCCAGTGGGGGACGGTTCCCACAGGAAGGAGGTGGGATTAGTCACATCAGGATTTTTAAGGTCATGCATCCTGAAGGCAATGGACAAAGGAAATTTCTCATCCTGGTGAACAACAGAAAGACAAACTAGTGGTTTTGGAATGCTGTGTAAAAAAGGACTTGGTCTTTATCAAAGCCAATCCAATGTTTCATCCTCGGAAGGTTGAAAATAGGAAGGTTGGACTTACTTCCCAAAGCCCTGCTGGTACTTGAGGCTTTGACAGGGGAAAGAGGAAAGCAATCGAAGACCTTACAGAAGGCTCAACAACGTCATCTTCCACCATCCATGATGAAGCTGAGCTTGGTAATGGTGATGTTTTTTACAACAGCTACAGACAGCTCTTCTAATTCCTCTCAGAAGAAAGAACAACCTACTAAGACAATCTCCTCTCCCACATCCTGAGAGACCGGAGGATTTACATGCTGGGCCATCTCTACAACCTGTACCTCACAGACCACTATCACCTCCAACAGCCAATGCCCTACTGCCAGGTGAGCTTCCCAGCCCGCGATGAGGAGATGGTGCACACCAACACCCAGGAGAAGGGCTGGATGATGGGTTACAAGGACTATAGGCAAACCCCGGTGTGGCACAAGTGCCCTGATCCCTCATAGTACATGGACTCCTATGTGTGCTTCACCAAGGGCGAGGCCCCCAAGCACAACTACAACTACTCCTACTTGGACTCCTCAGTCTTTGGCCTCGACAAGGATCCCAAAGGCTGTGGGGACAGTGCGATCAAGACACAGCCCTCCTGGGGCAAGTCCCAGCCCTGGAAGGAGGATGGAGAGTGCTCCCAGTGCGTCTATTGCAGGGACATGTTCAACCACAAGGAGAACCCGAGAGGCCGCTCCCGACTCCGTGAGAACTTTTATTTGCTGGGTGAGCTGCATGCAGTGTGCTGACAGCATACTGTATCACTGTATGTCGGACCCCGAGGGAGACTATACAGACCCTTGCTTGTGCGATACTAGTGACAAGAAGTTTTGCCTCCGCGGGATGGCTCTTATTGCCTTGTCTTTCTGGGCCCCTTGTAAGTGCTGTTACCTGCCTCGTCGGACCTGCTACCACTTTGGAGTGATATGCAAGTGCTGTGGTGGGAAGCACAAAGCGGCCGTGTGACTCAATTTCCCTTCTTTCCTCCTCTATCCATAACCACAAGGGAAGTTGTCTCCTACATTCTCACTGCTCCCTCTCCCTGCCCCCCTGCTCCCTTCCACTCAAAGGAGCAAGGAGAGCAAGAGGCCTTCCAGCTCCCTGGCACTTTGAGGCACCACTCCAGCCTGAGCAACCTGCTGGTGGACTTTCCCCTCCACCCCATCCTCCACATGCATCAGCCACGTGCACACACACACTCACACACACATACACAGTGTGCTATGGGAAGGAACCTTCCGCCTAGACTCTTGTGTATTAATAACAATCTGTAATCAAACTAAGTGTTTTATACATGTGTTTATTTCCTGTCTTTCTTCTCCACCTCTTCCAGTTCAAAGGAGTCTGTAGTTAGAAGGGTTTTGGTGTGGTTTTGTAACTGTTTCTTCAAAGAGGATTCACAAGACTCTTTCTCTTGGTTCAGTTTTCTGTTCCTAGCATGCATCAGTTCCTGCAGAACTGTGGTGTCAGAATGATGAAACCCTACCAGAAGTATTTTAGCCTGCAGTCAGTTATTATGTATAGGAGGCGTATTTAGTCAGCCAAAGGGGTGCTGATGCAAAATACAGAAATTGGTTGGTTTTTATAAAGGGTAATTATTTGGGGTAGGAGCTTACAGATACCAGGCTATAAAGCATAAGTTACTTCCCTCACCAAGGTCTATTTTCAAGTGTTGGAGCAAGATGGCTGCCGTCGGCTGTGAGAATTCAGGCTTCCTGGGTTCCTCCCTTCCAGGGTCTTGCTTCTCTCTGGGTTCAAGGTTCCTCTCTTCCTGGAACACAAGCTTAAGCCTCCAGCATCAAACTCCAACATCAAAAACCCTCAACGCAGGGCAAACCCTGTAAAGTAGCTGGCTGCAGTTGTGTTGTTGTTAAGGACTATGGCAAAGAATCTCAGGCCAAGGATGTCATCGAAGAATATTTCAAATGCAAGAAATGAACAAATAAAAAAGTTTGCTCTCAAAAAAAACCAAAAAAACAATGTCCTACTGGCACAATATAATCTCATACGCCCAGAGGAAAAGACCCATTTACAAACATAATCCAATATTGCTTTTTGGAATTCATCAATAATATCAAACTGCTACAGGAGGTGAGCTAGTTAACAAAATCATGCCACAAAACTATATTGCTTTTTTTCTAAAGCCAAACTTTCCATGTAAGCTGCAGTTTTTGTCTTCAGTCCATTATTATTTTCTGCCCCCCAAAATTCTGTCAGAATTATTCAGTGATGCAAAACATTTACCTGTAAAATGACTGAGGATTGAGCCTTAACTTCAGATTAACTTGTGAGAATCAGGAGTGTTCTTAAACTGCATTATAGCCTCTTGGACCACGGACAGAAAGATAATTTAAAGTTTCTATGCATCTCCCAATCACTCCTAAATAGAACTTTGAAATTGTTTGCCACTATTTCAAAAATTTTTGTGATGTTAGATTAAAACATGAATGAAGTGAAAAAAAAAAAAAAAAGACATTCCCAGATAGATAAAAATTGAGGGAGCTTTTCACCACTAGGCCAGTCCTACTAGAGTTCTTCAGGTTGAAAGGAAAGGACAATAGACCATAGCTTGAAGCCACATGAAGAAATAAAGATCTCCAGTGATGTGGGTATATATAAATGCCATGTATTTTTGGTTTGTAACTGCACTTTTCTCTTCCTACAGGATTAAAAGACAGATGAATAAAATGCAATGATAAATCGATGTGTTGGACTTTATGTTTAAACGTGTATTTTGTGACAAGAACTACATGAAGTTGGGGGACAGAAGGGTGTAGGAACATAGTTTGTATATACTACGGGAGTTAAGTTGATATCAAAGTAAATGAAATGGTTATAGATTGAGGATGTTAAATTTAATCCCCATGGTAATTACAAAGAAAATATTGGAGAATATGCAAGCTCATAGAGATAGAAATTAGAGTAAGGTTGCCAGTAACGAGGGACAAGAGAAAAGAGGAATTAATGCTTAATGGGTGTAGGGTTTCTGTTTGGGGAGATGGGAAAGTTATAGTAATGGAAGGTAGTGAGAGTATACCACAGTATAGTGAATGTGATTAATCCCATCGAATGGTAGACATGGGAGCAGTTGAGATGGGAAAGTTTATGCTGTATTCATAGTCCCACAATTTAAAAAAAGAAGAAAGAACAGCTAAAGAGAAAATGAAAATTAAATGCAATACATGATTCTGAATGGGATCTAGCAAGGGAGGAGAAAAGGTTCAAAGGAATGCTACTAAAACATTGGAATAGAGATAAGTTTTATATCAATATTAAATTTATTGAACTTGATAACTGCACTTAAAGTAGTTACAAGTAGTGAATTTTCTTGTTCTTATGAAAAGTACAAGGCACTATCTAGTATTCAAGAAGCATAATGTACACAACTTATACTCAAGTATTTAGACAGCCGATAGGTAGACTGATATGGCAAATGTGGCAGAATGTTAAAATTGGTAGATCTGAGTATTGGGAAGGGGGTATGGGTATGTTAGAGATCCCTGTATTGGGTTTGTATTATTTTTGTAATTTTCCTTTAAATTTGAAAGTATTTCAAGGTTCTCTGTGCCTAGTGGAGCCTACATCAAATCTCAGTGTGTATTTCCATCTTTCTTTTCCATTTTTCAGCAAATTCTGTTCTTTCCCCCCATTTCCCAATTAAATTCTTTTTACTGGCCTAACTAGAAAAAAAGAATGTGGGTTTCATAAAAAGTTAGAAAAAATAGAATATGGCCATGATACCAAAGGTTCTTGTGGACCCCTGCCCAGTCAATTCCTACCCCTATTAAGGAACCCAAGCAGCCACTGCTTTGCTTTCTGCAATGATAGATAAGATTTGTCTTCCTTAGGCTTCATATAAATGGAATTATAGGGTACATAACTTTGGCAACTCTATTAGTCAGTTATTGCTGTGTAACAATTACCCCACCAACTTGGCCCTTTTAAACAGCAAACATTATTTAAGTTACAAAGTTTCTGAGAGTTGGAGATGTGTAAGTGGATTCGATGGGTGGTTCTGGCTCAGGTCCCTCATGAGATTGCTATTAAGCTGTCACCTGGGGACCGCAGTCTCTGAACTGGGGTAGGGTGATCCTCTTCTAAGCTGACTCACCTGATTGTGGTCAAGAGGCTTCAGTTCCTTGCTGCTTGGCCCTCGCCAAAGGACTGCTCACAATGTGGCTTCTCCCAGAGTCAGGAGAGAGTAAAAGCCATACTACCTTTTATGGCCTAGTTCCCAAGTCATGTGCCAGCACTTCTGCCTCATTCTATATATTAGAAGCAAGTCACTAAGTCCAGTCCACACTTAAAGGGAGCAGATTACACAAAGGACTGAATTCTAGGAAGTGGGGACTTTGAAGGACATCTTGGAGGCTAGCTAGCATAGTCTGCCCTCTGCCCCATCCCCTCATTGATTCATGTTCCTTCCACGTGCAAAATCCGTTTGCTACCTCCTAAGACCTCAGGTTCTTATTATAACAGTTCAAAGCCCAGAACTGCATTGTATACATGAGGTACAGGTTTGAATGAGTCTCCTTTAATGTAGCTCCTTACATAAAGTTCCTCAAGTATAGTTTTCAATTTTTAGAGCTGTGAAACGAAATAGGCAAGTAATCTGCTCCCCTTCCTCCAGCATACAATGGTGGAACAAGTTTAGGATAACCTCTATGGATATTCCTGCTCAACAAGAGGGGAAATGGGGATTACAAAGGCATCTCTGATCCATAAAAATTCTGAGATCCATCCTAGAAAATACTGTGGGTTCCTTGATTAGGACTCAGTCCTATTTCTGCCCAGAAGGGACTCGATGGCTTTTGATTTCACTCTCTGAGTTACCTTTCCTTTGTCATGAAGGGCTGCATGTGTTTGTAGCTGAGTTGTTTTCTTAGCTTGCTTTTTTCCTGTAGAATTTTGGGAGTCTAAAGGCCTCTCTTCATTTTATACTGTCTCTGTCCCATTCAGTCCAAGCTGCTGGTGGTTCTACTGATAGTTTTTATTTTATGTTTTTTATAAAGACTTATTTATTTCTCTCCCCTTCCTCCCCATTGTCTGCTCTCTATGTCTGTTCACTGTGTTCTTCTGTGTCCGCTTGCATTATCCAGTGGCACTGGGAATCTGCGTCTCTTTTTTGTTGAGTCATCTTGCCGCATCAGCTCTCCGTGTGCGCAGCGCCACTCCTGGGCAGGCTGCGCTTTTTTCACGTGGGGCGGCTCTCCTTACAGGGCGCAGGCCTTGTGCGTTGCGCACCCCTATGCAAGGGCGCCCCTGTGTGGCACAGAACTCCTTGCACGGCAGCACTGTGCATGGGCCAGCTCACCACATGTGTCAGGAGGCCCTGGGGATTGAACCCTGGACCCTCCATGTGGTAGATGGATGCTCTATCAGTTGAGCCACATCTGCTTCCCCGATAGTTATTTTAAACATATGTTGGATCTACTGTGAATCTTTTTAGGGTCCACTCCTTGAGACTAAAGTTATACTCACAAATCTTTTTAAAAAATGTTTATTTATTTATTTTTAATTATAAAATACACCTGACACAAAAATTATTGTAATCATTTTAATTGGGCAATTTTTTGACATTAATTACACTGACAATATTGTATAATTTTTACCATCCCAAGTCTCTTCGATATAAGCCCTTCTCTACTTTGGACTTCTGCTGAGAGCCAATATGGTTAAGCTTCCTAGAAGACTTATTGTTTATTGAGAGGATCTGTTAGTCACACTCTTAAAATTTTTAGAGGGCTTTTGGGAAGGGGCTGTGGCTCAATCAGTTGGGCTCTCATCTACCATATGGGAGGCCCTGGGTTCATGTCCCAGGGCCTGCTTGTGAAGGCCGGCTTGCCCACACACTGTGGAGAGCCACTGGCCCAGGCACCGCTGGCCTGCAAGCCCTGCAGAGAGCTGACTCAGCAAGGTGACACAATAAAAAGGGAGACAAGCGAAAAACACAGAAGAGCACTCAGCGAGTGGACACAGAGAGCAGACAACAAGCAAGTCACAAGGGGGGGGGGCGGGAATAAATATAAATAAATAAAATGCAGACACAGAAGCACGCACAGCTAATGGACACAGAGAGTAGACAGCAAGGAAAAAAAAGCCACAGGGCGGGGGGGAATAAGAAAATAGTAAAAAAAAAATCCTTCGAGGGCTCTTTATTTGACTGACAGGTACCCTGACGCACTACCTTTGAGCTTTCTGATAGCACAGACACACCCTTAGCTTCATCTTCAGACATTTTCCTAGTAGTACCCTTGATTTGATCTTCACTTGAAAATCATTTTTTGAAATTATTATTATTATTTAAATTTATTTCTCTTCCCTTCCCCAACCCCACCAGTTGTCTGCTCTCTGAATCCATTCGCTGTGTGTTCTTCTGTGTCCTCTTGTATTCCTGTTAGCAGCACTAGGAATCTGTGTCTCTCTTGGTTGCCTCATCTTACTGCATCAGCTCTCCATGTGTGCGGCACCATTCCTGGGAAGGCTGCACTTTTTTCATGCTGGGCGGCTCTCCTTATGGGGTGCATTCCTTGTGCGTGGGGCTCCCCTACGCGGGGGACACCCCTGCATGGCACAGCACTCCTTGCGCACATCAGCACTGCGTGTGGACCAGCTCATCAAACGGGTCAAGGAGGCCCTGGGTTTGAACCTTGGACCTCCCATGTGGTAGGCGGATGCCCTATCTGTTGGGCCAAATCCACCTTCCTGAAATTCATTTTTTATTTTTAACATCACTTGCCATCGAGAGAGGCTGGTAATCTTCAAACTTGGGTCCTTTTTGTTTAACTGTCCTTCCCTTATTTTTATCTTTCTTTTCTTGCATTTTACTATAAACAGCAAGAAGAAACTAAGCATTGTCCTCACATTCAGCCTGGAAGTCTTCATCTGATCACTCCGTTTTTTAGTATTCCACATTACTGCAGTCAATACTATTACTAAACTTTTGCTCCTGCAAGACAGGGATCCCCTTTCCAATAAGATTTCCCTCACTTTCCTTAATAAGGAGTCCATTAGCTTTCACTGAAATTAAAAAAAAAACATTATTCTTATGGGATGTATTGGTGTGGGTGTGATATATTTATTAAACGATGCATAGTATAGTGTGGGCTTTTTAAGGGTCCAGTGGCTTTCACCTGGTTGGCAAAGGGGTCCGTGGAACAAAAAAGGTTAAGAACACCTGCTTTAAGTCCTCACTGGCAGCATTCTCAAAATCCAGAATTCTACAAAGAGTGTGTTCAAGACACTTTAAACTTTCATTAACACTCTGGTCAAAGTCCTTACAGCTTTTCCAGCTTCTGCTCATTTCCTGGTTCCAAAGCAATTCCAACATTTTTGTTACATTAGTACCCTGTTCTCGGTGCCAAAATCTGTATTAGTTACCCTATTGCAGTAAAACAAGTAACCCTCAAACTCAGCAGCTTAAAACAACAGGCATTTATTAATCTCACACAGTTTCTAAAGGCCAGGAACTGGGAGAGACTTAGCAGGGGGAGTCTGGCTCAGGGTCTCTCATGAGGTTGCAGTCAAGCTAGCAGCTGGCGCTGTAGTCTCCAAAGACTTGACTAAGGCAAGGGACCCATGTCCACGCTCACTCATACTGCTGTTGACTAGTCAGTTTCTAAATTTATGAGATGCGCCATAGGAGTGTTTACAACTTGGCTTCCTAGAGAAAGAGATAGAGAGAGAGACAGAGAGACAGAGAGAAAGAATGAGGGTGGGAGCAACAATGCATTTATTATGATCTAGATTCCAAGTGACCCTGCCTTATTCTGTTCGTTATAATCAAGTCACAGGGAGTGGATGTGGCTCAAGCAGTTGAGTGCCTGCTTCCCACACGGGAAGATCCTGGGTTTGGTTCTCGTTACCTCCTAAAAAACAAAAACAAAAACAGAAAAACAAGAAGTAAACAATGAAATAATCAACTCAGGGGAGCTGATGTGGCTCAGTGTTGAGTGCTGGCTTCCCACATACAAGATTCAGGGTTCAATCCCCAGAACCGGTACTTCACTCATACACACACAAAAGCAAGTCATGAATTACAGCCCGCATTCAAGGGGAGGAGATGAAATAAGGGCATGAATCCAGGAGACAGGGATTATTGGGGCCATCTTAGAGTGTGGCTACCACAGCAAGCTACTTAACCTGTCCTGTGTATGAATCAGTTACTTCACCTGTAAAATACAAATAATCGTAGTATTTAATTCACATAGTTGCTGTAAGGTAAAATGAGAGAATATATTTAAGGCTATAGCAATATCCCCTTAGAACAATACTTGGCACCAAGTGAAAATTTCATATATGTTGACTCTTACTATTGTTTTAAACATGTGAATGACTATCAAGTCTTTATCTCCCGAGCACTAGTTCTACTTTGCCAACTGCCTGCATGAGTCCCAGTAACTTAAATATATATGTCCAAAAATAGCATCTTTGAATTCATTAAGACTCTTTTAGTCACCAGCTCAAGAAAGAAAGAAAAAAGAAAATCCAGGGCTCTAAAGAAGTCCAGAAGATGATCGCCAGAAACTCCAGGCCCTGATTCCATCAGTTCTTGCACCCCCAATGAAATGAGATTTTCTTTCTCCCACTAATTTTGCCAAAAGTCTCAAGATTGCCTTTCATTGTTCCAGTTTTTATCTCAACGCCATTCCTGAAACAAAAGTGGTGACACCATGGCTTTGGGGTGAGGCCATTGAAGAAGGCTTAGCTCGCCATAGTTTTTATCAGTTCCCCATTCTTTAATGGGGAACCATTGATGCTTCCTTATTCTTACATAAATTTCTGTGCAAACACAGCTTATAGTTCTCCACTCCTACCATTATATTAACATTCATAAACAATTCTTTGTAAAAATTATAGTCATTTAGATGGTCTGGGAGATGAAATGTTCTGATTGGTCAGACCTAGATCTTGTGTCCACCATTGAGCTAAAGACTATGTCAACCACATCCGAACCACAAGAATTGAGAATGTGGAAGAGTTGTGTGCTTTAAGAAACCTGGAGCACTAAGATCAGAAGCAGGTGGAGTGGATGCTGAGCAGACAAAACCAACAGATGTTCATCTCAATCACCTTCCTTCCCAGTTCATTCCTTTTCTTTTGTTATTTCCTTCAGTAAAGGTCACCACTTTTGGGCTGACAACCTTCAAGTCACCTCTAACACCTCCTTCTGCTCTGCCCCAAACACCCAGATCAATCAATGCCAAATCCTTTTGCCCAGAACATGTACTCTGGTTTCCTTCTTTCCTGCCTCTGTTTCTAGAGTTCCCTCCAGCTAGAATACCCTCTCACTGTAATTCTGTCTGGTTCATTTCACAAATATCCTAAAAGCTGGCTTAAGAACACCATTTTCATGAAGTACACTATCAATTCACTGGGAGGATTCCAATGAGTCACCGACTTACAGGAAGAGAGTGCTATGTCCACTTTTATTTGGGAACTGTTCTCACATTTGAATGTGATCTCCAGAAATTAGAAAGCCTTGGGAAACAGATACAGGCTAGAAGCTGGCCCTTCACCAGCTTCTTTCTCTCCTCTATCCACATATTCATTTTCCTTCACACAAAGCAAGTATCTTGCCAATGCCAAATTTGCCTACATATAGAAACCCCTTCAGCCAGAAACATGACATTGGGGAAATGTTTTAAAGATTTCAAATCAGTGCCTCAATTTGTGAAACCTTATTGAAGCTTCTGAAAGGCCTATTTAATTTTGTTTTCTTTTCCCTTTCTGGCTTCAGTTTGAATCTGATGGGTCTCTGTCTCATTACCTTCAGGAGGTCCTCTGTTAATACACTTATATCTTGACATACACACTCCAGTGGATGTGTGAGCTTTGCCTGGAGTTCCATGTGGGGAGCCCTTGGCCTCCACATACATTAGGAACAAAATTTGTGACACAAAACACTCTTTAACTGGGGTAATTTTAGCTGGTCTCTTTAAGTAGATATCAGGTCTACTTGGAATCTGTTTTACTCCCCTTTGTTTTTCTCTTGAAGATCTTCATCCCTCTCTTTTCATTTTTCCAATTTTCTACTTTAAGTGTTCAGCTGACAGAGAGACAGTAGCTTAACACACACACATACACGCTACCACTAGGCTGATCTTAAATGTAAGCCCAAACCTGTCTAACTTTCGCAGGGCTGCCGAGTCAGAGAGGAACCTTCAAAATAACTTTTGTGTTGGAATCTTGGCCGGTCTTTGCTGACAATGACACATTCCAGATTGTCATTTGTCTCTGACTTGCTCTCCCAAATGCTTCCATGGAGTTATGCCACTTATCACCTGCTTAATATGTGTCACTTCATCAGCAAATACAAATGTCACTAGAAAAGCCTTCCAGTGAATGAAGGCAGTAAAGGATTGCAACAAAAAAAATTTGGGGCTTCTTTTAATCCAATTTCTAATTCTGCTTCTGAGATCTTGCCTGTTGCTGGGGTTCGTTGGGTAGTTATTATATGCAGGCATGTTGTATTTAGATTACAGGGAAAGTTCTTCAGATAAATGGGCCCTGATTGGTAGGATGAACTGCCCTTGAAACTCAATAACCCTGACAGTAAATTTAATCAGAATAAGTGACAGTGATTAAAAACAAATGTTCATAAATGTTATGGAGCTACCAAAAATTAGGTCATTGGTTTTCAGGGCACTTCTACAGACTTTTCACAATCATAATATTTTGTTAATTAAGTGAGCTTTTGAAAGTGAGAAGCTGACAGTTTTGGCTAGGTCAGACATAGGAGACAGGCACTGTGGTGCCTTACCAGCAAAACATTATAGTCATAAACTATAAAAAAAAGTATTCTGCTAATACTTTTTGAAGCTGCATCTTCTCCCATGCCTGAGAGGCCTCTGAGAACCCGTTTGTCAGAGTGAAGATCATTGCCTCCAGATTTGGTTAAATCTTCAATCTCATGTTCATGTTATAGCAACTATGGATTTGGACTTAAAGGTAAAGAAAGAGTTAAATGATTGTGCCAACATAGCATCGAATCCAATCTCCCCAACAACAACAACAACAACAACAGACAAACAAACAAAACCAAAGTCGCAACTAGCATGAAGTTCTCTGACAATTTCAATTTTTGAAGATGTAATTTTTTTTCTCCATTGGTAACTGGGTAGTATCATGAATTTATAAACAAGTTGAAACCAAGGACATAAATTTTCAGGCAATTTTAAAAAGTAAATCTGATCATGTCACTCTCCTGCTTGGAATGCATCAAAGACTCCGTAAATTTCAGGTCCAAACCTCACTTACATAGTTTAGCTCCCCAAGCTTGACCTCTGCCCACCTCTCCAGCTGCCTGGGCCCAACCCCCACATTATCCCTCTGGTTCTGCCCATCAGAAACCAATGGCGATTTCACACTCTGCGCCTAAGCTTATGCTGCTCCCTATGCAGAGCCAAGACCGCCTTCTTCACCTGCTCTACTCCTGCTGCCCTTTCAGGCTCTCACCTGCCCTCGCTTCCCTCCATGCCTTACTCCCAGACACATACACACCTCTAGATGTTCTGGAGCATCCTATTTATTTATTTTTAATTAAAAAAATTTTTTTTAAGTAGCTTTAGATTCCATGAATGTTAGTTAAAACATATAAGGGATTCCGATATGTCCCCTCCCTCCCCCTCCCACACTTTCCCACATCAACAGCATCCCTCATTAGTGTGGTGCATTTGTTACAATCGATGAACACATATTGAAGCATTGCTACTAACCATGGATTACAGTTTACATTATAGTTTACACTCTGCTTCTCACAATTTTGTAGGTGATGGCAAAATATACAACAGCCTGTATCTATCAGGGTGATGTCATGCAGGACAGCTCCAGTATCCCGAAAATGCCCCCTTATTACACCTATTCTTCCCTCTACCTCCCTTCAGAACCTCTGATGGCCGTTGCCCTTATATCAATAAGAGTTTTTCCATTGCTAGAATAATAATAAGTCTATAGTAGAATAATAAGAAGTCTACTGGAGTCAATTGTTCATTCCCAAGTCTTGAGAGTTTTGGGAGGGTGATGCCCACTCTGCTTCAAATTGAGAGTGAGCTTAGATCCTATGGGGCAGATGGATGGAACTATCTTGCGTGCAGTTGCAGACACTCTGTTTCTTGGGATGGGCGTTGTCCATCATCATCTCTTTTTTATTGTCCTGAGTGAGTCCAGTGAACTGGAGAGTAGGTGTTGCAACTCTGCTGAAATTTAGGGCACAACTAGCACATGGACCGATCAAAGATTTAAGTCACTGGGACATACATTTATCAAGTATAGTGCTAATTATAGGTTTGAGAACCCTATATATATTTTTAATTTTTATTTATTTATTTTTTAAGATTTATTTTATTTATTTCTCTCCCCGACCCCCCAGTTGTCTGTTCTCTGTGTCCATTCACTGTGTGTTCTTCTGCATCCACTTGTATTCTTGTCAGCGGCACCCGGAATCTGTGTCTCATTTTGTTGCTTCATCTTGCTGTGTCAGCTCTCCATGTACCATGTGTGAGGTGCCACTCCTGGGCAGGCTGCACTATTTTCACATGGGGCGGCTCTCCTTACGGGGTGCACTCCTTCAGTGTGGCACACCTCTACACGGGGGTGCCCCTGCATGGCACGGCACTCTTTGTGCATGGCAGCACTGCACATGGGCCAGCTTACCACACAGGTCAGGAGGTCCTGGGGTTCGAATCCTGGACCCTCTGTATGTGAGAACCTTATTTAGAGTGTTGCTTTTAAATACCTCACAACAATGGTCTTATTTGTCTGTTTCCCCCTCTAAACTTAGAGTGTGCCTCATTTCCATACTAACAGAATAAGTGCTTACTAATTTTTATTGAATAAAAGAATAATTTAATTGTCCATTCCTGTTTCTGGAACACAGAGTATCCCAGAATGTCTTTTTTTTTTTTTTAAGATTTATTTATTAATTTAATATCCCCCCCCCAGTTGTCTGTTCTCTGTGTCTATTTGCTGCGTCTTGTTTTTCTTTTGTTCGCTTCTGTTGTCGTCAGCAGCACGGCAAGTGTGGGTGGCGCCATTCCTGGGCAGGCGGAACTTTCTTTTGCGCTGGGCGGCTCTCCTTACGGGTGCACTCCTTGCATGTGGGGATCCCCTACGCGGAGGACACCCCTGCGTGGCAGGGCACTCCTTGCGCGCATCAGCACTGCGCATGGGCCAGCTCCACACGGGTCAAGGAGGCCCGGGGTTTGAACCGCGGACCTCCCATGTGGTAGACGGACGCCCTAACCACTGGGCCAAGTCGGTTTCCCCCAGGATGTCTTTTGGCACATTTCTGATTAACAAGTTCTAGGACCCTCAAAAAGAAAGAAGTCCAGTCAGTCTGTAAGATTCGATACAGTTAACTTTGAGCAAGACATTTGTTCTGGGCACGTTAATGTACATTTGCTCATTTAATCCTTCCAACAACTTTCCCATGTAGTCCTGTTTTCACTGTTGTACAGATGAATATACTGCCTAAAGCCCAAGCAGCCAGGAAGTAGCAGAGTTGGGGTTCACTTCCAGATCTTTATGATTTAAAATTTTGTTTTCTTTACACATAGCATAGATGTATACTTCCCTCTTCTTTCTGTAGGAGGATCA
The DNA here is from genome assembly GCF_030445035.2 of Dasypus novemcinctus. Classification (NCBI taxonomy): domain Eukaryota; kingdom Metazoa; phylum Chordata; class Mammalia; order Cingulata; family Dasypodidae; genus Dasypus; species Dasypus novemcinctus. The sequence goes on along the minus strand of NC_080675.1, from coordinate 166,645,666 downwards.
GGGTAAAGAGTACATTTCTGGTTTCTGTATTTTGAAAGAAGGAAGTGCAGATTAGTGAGAGTTTTAGGGGCCTAAGTCTTTCTGGAGTTAGAGCACAAGGTGATCCTGATACCCCCAGACCCCAAATTTACTCATGAAATTCAGATTCAGAGGAACAGGTTGAGCTAGACATCGTGGGGAGAACTTGGACAATGCTTTTTCATTTTGTTTAAGTCTGTACAAATCTGTGCTCTTGCATTTAATATATCATGCAGAAATTGTACTGATATTTTCTTTTTGGCTAGTTCATGCGGCAGTTATTATTTAATAATACAAATAAATCTATACCCCCATTTTGGATGTGTTATGTATGCACCTTTAATGAGTTCCTGGGTACAGTGAGGAACAGAATGAGACAGGTGCACTTTCACCAACATGGCTTTAGGGTTGTCTTCTGCCACAGTAGCACCGATGAGGTTTAGTCCATGACCTCAATCCCAAAGACCTGCCCAGGCTGTCTCTCTCAGGGCTGGTGCCCATTAGAACACCTTTTCTCCCCTGGGCAGTCCACTGGGATTTATGACACCAGCTGCACTTTGGCAAGCCCTGGCCTAGGATTAACTTGGCAGGGAGAATATTCTGCGACTCCTCTGACTCATAACTTTGGGGCCAACTCTGAGCACCCAGCGTCAGCCCTGCCCTCTTTCGCCTTTTCTCTGTGCTGATTCACATGGGTTGGGATTTTATTGTTAGCAGTCATAATTGCATATGGGTGGAAATTGGACTTTAAAGATGACAGGAGGCCAAAGTCTAGGACTTCTTCTAGCTTTATTATTCTCTGTATCATTTTTCTTCATCCTAAAAAGGAAGGGAAAGAAAGAAGAGAGGATAGGAGGAAAGGAGGAAGAAAGACAAAAAGTAAAAGCAAGAAACATTCCACCAATCCACACTGAAACCTTTTGTCTTCTGCCCTCCATTTTTTTCTCCAAGCCTTTGGAAAGGCCTGCCCTGGATCTAGTTCACATGAGAGGAAGTCGGGTATAGTAGAAAGGGTATTGATTTGGAGTCAGCATATCTGAATAATTGTGTGACCTTGGAGAAGTTATTTAATGTCTCTGAACCCCAGTTTCCTTATCGATAAGAGAACAATAACAACATTTACCTTGTAAGGCTGTTACGATGGTCAGGAATAAAGTACATAAAGTATAAAAGACAGCATTTAATATGTGGTGAATATTATTGTTATAGTAATTTTTAAGAGGCCCTTTGAAGCAGTGAGAAGGTAGCCTCACAGAGTAGATTAAAAGTTTCAATTTCATTCCTCTGAAATTGTGGCAGATTGTTTTATGCTCCCTTTGAAGTAGGATCTGGGTTCTGTCTGGTTGGCTGTCATGGTGGATGGGTCCCAGGAACTGACTCAGGCTGTGAGGGTACCCAAAGCAATCAGTACAGGAGAGAATCAGGCAATAAATGGGAGCCAAGTCCTGCCGGGAGCAGTAGGAACTAGGGATCAAAGAACTCTGGCCTCGTGGCCAGCAGCTTTCTACCTAGTAACTAACTAATCTTGGGCAAGTTGCTTAGATCCTTCTGACTTGGTTCTCTTATCTATCCCTATCTCTTTGGGTTGTGAGAATTGGAGGAGGCCACGCATGTAAAGTGCTTAGTGCAAATAAAGTACTAAGGAAAAAATGATCCTAGTTGTTAAAGAGAGAGAGGTTGAAACTTATCAGTTTCAAGCGCAGTTTGGTATAGACTTTGCAGCAATGGCGGGTTCAATGTCAGCTCTGCTATCATCTGTAAAAGGGTATAATAATAGCTTTTGAATCTATACTTACTGCATAAGTTTGTTATCAGATATAAATAAGTGAATGTAGATTAAGCATCTAGAATACTACTTGGCATACTTGGCATACAGTACTATGGTCAAGTACTGTATAAATTCTTACTAAATAGATAAATGGGGTAGAATGGTAGGAAAAAGAATCCTTTGACCTGAACTAGAACGGGGAGTAAAGGAAAAAAGCAGTAGTGAAACAAGAACATCCAAGACAATTGCCCTAAGTAGAGCTGAAATATTCATATTCAAGGCCCTTGTTTTTGTTTTTTCTTAATTGGTTGCAGGCAGTGAGGTGCAAGAGTATGTCAGCCTGGGTTAAAAGTCAGGATCTGGGTGAACACAGTCCTTCCAATTTGCTTCGGGGTCCAGGAAGATACTATGGTGTCACCATCCCAGCAAGTGCTGCTTCCTTAGCTTCCCATACAAGGTGCCTGAGGAGAGCGGTTCTACCACTTTTCTGGGGGATTGGGCTTGCTCGGGGAAAGCCCACTCGGCAGGGCAAGGCTGCTGCTTTAGAGAGGCCCACGGCTGTTTCTAAGGCCAGCTTATTGAGTTGGTGGGAAACCGTGACAACCTCTACTTCTGCCATCTGACTTTGGTAGACAAGCAGGATGTAAAATATTCAAATTCCAGTGATAGAGCCAATTGTGCAAATTCCTGACAGGCAAATTGAAGCCCATTATCTCTAATTACAGTTGCCTGAATTCCAAGTCAGAGAGACCCTGTTTTCCAGCAGTTAGTGATAGCAGCTGCTGCTTTTGTGCCAAATGCACCCAAGGCAAGCCCCAAGAATGGAGATGAGCAGCCTTCACAGGGTATTCTTGGCAGCTGCTGTTGAGAAACCTCAATCTCTTCTGCCGAAAACCTTCCAATGGCTCCCAATAGCTCTCAGGAAAACTCTCTCGTTTGACCTGGTCCACCTGTCTTGAATTCTTCCCAGCAACCTTTACTTAAGTCATACTGATTTATTTGTTTATAAGGAACTACTCGATTCCTGATTCCATCGTATTGCTACGCATATGTGATTTAATCCTTCCGCCTGGAATTACCTCACTCCTGACTCCTACTTGTACTTAGAAACTTAGGACTATTCCCTCCTCTTGTCTGAAAAGCCCTCGCTGACGTTCACAGGTTGGATTTTGTTCCTTTTCTCTATGCTCACAAATAAAGCACCATCATTCTTTTCTTTATTTGTTTATCTCCCCAACTAAACTACAAGCTCCTTGAGGGCAGAGACCATATCTTATAAGATTGTCTCAGAACCCAGCACGGTATTCAGCCTCAGGGGGCATTCATCCTGTGAATGATAGCCAAGTGATATTCTTTCTTGCTTAAGAATTAATGAGATTGTTCTTTCACTTGATTAGGTTTAACAATTTCTCTTGGCATTCCTGGTAAAACCTACGCTAAACTCAACTCACCTCATGCCCTTCTTTCTTTGATGCCGTTTAATCAAGGGGTTTGTGTTCCCTGGGCATATAACAAGGCATAAAGACTTAATCATTCAAAGGAAGCAGATTTGGCCCTACGGATAGGGGGTCCGCCTACCACATGGGAGGTCCAGGGTTCAAACCCTGGGCCTCCTGACCCGTGTAATGAGCTGGCCCATGTGCAGTGCTGATGCACACAGGGAGTGCCCTGCCACACAGGGGTGTCCCCTGCGTAGGGGAGCCCCACGCGCAAGGAATGTGCCCCATAAGGAGAGCTGCCCAGTGCAAAAAAAGTGCAGCTTGCCCAGGAATGGAGCCATACACACAGAGAGCTGATGCAACAACAACAAAAAAAGAGACACAGATTCCTACAGAAGAACACACAGTGAATGGACACAGAGAGCAGACAACTGGGTGGGGGTGGGGAAGGGCAGAGAAACAAATAAAAAATAAATCTTAAAAAAAACTATCATTCTTGTTGTTTCTATTTCAGCATGGTAGGCTACTGAGTCCTCATTTAAATACAATTTAGTATTACTCTGCTCATGGCCATCAACAAAGCCCAAAGGTTATTATTCATTTTCTACTCAAAGTACTACTTGAAGTATAGCTATTAAGCAATGCCTACTTTAAGAAGTACAAAAATGTATTTATCTAAATGACTGTCCAGCCTCCTCTCTTGTGATAACATTGTTGCTATTCAAAGTATTTGGGGCCTCTACATTTTTTTTTGCCCCCAGAGGCAGTTGATGATCCTTGTTTGAAGAGTGGTCTCCTTACTGCAGAACCCAAACCAACAACAAATGATATAGTCCAGTTTGAATCAGCTACCTTATCTAATTGCTGGAAATAGTGTAGGGTTTCCCAAAGGTTGAGTATGCACACCATTAGTGGGAGTTTGGATATTTTAGGTAGTACTCAAACATTTTTAATAATAGTTACATAATTATTTTAATGTGTATTGAAATAAATGTAATGCGAGCAGATGCGGTTCAACTGGTTGAGCGCCACTTCCCACATGGGAGGTCCTGGGTTTGGTTCCTGGTGCCTCCAAAAACCAAACCAAATAAACAAACCAAAAACAAGCTAAGCAAATGAAGAAGCCAACTTTGGGAGCTGATGTGGCTCAGTAGTTGAGTGCTGGCTTCTCACATATGAGGTCCCAGGTTCAATTCCCAGCCCCTGGTACCTAGGGGGAAAAAAAGTATGTAACAATCAAACCCATAATTTCATGGATATTGCATAAGAAAAAGTTGAGCTTAGTTAAAGAAAAAGTGAGTTAATTTGTTGTAAGATATTAACCGATAATCCAGGTTATGAGGATAAAACAAAGACTGTGAAGAGGGTACATAAGTGACTAAAGTGTCAGAAATATGGTTGGAATGAAGAGAGTAGAGGCTATGGGGTTCCAGTTATTTTACTTATTGGCTGGGAGTATGTGAGTAAGTTACTTAACCTCTCTGAGGTTGGCTTGTTCATCCATAGAATGAGGAGAGTGAGTTATAGTGGTGATTAGAGGAAAGGTTCATAAGGTACCTGGTGTACGGTGCCTAAAATGCTCCACAGTGAAAACTATTTAAATAAAAATCACATCCACTTTCATAGGACAAACGAATTGAGGCTATTTTAAAGAAGGTGCAACTAACTTCAAAGAAAGGACCAGCCCCTGTGTGGGGGAGCCCTACACGCAAGGAGTGCACCTGGTAAGGAGAGCCGACCAGCGCGAAAGAAAGTGCAGCCTGCCCAGGAATGGTGCTGCACACGGAGAGCTGACACAACAAGATGACGTAACAAAAAGAAACACAGATTCCCATGCCACTGACAACAACAGAAGCGGACAAAAAGAACACGCAGCAAATGCACACAGAGAACAGACAACTGGGGCGGGGGTAAGGGGAGAAAATTAATGAAATAAATTTTTAAAAATATATATATATATTTTAAAAATATATAGCTAAAGAAAAAATATATTCATGTACGTATCCTTTGTACATAAATATCTACTTATCTAAAATATTACTTGATTTTTCAAGTAATAAAACTGAAAAAAAAACATAAAAAAAGGGACCAAATGAGACATTTTATTAAATGTGATGAGCAAAGGTGGCAGCTCAATGGATAGTTTTTCAAAGACTGCTTTGAAGGAACAATATATTCATTTGAATCTATTCACTTGGAAAGGTTTGTTAAGGCCCCAGTGGCATAATTAAATAGTCAAGGAGTCATACCTTTTATATGGCTAATTAGATTGATGCTACCCTTGAACTGGAGGAGTGTCTATATCCTAGACATAGAGCCAGTGAAAGCCTGTCCTCTACTGACCCTTATAACAGCTCTCTCTCTCACCATTTGGCTAACTAGAAGCTCATGGTCAAACTCACAGCTCAGCTCTAGAACTATGTGTGAACTACTTGCCCTCCCCTTTCATCTCTATCTCCTAATGTAATATGTAATGATACATCCCCTAGACCTGATATTTATCTTATTTTATTATACAGATTCTCATTTTTTATGTGTGCAGTAAGAAAGGGAGCACCTAAGTAAATAAGTTGACAATAAAAGTCATGCCATCTTTCATCATCTTTTGTCAGGAGCCAACAGCTTATCATCTGTGTCCTACCAGAATTTTGCACCACCCAGAAAGTATTCTTCTTTCTTGGACCAGCCACTCTAAAATCTGAAGGCATGGATGGACATACTCACAAGGGGCTAAAAGTAATCATTTCATATATTGAGTCAAGTATTTACCCTTGGATTTTCCTCAGCCATCATAGATTTACAAAAGACAAACAAGATCTCTTTATGTCTCAGTTTAGTGAGTTTTCTTTTTCATTTCACTTTATATGGAAGTAACCTACAATTAAAGACTAAAATATAGCAGGTTAACTGTTGGATGTTTTACATCCATGTAATCTCATCTGATCTCACAAGAACTCTGAGAGTGGAAATTATGATAGCCTGTTTCTAGATGAGAAAACTGAATCTTAATGAGATCAAGTGTGGTGCACAGCATCAACTTCTGATGGAGGGAGTACAGACTTGACCCCAAATCTGCATGACTCCAAAGACTCTAAGAAAACTTTGATGCATCTGGTATCCTTTCTTTTATTGTTTGTCCAAATATTCATTCACTCATTGAACCAATATTCATTGAGCTCCTACGATGTGCCAGGTTCTTTGTAGGCAATGGGAATTTAGCAGTGCACAACATACAACTCTCTCGGCTCCTATCACTTACTTTGCAGCAACAGGAAATAGATAAGGAACTAAACAAGGACATAAAATAAGTAGCACATCTATAGTGATGAGTGGAAAATAAAGCAGGGAAGGGGGTCATGGAGTGTTGGATTGTGGGGAGTCATAATTTAAAACAGAGTGGCCAGGAAAGGCCCTACTGAGAAGGAGACGGTTGAGCCAAGACATGAAAAAGGTGAGTTCTTTCAGAATGTCGTTAACTCTGAGGTCCCGGAAGTTGAAGAGCGACTTTTTTTTTTCTCAAAGCCGTTGTATCAGGACTCCATCTCTTGAAAATGGCACAAAAAATGGAAATTTATTAGCTCACATTAAGGAAAAGTCCAGGCCATGCTGGATTCAGGGGTCAATGTCATTAGGGCACAACCTTCCTTATTTCTTATATATCTGCTTTTCCCTGTGGTCGCTTTATTTTTCAGTGCCAGAGGGAGGGGAAATGGCTGCCATCAGCCGCGAGCCAACATCTTGGCGGGTTCAAACCCAGAAGGAAAGAGAAGGCGCCCTTGTCATAACAGTCTGAGCACAAGCCTGTGGCCTCTCGCTGGTTGCAGTTTCTTCCAGACACAATCCCGTGATGGGGCATGTACGGCTCTCATTGGCTGGGCCTGAGTCACCTGACTACCCCTGAGGTCAGAGGCAGACACAATCCACTAATAGCAGGGGAGGGCGGGGCCCAGAGGCCCTTGGGGTGTTGCCCGCAGGAAGTGAATGACCTTGGGTGGAGAAAGCAACAGGTATCCCTCTCAGGGATGTGTGGTTCTGACCCTGCACCTCCTTATGTTTCCTCTGGGGGCTTCAGTGAGCCACATAGTGTAAGTGCCTGACATTCACGGCTTTTAGAGCCTTGTTCTTCTCAGGCTGATATACTACCCTAGACCCTATATACCCTAACTTTCTAGGGACACAGTCCTAAATTTTCCAAACAGAACCCACTACTTTAATAGAAACTCACTGTTTTCCTGGGAAGCTTATGCTTTGGTGCTGGATGGTCCTGGGATCAGATTTTGACTTCACCACTTGCTTGGGGCATATGGGATCTTGGGCAAGTCATGTGACTGCCTTGAGCCTGTTTTTTTTTATTTGCATAATGAGTTCATTGAGAAAAGTAAATAAATAACCATGTATAAAGAGGCTAGCATACAGCCTAGCACATGGCTCAGAAAATATCTGTTCTTTTTCCAACTTTCCTGCTCCCTTTTCCCATAGGTCATTGTCAAGATCCCTTGGAGGTGATGTTATGTAACTCACAGATAGACCTTTAGGAGGGAGAGAGGGTTGGAGGGAGGGAGGGAAGGAAGGCAGGAAAGAAGGGAGGGAGAAAAAGACAAAGAATGCAAATGGAGGTGCAAGGGTGGAACTTTGGGCTACGGAGTTGGATGGAAAGGCCATGGGCTTTGGAATTAGATTTGGTTTTGAATCCAGGCCCTGCCACTTCCTAGCTAGAAGGCCTTGGGAAAATTACTATCCCATCTCCACAATGAGGCAAACACTGCTGTTTATGGTTGCTGTGAGGATTAATTGAAATAATGTAGGTAAGGAACTGTACATAGTAAGCCTTCAACAAGTCTTAGTTTTCTTTCTTTTCCAAGGTAATTAATGCCGGAGTGAAATTTGGCAATTAAGAAACTCACTTGACAAGAGAGAATTATTCACTTTTCTGAAGGCTGGAATGCCCAGACTTTTGCCTGATACTTTTCTCTTTTTGTTCAGGTGATGTTTTGCCTTATAATAGTTAAAGGCTGTGCAGAGGAGATAAAACTCAGTCAACAAAGGCATATTGACAACTTGTTCTGCACAAAGAGAATGCTATGTGTGATGATCTGGAAACCAAACAAATAAAAGATATCCTTCTCCTTGAGAAGCTTCTGATCCACTTGAGGGAAGTAAAGCATGCAAAAGATGTCATCTAAAACAGTCGTGAGCAAAATAACCACCTGTTCACCAAAGGCCCAGGTAGAGTGGGAAGGAGTGACCAGAGTAGGTACGAAGTCAGGGAGGTTTTTTAGGGTATAGGTTAGGGGGGAGATGAGAGACCAGGAGGAGCCCAGACGTGGAATGAAAAGTCTGCATGGGATGGTGACTTCATTGACTTTTCTGCACAACAGGAAGCCATGGTGTGGAGGTAATGAGATAGCAAGTCAAGAACTCTTGGGCAATCGAATGAGGTCAACCACAAGTCTGTGTTACCAGCTATTGGCACAGGTACCACAAACAAATCCAAACAGCCTCCCCAGACTGAACTTGAAACTCTCATCTCTCCCATTCCTGTTATCATTGTTTTGTTTAAGTCTGAACGTTCTGGCAATTCTTATATAGTGGCAAGGCTACATTTCTTGGAGTAGGGTTGCATTGAACAAGAACTGGAACTCCCATCAGGTGTTCCATGTCAGCATAGAACAAGTAAGGGTGCCACTTCTCACTGGAGCTTAGGTTACTATACTGGTTCTGCCACCTCCAAGGCCAAGGACAGAGGATGTTAAAGGCAAGCTCCTACCTCTGGATCTGTGGGCAGTTCCAATCTCCCAGGCCTATTGCAACAATTAAATATAGCCTTCTCTGTGCTCTTCCCTATAGCTGGGTGATGTCTTGGCATGTGGTTAAGAGCTTACTAGCTTAAAAGCTTAGCCAGCTAAACATATAGATAATATAAGAATGGTACCTCCCCCTTAGAATGTGAGATAATTACTTTTATAGAGTGACTACGGTGCCTGACACACAGAAATCGCTCAGTAAATAGTACCTTTCACTATCTTAAACTAGTTTGAGATTTGGTGAAGTTCGGATGCTATTTTTCTCTAGAAGATGAAGGGTCGATTTATGTGACTCAAGGTGAACTAGACCCTACGTTAAATCGTATCTTATTCTGGCATGGTGGGATGGAGAATCTTCTACTTTTAACCTCCTGGTGCATTTGAATGTTTGAAGCATTCTTCAGTAGGAAGGTTCATGGAAAGACTCAGTGAGACTGAAGCATGTGTATATTCTTTTTTTTTTTTTTTTTAATATTTAGAGTACAATTAGTTATTCAAGGTATTGCTTAGAAATTTTTTTTTAAGATTTATTTTTTTAAATTTATTTCTCTCCCCTTCCCCCTCTTCCCCCCAAGTTGTCGGTTCTCTGTGTCCACTCGCTGTGTGTTCTTCTGTGAACACTTCTATCCTTATCAGCGGCACAGGGAACCTGTGTTCCTTTTTTTCCTTGCGTCATCTTGTTGTGTCATCTCTCTGTGTGTGCGGCACCATTCCTGGGCAGGCTGCACTTTCTTTCGAGCTGGGCGGCTGTCCTTACGGGGTGCACTCCTTGCGCATGGGGCTCCCCTACGTGGGGGACACCCCTGTGTGGCACAGCACTCCTTGCGCGCATCAGCACTGCACATGGACCAGCTCCACACGGGTCAAGGAGGCCCGGGGTTTTAACAGTGGACCTCCCATGTGATAGGTGGACACTCTTATCAGTTGAGCAAAGTCTGCTATCCAGACTAGTTGTTTTAAACAACAGGAATTTATTGCCTCACAGTTTTGGGGGCTTGAAGTCCAAAATCAAGGTATGGGCAGGGCCGGGCCACACTTCCTCTGAAGTCCGGCGGTGGCTGCTCTGCAATCCTTAACTCCCATCTCTCCCTCTTCCCATCTGTCTCGCTTATAAGGATTCTAGCCATGTTGGATTAAGGCTCACCCTGATTCCGTTTGGCCTCATCCTAACTAAGAACATCTTCAAAGATCCTATGGGGTCACACCCACAGGACTGGGGGATAGGACTTGAGCGTGTCTCTGTGGGGGACGTGACTCAATCCATAACACCATTTACAATATGCCTGATCCGGAGAAATTTATTTAACCGCCAGCTTCAGTTTCCTCCATTGTAGACTGTGGCTAAATTATCTAACTCAGTGGGTTGTTGTCAGGATTAAATGGGATACCATGTGGAATGTGCCTGACTCACGGAAGCACTGCCTTTCTCTTTTCCTCGGATGCTAATAAAAGTTAAACTGGTATGGAGAATACTGTCATCAAAGTCTTGGTTTCTTACCCAGCCTCTTTACTCTCTGGGATAGAAAACCTGCTTTTGGAAGACTTGGTGAGGAGGAGGAGTGGTTGGGTGAACATATCTTTTGCAACTCCAATAGATGCAATGGCAACTTGAACCCTCTTTACAGAAGATGACTGTCACACAGCCTCAGGAGAGGGGAGATTTCAAAATGACTTGCCTCTGCGGTGGTGCTAGATTGTCCCGTTAATAGGTCGCTCTTCTGACCCAGACCCACCCTCTCTCACAGCTGATAAATGAGAACGTCTGGTCTCTTGAGGACCACTGGTCCAGGAGGCTGACAGCGTGGAGTTCTGCAGTCCTGAGCTGGGAGCGAAGCCACCCGGGTCCTGCGCCCACTCCCTGCTTCTCCATGGGGGTGTCACTTCGCCTCTGGGTTTCGGCTTCCCAGCTCACTGGGTTCACACTGGTGTTCTCTAAATTCCTTCCAAGCGCTCGTATCTTATCATTCCAGGAACGGGTAACCTGGTTCCTAGCTGAAGAATATGGTAAATAGACTGAGGCAATGCCAAAAATGTGAATTTTCTCTGACTTCCTAAAAAGGGAGAGCTGGGGGATTTCAGACAGTTTAATAGTGAGCATGAGCAAACACGTCATCCTAAAGCGGGACTCACAGTCCGGTCTTGGATGACTTGGAACTGGTCCCCTCCACTCCCTCTAACACTCCCACCCCTGTGGCGCGATGCAGCGCCTGGGTGGGAGGAAAGGTTTATACTCTCCAGCCAAAGTTGTTTTCTTGTGTTTCTGTGCCACCCCAGCGAGGCTTCCCTCTGTTTTCAGATGTCGGGCCGAGGCAGCCCACGGCCTCTCCCCACTCCACTCATTACTGAGGATGGATGGGTCCCTGCACGTGGAATCACGGGGAATGCACAAGTTCTCCTACATGCTCCCCAAACAGATCCAGGGCACTTTTCTCTGGAAACAAGCTCAGTCACTTGCCAAACTGTCAAAAAGAGATAGCTCCAAAATTCCACAAGGACTCTTTGTTCCCAGGTGAAGGGCCTTGTTTGCTTGTGTTTATAAAATGGACAGAGGGCTTCTTCCGAGAGGAGCCTCCATTCAACAGAGGCTGGTCACTCAGTAGTGCTTTCTAGTGCAGAGAAATAAATCATTTTTACCTGTTTTCAAGCCCCTGGCATTGATGAGGCCCTTTTACTGCATTTCATTACCTTGTTGGCCTCACAACCACAGTCTGATGGGTATTATTAAACCCATTTTTTTTTTTTAAGTAGGTGGGCAAAGGGAGCTTTAGGGAGGCTAACTTTTGGTCAAGGTCATAGAATATACAAGGGGTAATTCTGGGCCCTACACCCAAGTCTTCTGATGCCAAGTCCAGTGTTCTGATCATTCATACAAGAGAACCAGGAAGTCTATTCAAATCCACAGCCCCACATAAGCAGGAAGAATTCTGTGAGTATCTTGGTCACTGATCTTATGACTCATCGGCCTGACTTGTTTGCCAAAATCATTTTTATGGTGATTTAGTCATTTTCCAGAGACCATATGACCTATGTAGAAAAAAATTAAGCTGATAAGATACTGCCTTTGCTCTTAAGAAGTTTACATTCCAGAGAAACAATTTAAGTGAGAGAGCAGTGTTTTATGTTGTTGTTTTTTTTTTAAGTGAGAGAAGAATAAGGGACAGGAGACTGCAAAAGTTCTTATGGGGAAAAATTGTTCCACAAAGGCAAGTTAAAGTCATTAATATATTCTTTCGTTTTCCAAATATTTACTGAGCATCTATTATTTGTGAGGCTCTCTACTGGGTGCTGGGGACACAATGATAGCTAAGACTTAGTCTCCACCATCACAGAACTCAGAGCACCATGGGGGAGACAAAAATGCCAATAAATCATCACAATGGTGTGATGAGGACTCCAGAAGAAGGATCCATAGAAAGTTCTGTGGCACCCAGAGTTAGGGATGGCTTGAGAGAGGAGGTAATATATTTTTACCTGAATTGTAAAAGGTTAATAAATCTTGCCAAGTAGATCAGGGGAGATGACCATTTCAGGAAATCCTCATCCTCATCATCACAGCCACTCCCATCACCATATAAACTGTGCCAGGAACTGTTGCAAGCATTCTGTATATGTAAACTCTTGATTCTCCCAATAAACCATAAGGAAAGTGCTGTAATATCCCCATTTTTCAGCTGAGGAAAATGGACAGAGAAATTAAGCGACTTGCCCAAGGTCACCCAGCTAGTAGGTGGCAGAGGCAGGACTTGAACCTGGGCTATCGGATTCCAGAGACGATACAATTGACTGTAGCAATGCTTGTAACGGGAGGAACAATTGGTCCCAAGATGAGAAGGTATGCAAGGGTGTTGGTGTGAAGAAACGGGAGTATTTCCATGTGGCCGGAGCATGGTAGACAAATTTTGTCCACCTTTGTTGCCCTCAAACCTCCTTTTCAGTACCCCTTCTCCTATTTTCCTCATCATTCTCTCCATGCAGTACCATTTTAATTCAGAGCTTGAGGTTGTTTGAGTCACACCAGTGATGCAGATTCAGGGTGCAAATCTGAGTCAGCACTAACTCATCATTATAACCTTTTAGGGACAGGTTTCCTTTCTTTTCTTTTCCCCTAGCTCTGCTCAGCATCAAGACAGCACTCCCAGGAGTGGAGGTGGCTCAAGTGGTTGAGCGCCTGCTTAACACATGGGAGGTCCCGCATTCAATCTCTGGCCCAGTACCTCAATAGATAGATAGATAGATGATAGATAGATACATAGATAGATACATAGATAGATAAAAATAAAAGACTGCACTCCCAACAGTCCCATGGGGAAATTGTGGGAGGGGGCCAGTTAAGTTCAGGTTCACATGGACTTGATTGAAGATGTGGCCTGTGGAACCCCTGGTAATCTCTGGCCTTGACTTCTGCTTCCCTCACTCTGGGCATCTATCACCATGACATTTTGTAATCCAGCTCATAATCCATAATCCAGACTGACAAATGCCTTCAGAGGAAATGTGGCTTTGAGTGCTCTGCTGCTTTCTCTGGGTTCTTGCCTTCTCTTAGATTTAGGCCTGGAATTTCCTACTATCTTGTCAGCTCTTTTTGATGCTTTTGTGAAGATTAAAAGAAAAAATTATCCAGCATGTTTAGTTATTTTCAGCAGGAGGGTTGGTCCAAATTACCAAACCTTCAATTACAGGAAACTCACTCTTCTGAGACTCACCCAGTTTTCACAGGAACCCTATGATGTAGATGCAATTAACGTAAGTTTTGCAAAGAGGCAAACATGATTCAGAGAGTTTAAGTAACTTATAAAAGGTCACAGAGCCAATAGATGATGGAACCGAGTTTCCAAGCCAAGTTTCTCTGACTTTGATCTCCACATTTCCCCCTCGACAACCCCAGGCTCACCACTCACTCCCTGGGTGACTTTGGGGGAAGTCATTTAAGCTCTCTGTGTTTAAATTTCCTCATTTATAAAATGAAGATAATAAAGGAATCAACAGTGAAGAATTGTGCAGATGAATGTGTTCCTACAGGCAAAGCATGTACAATGCTAGCTTGCATAGAAAAAAAGTAATTAATAAATGTTTGTAGCTGTTAAAACAATTCTCCAAGGAAACTGTGCTTGTTTAAAAGCTGGAAGTCTATGACCTGTTTCAAGAATTCTTACCCATCACTATCTCCCATTCATTCATTCATTCAATTCATTCATTCAACGTTTATGGGCAACCTCTGGTGCACAAGGCCTTCCACACAGTGTACAGTTCAGCCTTCCGGAGTTTTAGGCCTAAGTCTTGGGTGATTACCACTCTGGAGGCTGATTTTCCAAAAGGAGGAGTTACTTCCTTCTGGTTTCTAGGGTAAGAGCGGAGGTCTCTCTGAGTAAATGTTTTGCAATTACAGTATTTGTTGATCTCTTTTCCTATTTTCTTCTCCTGTTTCTTTCAGCCTCCAGATTTGCAGTGGCTACATTCTGAAAAAAGGGAATTACTATTTTAGAGAATATGAGGGTTCCACCATGCCTTTCCCTCCCTGAGATTATGGGAATCCCAGGGCATTAATTAATTACCTCTGTATTTTTTAAGTTTTCGCCACCCTTTCTGAGACTGCCAGGCCCTCTGAAAGCAGAGAGGCATAATCTGGTGGGGCCAGAGAGAGGCTGACTAACCACCAATACCCATCAAGTACTTGCCATGTGCAAGGTACTCTGTTGGCACTTAGGGGACATAGAGAGGCCTGTGACAAGCTAAGGATCACAGTTTCCAATAAATAATAGTTTCATTTAACAATAGGAGATTGCTTAAGGTAGCAGTTAGGCACAAAGGCACATGAAACAGCTTCCTGATCTGGGTGCAGGAACCCAGGGGAAAAAGGGGAAGTGTGTGTGTCTGTTTTGTGATTGGTGACAGGGACTCACATGGAAGGCATATTGAGAAAACTGACTATGGGATGTTGGGGAAGGGGTCAATGGCAGTTCCCAGGGTCCAGGAAAAATGGGGAAGGGTTAAAGGCAATGTGTCCAAATAGGTACAAAAATTGTAGGGGGGCAGCCAAGGTCACATAGTTGGTAACAATCTCGTTTGCTCTGAGACCAAACTAACTTCAATAGTATACACAAACCATGTTCCTCTGCCCCTCCAGCCCCTCACCTTTAAATAGTTCTTCTCGCAGATTACATATTTATATGTTATGAGTTCAAAATCAGTGATTTATTGTTACCTTTAATGCCACTGACCTTTTAGATCCTGTAGGAAGTGAAAAATGGAGTTATAAACCAAAAATACAGTAGTATTTCCATTTGTATTTACCCATGTTGTTACCCTCATTGGAGATCTTTATTTCTTCATGTGGCTTCAATTTATTGTCTATTATCTTTTCCCTTCGATTGCAGAACTTTCTTTATCATCTTTTGTAGGGCTGATCTAGGGGTCATGAACTCCCTCAGCTTTTGTTTATCTGGAAATGTCTTAATCTATCCCTCATTTTTAAAAGGTTTTTAAAAAATAATTAATTACTATTATTTTTTTAATTATAGAAAAATCATGTGGAAAATATAGCATTCCCACATTTCCCCCTCCATTATTAACACTTTGCATTAGTGTGGTATTTTTGTTACAACTGATGAAAAAATTGTATAATTGTAATATTAATTATAGTCCATTATTTACATTAGAGTATATTTCCCCCCATATACCATCCTATTATTAATACCTTGCATTATTTCCCTCATTTTTTAAAAAGATTTTATTTATTCTCTCCCCTCCCCCCCTGTTGTCTGCTCTCTGTGTCCATTTGCTTATGTTCATCTGCGCCCGCTTGCGTTATCTGGTGGTACTGGGAAATTGCGTCTCTTTTTGGTTGACTCCTCTTGCTGCGTCAGCTCTCCATGTGTGCAGCGCCACTCCTGGGTGGGCAGTGCTTTTTTCATGTGGGGTGGTTCTCCTTTTGGGATGCACTCCTTGCACGTAGGGCACCTCTACGCAGGGGCATCCCTGCGTGACACAGCACTCCTTGCATGTGGCAGCACTGTGCATGGGCCAGCTTACCACACAGGCCAGGAGGCCCTGGGGATCGAACCTGAACCCTCCATATGGTAGATGGATGCTCTATCACTTGAGCCATGTCTATTTCCTATCTCCCTCATTTTTGAAAGACAGTTTTGTTGGATATAGAATTCTTGGTTTGGCAATTTTGTTTTCAGAACTTTAAATCTGCCATCCCACTACTACCTTTTAAAAAAGTGTCCCCTTGCTTTCTTTATTTTTATAATACACACATATTATAAGATATGGTAAATATTTGAACATTTATTTGTAAATAATGCATGGTATTGTTTTATAAGTTAAGCATTTATATAAATGGTATCCTATTGTATGATTTTTCTCAATTTACTTAAAAATTTTTTTATTTTAGTAGCATATATTCCACCTAAAATTTATCCTTTAAGCCACTTTCAGCTATATAATTAAGTAGTATCAATTATATTCGCAGTATTGTGTTACCCCACTGCTTTCTTGCCTCTCTGGTTTCCATGCGAAATCACACTTAATCTTATTGAGGCTCCCTTTTCTATGGAGTATTGATTCTCTTTTGTGGTTTTCAGAATTCTTTCTCTTTGGCATTTGACAGTTTGATTATAATATGCCACTGTGTGGATGTATTTCAGTTTATCCTGTTTGGAGTTTGTTGAACGTCTTGCATATGTATGTACATGACTTTTTTAAATTTGGGAAGTTTTCAGCCATTATTCCTTTGAATATTTTCTCTGCTCCTTTCTTTCCCTTCTGGGAGTTCTACAATACGTGTACTGGTAAACACAGTGGTGCCCTACAGTTCCCTTAGGCTTGGTTCACTTTTCTTCATTCTTCTTTCTACTCCTCAAACTGGATGATTTAAATTGTTTTACTTTCAGCTCACCGATTCTTTCTTCTGCCAGTTCCAATCTGCCATTGAAGCCCTCTATGGAATTTCAAATTTCTGTTACTGTGATTTTCAGCTGTTTGGTTCCTTTTCATAAGTTCTCTCTATTGATAATCTCTTTCTGTTCCTCTCTCCTTTTCCTGATTTATTTAGTTCTTTGCCATGTTTTCTTTCAGTTCATTGAGCATATTTAGGACCATTTTTTAAGTCTTTGTGTGACATGTCCCAGTTCTGGACCTCTTCATTGACAGTTTCTAATGCTTTAATCTTCTCCTTTAACTGGGTCATAACTTCCTATTTCTTTTTATGTTTTGTAGCTTGTTGTTTAAACCTGGACATTTTGATATTTTAATGTGCTTCACTTGAATTTAGACTCTCACATAAAGCTCCTAAAACATAATGTAGGGAAGCACCTATGAGATCTTATGGTAGGAAATGGTTTCATAAACTTTATACCCAAAGGGTGAGAAATGAAAGGAAAAATAGATAAATGGACCTCTTAAAAACTATGAATTTATGTGCTTCAAAGGAGTTTGTCATGAAGTAAAAAGGCAGCCTACTCAATGGGAGAGTATATTCAGAAACCACTTATCCAATAAGGGTCTAATATCCAGCATACACAAAGAAATTCTGCAAGTTAGTAACAAAAAGACAAGCAACCCATTTTAAAAATAGGCAAGATATGGGTCAAGCAGTTGGACACCTGCCTACCACATGGGAGGTCCCAGGTTTGATTCCTGGTGCCTACTAAAGAAGATGAACAAGACAGTGAGCTGACCCAGTGAGGAGACATAATGAGGAAACACAAGGAGAGAGACAACAAGCAGGGAGAAGACGTGACTCAAGCAACTGGGAGCCTCCATCCCGCATGGGAGGTCCTAGGTTTGGTTCCCAGTGCTCCTAAAAAAAAAAAGATGAGCAGACAAAAAGCACACAACAAATAGTCACAGAGAGCAGACAGAGCGCGCAAACAATGAGGGGGAGAGAAATAAATAAATTAACTAAATTTAAAAAAAAAATGGGTGAGAGACTTGAACAGACACTTTTCCAAAGAGGAAATACAGAGAAGAAGAAAGAAAAAAGAAAAAAAAAAGAAAAATAAGAGGAAATACAGTTGACTAAAAAACACATGAAAAGATGGTCAACATCACTAGCTATTAGGGAAATGTAAATTAAAACTACAATGAGATATAATTTTACACCTTGTAGACTGGCTGCTATTAAAAAAAAACCCAGAAAAGTACAAGTGTTGGAGAGGATGTGGAGAAACTGGAACATTTATTCACTGCTGGTGGGAATGTAGAATCGTGCAGCCACAATGGAGGACAGTTTGGTGATGCCTTAGGAAGCGAAATATAGAATTGCTGAATGACCCGGCAATCCCACTACTAGTAATTTATCCAGAAAAGTTGAAAGCAGGGACACCAACAGATACATGCACACAATGTTCATAGCAGCATTATTCACAACTGCCAAAAGATAGAAGCAGCCCAAGTGTCCACCAGCAGGTGAATGGATAAGCACAATGTCGTATATACATACAATGGAATTTTACACTGTTCCTTATGTTTGTACCCAGCATCCAAAAAAACAAAGCGAAACAAAACAGGAAGGAGGGAATAAATAAAACATCATTCCCCTTTCTCAGTCTTTGAAGATTGACCTGTGTAAGTGCTGTCCCTCAGGGCTTATCTGTATAATGAATTTAGAGACTAGCTCCCGGCCAAAGCGTAGGAGCCTCCCTGATTCTTTCTGCATCTGTGTCTTGTCTGGGCATGTGCATGTGGTCCTAGGAATGTCCCCATTTGCAAAGTTCCTAATGTCTCCTATTACTAGGAAATGTTTCCTAACAGTCCTAAAACTGCACTTCATATCCCATCTCCAGCAATCCTGTTCTCTAGGCAGCCACTTACTGCTCTCCCACAGCATTCTACAGGCAGAGCAAGTTCTTGGAGAGCAAGTCTCTCAGGCCACCACCAGACTGTGCCAGGCACACATGGTCCCGGTATGTACATGAGGGTTACTCCACTCCCTTGGGAACCAGGACTGCTCTGGGAGCATGGACCGGATTGGGGCTGAGCTGACCATTTGTCCCTGTAATATGGCCTAAATTACTATTGATATGTTTATTACTTTCTAATTTTATCAAGATGTAATTTTAAGATTTTTAAGGAATTTTTTTTTAGGAGGTCCCGGGAATTGAACCCGGGACCTCTGTATATGGGAAGGAGGTGCTCAGTCACTGAGCTATATCTGCTCCATGATAAGAGTTGGTTTTTCATTTGTTTGTTTTGTTTTTAGGAGGTTATCAGGATTGAACCTGGGACCTCGCACATGGGAAGCAGGTGCTCAACCACTTGAGCTACAAGAGGTTTTAATACAGATAACTTAATTATACAATCTTACATTGTTTGGTATCTTTTTGTATAAAATACAAATATTGCAGGTCTAGTATCTCTATATTTATCTTAATGCCTCCACTTACATGATTATGAAGTGTTTTCAAGGCACTTCTTTCTTGTGTTATTTTGGGAGAAAGGATGAAGAAACAAAAATAGCAGGATGAGCAATGGAAAATGGAGGGAGTGGGGATTCAACCTTGTTTCCCAAGAGGCAGCAAAGGAAAAGCAACACAAAGCAAATGAGAAATCCAGAAAGTCATTGAAAGGAGAGGGGAACACCCCAGGAAATGCAAGAGAAAGCAAAGGGGAAGGAGGAGGAAATAGCTAGAGCCTGAGGGTCCCAGGCATAGATACTAAAGGGACTGGGATATCCCCAATGGTGCGACATCTTCCAGAAAGAACAAAGCCTGTCACTTGCAAACAAAAGGATTGGATGCAGAGTGTGTGATGGGATGACTGGTCTATGTTACAGATGCTAACACAGGTAAAATTGTTAGAGTAGGAAAGAAGAAGAAAAACCAATCTCTCTACATGGGTAGATACCAGCTGTAAAGCCTGGACATAATTCCCACACATATCCTTAAAAAAACCCACAATACAGTGGTAAATTCTCAACCATTCAGGGCTGCAGCTGGTCTGAGCCTGGAGTCGCTATAGATTCAAATGGAGTATTTGACCACAGAGAAGGGAATGGATGCTCTTTGAGCATCACAATGCTATGAAGAGGATGCTATTATCTCCATTTACAGGTGAGCAAAGAGATGGGGTATAAAGTGGCAAGACATTATTAATAAATGCCAAGGTCACACAGCTGGGAAGTGGTAAAGCTGAGATTCAAACCTGAGGTTTTCCATCTGCAAGCCTCACCACTTACATCATGCTGGGCATTGTTGCATTTTTTTTTTTTTTTGCAATCTCACCTAGAGCCAAGTCCTTTATATACTTTCTCCGAGCTATAACAGGATCCAGCCACGTGCTTAAGTGCCAGCATGTCAGCATTTCAAAAACCTGCCACTTCCACATGACCTTAACACCTAGAGCTAAAATTGGACAGGATCTCAGAGCTGGAGCACCTCTTCCCTTTCCTTTCTGTCCTTTTCTGATGATTTCATGAGGGTATTAGTGGTACTGAGAACCCTGGGTGGGTAGAGTCCAGATTAGGAAATACGGCCTTCACTGGGCTTGCTTTCTAATTTCTTTCCTTACATTTGTAACTTTGTTTAAGAAATACAGTCCCCAGAAGAGGAAACACAGCTCATAGATTTCCCCTCAATTATTTGGGGGGGGTGATGTGAGACAATTACTTTTTATCTTTGTTGAAACACTTCATTAGATTTTCAGTCTTATTTGAAAACTAGAAGCATTTTAAATAAAAATATCAGCTGTTTGGTGGAAAGTAACTAACATTCATTGTGAGCCTGTTATGTGTCAGGTGCTTTCATCTATATTCTTTCATTTACTTCTGGGAGGAGAGTATAGTCAATGTTCACTTAAGGGATGAGGAAACTGAGGTTCAGAGAGGTTACAAAAATATAGTAAATGACAGAGTCAGAATTTGAACCCGAGGACGCTTGGTTCATTAACAGGCAGTATATCAGGCTTTAAGATGGAAGTCTGGGGATTAAAGGAGATGAAACTCTTAAGGAGCCTGTTTTCAAGAGCTTAGAACAGTGTCTGGAACATAGTAAGCATTAGATAAATGGTAACTACTGTTACTGGTGTTATTATTGGAAGATCGTCTGTTAAGACAATCTTTTTTTTTTTTTTAAGATTTATTTATTTATTTCTCTCCCCTCCCGCCCCCAGTTGTCTGCTCTCTGTGTCTATTCGCTGTGTGTTCTTCTGTGACTGCTTCTATCCTTATCAGCGGCACCAGGAATCTGTCTCTCTTTTTGTTGAGTCATCTTGTTGTGTCAGTTCTCCGTGTGTGCAGCGCCATTCCTGGGCAGGCTGCACTTTCTTTTGTGTGGGCGGCTCTCCTTACGGGGCACACTCCTTGCACGTGGGGCTCCCCTACGCTGGGGACACCCCTGCATGGCACGGCACTCCTTGCGCGAATCAGCACTGCGCATGGGCCAGCTGCACACGGGTCAAGGAGGCCTGGGGTTTTAACAGCGGACCTCCCATGTGGTAGACGGATGCCCTAACCACTGGGCCAAGTCCACTTCCCAAGACCATCTTTTAAGAGGCTCTCTGATATATTGATTTCTAAACCACGTGTGGTACATCGAGTAACAAAGACTCCAGTCATTATTCGATGACAGCACTGACACATTACTTGTACAGAGCAACTTCGGGTTTGTGCAGTCTTTCCGTTCTTACTCTTCTTACTGGAAAAGGTCCGCTCTATTCTTACTGGAAAAGGGCTGTCATACAGGTTTCTAGAAGGCCCTTTACTTGTCCTTTCATGGTCAGTAAGTAGGAGGAAAGATAGGGAATCGAATGAGTTCAGAGCCCTGTGCCGGTGGGGGTTTTAAAAGGGTGAGCTCAGGCCTTCTTTGCGACTGCAGCAAACAGTCATGGGTCAGAGATAAGAGACAGAAGGCCCAGTCAGTGGAGGAAAGCTTGCCGGGAACTCTGGCTGCCCGAAATGTCCCAGGGCTTGGTGAAGAGATCAGGGTGAGTGTGTTTCCCAAGAGCAGTCTAATTAGGGTAAGATTAGAAGAAACTTGCCTAGTATGTAAGGACTATGGAATTTAATTCCAGTTCACCTCAGTTTTCCCCAGTAAGACCTGCCCCATGCGGTACTAACTTGTTATTCAATTTTTCAGGTAATTAAAAAAAAAAAACAGGTTGTGTTTTGGTCATAATACCCTCCCGAATATTTCTCCCATCTGGGCCTTTGTTTATGCCGTTTTCCCTGTTTCTTCTCCTCGTGAGCACTTCTTGCTCCCTTGTCGGGACTCACTTCAGCATTATTTCCCCAAGGAAGCTTTGCTTAATTAATTAACCCCTCTTGTCCCCTTTCCCCATGCTGGGCTAAGGGCCCCTTCTCTGAGCTCCCCAGGACACTGGGCACACTTCTCTACCAGTATCATGGCACTTGTCACTTTGAATTAATCTGCTTTTCTGTGTTGCAAATACTTGGTATTTTGGTCTGAATCTCCCTTTAGACAGGAATATCTGAGCCTTATAATGACTAGTGTGTGAAAAGTGGTAAAGAAAGGGGAGTTGAACTGAACTGCATTTTTTTTTTAAAGCATAAAAAACAGTGAAGCCATCTCTTAGTGATCCGTGTGGATGGTAGTTGGAATCATATGACTCAAAACACCAAAACACACCTACATTCTTTTTTTTTTTTTTGAGTGCTCTAATTACAGAATACTGTTTTGTTTTGAGGGATTTAAGAATACCTTAAAAGATGAGTCTGAAAATCCAAAAATATAAAGAGATGACCAAATGACAAGTCTAAAAGTTTGGGTTGGTGAATTTTTTCTTTCCCAGAAGGTAAACTATACACCTTTACTGCACCTGCCCAATGTTGCCTCCATTCATTTAATGTCCATTTAGTTCAACAGCCCAAAATGGAACCAGATACTGCCTTCCCCAGCAGCAGGCTGCTTTTAGCTGGTCTTTCCATTTCAAAGCTGGGATCAAAGCCTGGTGCAGGCTATGGTATGCAGGATTTGAACTTCCCTGGCACATGGATGAAAAAGTGTGGTCCAATTGGTAGCAGAAATTCATGTTTATGTAGAACAACATCTGCAGATTTTATCTCCGGTACAGTCCAGTTACAGCCATACTTGGTATTTAAAGAATGAAGTGAAGCAACCATGGAAAGAGATAAAATGGCAAGTACTCTCTGTCCGGAGTTTCTGTAGCTCTTGCAAGTATGAATAGCCTCTGTAACTAGAAAAGGAAACTGGGGAGATTGGGGGTTGGACAGAGATATGAGCATTTATCTCCCAGAGCCAGCATATAATCAGGCCAGTTTCAGCTTTCAAACGCAGGGAATATAAACTACTTGTAGTTAGATAGATGTGGGCTCTTGGCTCTGGCATACTCAAAATGACGTAGGTACAAAGTAATCCATTACAGTATTGTTTATAGTAGCAAAAGCTTGGAAACAACCCAATGTCCAACAATAGAGAACTGGTTAATTAAATTATGGTATGTCCATACAATAGCCCTCTGTGCAGCTGGAAGAAAACAGGGGAAACCCCTTTGTGTGCTGATATGGAAAGATCTATGGGATATTTTGTTAAGGGAAAAAGGCAAGTCATAGCCTAGTATGAATAGTATGCTGTGTTTTAGGTAAAAAAGGAGGAAAAGTACTCTTACTAACTTGCATACGCATACGGAAATGCTACAAGTGTACAAGAAGAACTGATGACGTGATTACCTGTGCATGTGACAAGGAAGACAGGAGATGATGAAACTGGATATTTGGGGGCCAGTGGGGGCTTTTTATTGTGTACTTTTCTATGTTTTAAAAAATTTGAATATGTGACTAAATTACTATTAATTAAATCAAACAAACAAGTGCCGTGGCTCTGCCACTTTGTTACCACTTGCCCCAGCATGTTACTTAACATCTCCCAGGACTAGCGTCCACCTCAGCGAGAAGGGGCTATTTACTAGGTCACTGAACAGTGGAACATGGACCGTCCTGAGCGCAGGGCCTGGAGGAGAGCAGGTGCTCCCAAATGATGGGTCATTTCCGTTTCCTGTGAAAGTGCCTCTCTGCCCTGGGCAGAACTGCGATGCAATGCCTTGAACTTCTTAAGCATTTTAGGAGCAACTTTCTCCTGCTTGCCTTGCCATGACTAATAGTGGGCTTGGAGCCCCCACCCCACATTTTAAAATGTTCAGTAGCCTTAAAAGTTCAGTGGCCGCTGAACACTCCTTTTTCAGGCAGGGCAGCCTCTTTCAACCTCTGCTTAATGTTTCCCCTTGGCTGATTTCTTCTAACTCAGATCCTCTTGTCGCATCAGCACCTCTCCAACCTTAGGCCTGGGTGAGCCAGCATCTCACTCTGCTTCTCTGTGAAGGAAACTGCCCCACTGACCACTGAACATTTGGGGCAGTGCTTGAATCACTCCCTCTCCCCATCTCGCTCTATTGTTCTCTCCCCAAACCAGTTCTCTGGTCTTCGAGTCCTAGCGCGGTTGGGGGATGGACGCCTGTTGTCGGGAAACGGAAGCGTTCTTCCTGCGCAGGTGGACCAGAAGAGACCTGGGAGTCAGCGGGGGCACAAGGCGCCTCCCCGCCCACCCGGCCCTCCGGGTGCTCTAACGTCAAGCATGGTATTTGATCTCCCGCCAGCCTATGCAGAGAGCCCCAAGCGTAGGTTGTAGAGGTTACGGAAGCACACAGGGTGTTCTCGGCTGAACAAAGCCAGCCGTGACCTCGCTCAGGCCCTTTGCTCTCCTCTGCAAAGGGACCAAGCGCGGCCTCTAGTGGCCGCTCCTAGATAGGCTTTCTGGAGCCTTCAGTCTTGGGGGACTGACTCTTCATCTCAAGCGAAGCCACAGCTCCTGGACAGTGGGACAAAGCCTTCAGGACGGTGTGACATGTCCCCTGAACACCTTACCCAAGCAGAATGGGGTCCGTTCTATAGGCAAGGGCGAGTGAGGCTGGACCTGCACCCCACGTGGCTTGGGTCCAGAATCCAGGACACCTGGGCTCCCTAGTGAGCCCAACTTCTTTGCCAACTGCTGTCCTCCTCTCCCTGTCCCCCTCCTCCCTCCGCCCCCCTCCTCCCTCCGTCCCTCTCCTCCCTCAGCCCTACCTACTCCTCAGTTCTGTTCTCTATCCTACCTCAGGGATCAGGCCTGGCTGTGGTACTTAATCACAGACAGTGATTTGCAGCACTAGCTGATGCATTCCTTGAAGTTCTTCTTAGCATGTATCCCAGGATACTTAACTTTTGTTGAGTAAATGATATCAAGCCAGTTTAGGTTGGTTAAGAGTGGTCCTGAAGTTGAGTCAGACTCATTCATCTAAACCTATTTTCCTAGGTTATTTAAAAACATAGAGCATTGGCTTTGTTGGTTACAAATTTTGAGTATTGTAGAATGCAGTATTGGAAATACTGATCAAACCACTCCTTCTGATTTTGTGGAGGATCAATATAAATTCTTTCTTCCCTATTGAAAAAAAAAACATACTCAAGCCCTCATTGTTACATGAAATTATTTTAAGTGCTAGGCACTACTTTTTTTCTAACCCAAGGTGTATCCCTGTAGGGCAATTAAAAGTATATAACACGGCATTTACTTTTTGCTCCTGTTCCTTCCAATTTCTGTTTTCTATATTACAAGCTACCGTCCACAAAGGGTCATAAATCCCCTGGAGAAGTCATATGTTACACCACGTGACTAGCTTTGCATCTGCTTTGCAGCTGTTCACTTTGCAGTTTTGTTTTGCCTTCTGGAAACCCTAGAGCTGTGTGTCTCAAACATTAATGTGAGTACAAATTCCTGGGGGATCTTGTTAAAAGGCAAATTTTTAATCAATAAGTCTGGGCTGGGCTGAGATTCTACAGTTCTAAGGAGATCTCAGGTGATGCCAGTTCTTCTGCACTTGGAGTATGCGGTTGTTGAATAAGAGAAACAAAAGGATTGTGAGCACTCAACACCAGCAACGGCCATGTGTGTGTGCCAAGAGCTGGCTGTGGACAGCGTGTAGAAGGAGTTGTCCTTGGTGGTCAACTCTTCCAACTTTCCCTTTTCTTTTAAATATACTTTACTGTCATCTTGATTGGAAGGAAACTGAAAGCAAAGCAAAAAGCCATTCTGATGCAGGACTTGTGAGCAGTATCTTAGGCTTCTTCAGATCATCTGGGTTGGAAGAAAATGAAAGGGTATTGCCGCTGGCTATACCTGAAACCAGTGTGACTCTACAGTATGTGGAGAGAGCAACCCCAAACAGGCCCTGCACTGACAGTTTCAATCCTCTCAGCTTTATTTTACTAGCACGACTGGAAGCAGACCTCTGTGACTGTCATCTACTTCCTCTTTTACCAGCACTATGATCCAGGGCAGGGTTTCTCATTTTGGGCTGGTAATTGTTTGCTGCAAGGAATGGAATGCCCTGGGCATCATAGGATGTTTAGCAGCATGCCTGGCTTCTACGCATTAGATGCCAGCAGCAATCCCCACACCTCCCAGTTGTGACAATCAAAACTGTCTCCAACATTGTCAGATGTCATCTGGGGAGAGGAATCACCCCCTGGTGAGAACCACTGATCTATGACAAGGTCTGATTGGTCAGTTCTAACAGATGTCTACCTTCCCCAACATCACCTACCTATTCCATCTACTTTCTACTTCCGGGCAGAATATTTCTAAGTGGGTGCTACAAAATAATTTCCGCATAAGTGAAACTAAGGCACGTGAGCTTGTCCTCTGTGATCATACCAACTGATTCGTTCTGGCTACTCGAGATAGTTTGGGTCAGAAAGGATTCTGAGGATATCCGCACGCAGCAGGAAGGAACAATGTCTCCCGTGGGTATGGATGTGGGGTGGCATCATCCTTGTCTTGGGGTTGTCTTTTACAAACTCCAAACTGCTACACTTTTCCGTGCACCCCAATAGCTAGTTGGCTTTCACTGGGGCAGTAGTTGAGGTCTAATGGAAAGTGTGTGGACATGAGGCCTGGAGATCCAAGTAAATCCCAGCTATGCCACTTACTAAATGGGTTAAGTGAGTTGGTCCTTTGATGTCCTCATGTCTCAGTTTCCTCAGCTTGGGATGGGGCTGTTCACTCTTAGCTCACAAGATGGATGTGAGGATTAAATAAGGTAAAAGAGGAAAGCACCGAAATAGTACCTAGCTCATAGGGAGTGCTCAGCTATCCATGTTTATTTACCCCTTATTCCTTTCCTTATTCCAAAATGAAACACAAGGGATGCAAATTTTGGGGCAGTAAAGAAGATGATCCTAAACGGAATATTTGGAAGATTTCAGAAGATGAAAATAGGGCCTGAAAAGGGCTTGTCTTGGAGGAGAAAGGAAAGAGCAGGGGGGATTGGGACAAATATTCTCTCAAAGTAAAGGTGTATTTGGATGCCTTCAAACTTGTCCTCACTGAGAGAAGAATTTGGAAGAAGGAAGAAATAACTATTTATAGACAAGGCTCATTAGGACAGCCGCAATGAGTTCTCAAAGTGTGGTCCCTGGACCACAGCACCCTTATTACGCGAGAGCTTGTCAGAAATGAAATGACAAAGTCCAGACCCTAAACCTCACTTGATTCTTGAGCAAGATATGCAGGTCCTCACTCAGAGTTGTCTTCCATTAGGCCTGCTTGTAATCACTGAATTTTCTAATCCATAGCAGAGAAGCAGCAGCAAGTTACAAGAGGTAAAGTGGAGCTACTAGAAGTTGGACCGGTGAAGGCAGCAATAGGTGAAAAATTGATAGAAGTTGGAAAACCCTCAAATATTAAGCTGGACTGGGACCCTTTTAACACTGGGGCAAACAGACACATATCCCTAACACAGGGGTTCTTAACCTTTTTTGTTCCACTGACTCCTTTGCTAGTCAGGTGAATTGAATACTACTGTAATTTATCTATTGCATACTTCCGTAAGTGAAGGAAAATGCTAGATTTCAGTTAGAAGTCAGAGATAATAAAGATAGTAAATTGATTTTTTTCAATTTAAGCTCACAGATCCCCTGAAATCTTTCCACAGACCCCTTAGAATCCCTGCCTTAACAGGTCCTGTACTTATTACACAACAGTCTAAAAGTAGTCATCTGTAATGTTGGCTTAGAATAATCAAAATTTTAAACCACATTTTATGTCCACTTCTTAAAACTGTAGGATAGTATAGCTTTTAGAAAGATTTTTTTTTAAATAAAAAAATGCTTCAGATAAATACAATTTGAATGCTTGAAGGAGTTAGCTTTATTTACTGGGGAATTTCATTTTGTGTCATGCTTCCTTCCCAAGACACTGATCAGCGAGGCATTGTGGAACTTCTTAGAGAACGAGAACCACGTCGCATGTTTTTTCCCCTCTACTTGGGCACATTGTAAGAATTCAGTAAGTACACGTTGGCTGGTGAAGCGTCTCTGTAGTCACTGAAAAAAATGGCTGAAACTCATTTGTTTTGCGGTCGTCATGCTGTTCCCACCCTGCCCTATTATTGCTTCTCTATGCAAAGCCAAATGTTCCCTGCTGATTTTCCAATATTATTTGCTTCTTTTTTTGTCTTTGGAGAAAACAAAACTTATGCATGGTAAGTCACCTTGCTGAGAACATTTGTTGCCTTTCCACATCGTCTCTCCGTGGCAGTAAACTCACCTGCTAGCTCGCTTCAGGTACTACTTGTTACTACAGCTCTTCAAGAGTTAAGTGAGTTTCATCCCTCATTAGTGGCTCTTGGTAGGGATGACTCATTAGGGCAGCCCTAATGAGTTCTTAAAGCATGGTCCCCAGACCAGCAGAGGCAGCAGCAGCACCTGGGAGCTAGTCAGGACAGCAAATCTCAGACCACATGCCAGACCCGCTTGGTTAGAAACCTAGCAGGCTGGGTTATTACGTCTTCCAGGTGATTCTGATGCACACTCAGGTAGGAGCTCCACTGCCCTAGGTGAGAGCATCTGCCTTTGTCCATCGCACCCCTCACTGCACAAGGGTTTTCTGTTTAGAGTAGTTGAAGAATAATTCTAAGAAGTTTCCTGGGAAGTGGATATGGCTCAACGGATAGAGCTTCCACCTACCACGTAGGAGGTCCAGGGTTCAAACCCAAGGCCTCCTGACCTGTGTGATGAGCTGGCCCACACGCAGTGCTGCCGCGTGCAGGGAGTGCCGTGCCACACAGGGGTGTCCCCCGTGTAGGGGAGCCTCTCCCACAAGGAGTGCACCCCGCAAGGAGAGCTGCCCGGTGAGAAAAAAAAAGTGCAGCCCGCCCAGGAGTGGCACCACACACACAGAGAGCTGACGCAGCAAGATGACGCAATAAAAAAGAGACGCAGTTTCCCAGTGCCGCCGGATAATGCAAGGGTACAGAGAAGAACACCCAGTGAATGGACACAGAGAGCAGACAACAGGGGCGGGGGGGGTGGGGGTGGGGGAGAGAAATAAATAAAAATAAATCTAAAAAAATAAAAAAAAAAAAGTTTCCTAAGCTTAGTAGAAAGAGCATGAGCTGAGAGAAACCTGACTGTACTGCTTTTTAGCTACATGTGCTTGAGGCATACTAAATAGCATTACCACTTTGACTCATTTTTTCTTATGCTTTCCTCATGGGGCTGTCCTGAAAATGGACTGAGCTAATGTGCATAGAAGCATCTACTACAAAGTTTCACTGATAAAATGTGCTCAGGAAGTATTGGTGCTCTTACCCTTCCATAATTTTCTTGGACACCAGAGGTGGAAAATCTGTGTTCCGATAAAAACAACTTTTAGTGTTCAGAAGCAAATGTATCTGAAATAGTAAATTAGCATTATACTTTGGGTATGCTATGGGTTAAAAACAGGCTTAACAGGCTTTTGTGTGTTGGTCTGGGAACTTAATTACCCATTTGTTCCTTCATTTAGTCATGCCTTTAACAAGCACAATACAGTTTCTCTATGGGAAATATAGTCCACGTTCCAAAAATGTAATTTACACGTGACTTTGGGACATGCTCTGTTTAGTTGATGTTTCAATGCCCATATTATATCTTTAATGTAATCCAGATAGCCGAACTCAAGAAGCCAGGGATTTAGAAGCTCGATAAAATGAGTGTCTTTCTTCAATATGAATATTTTTTTAGTAATTAAATAAGACTCAAAGGAAAGCACAGCAGTGACTTGTTTTTGTGCTGGTAAGTTGAAAATGAAGAGGTCAGACATTAGGGAAATAGGACAAAGCTGGGCTGAGCGAGGCATAGAAAAAAGTGGAAGCTTCCAGCTCAGGTACTTGTTCAGACACGAAGTCACACACATTGTCGGCAGGAAAAATTCTCACTGACATCCTGCCACCTCAGTTGCCACATTATTTGGTGGCTCCAATGTTATGGTTTAGAGGCAAGAGCTCCAGATCCTTGAAAATGAACTACTCATATTTTCTGCCTAACAGGAAAAGGCACAGGTTGTGAGAAGAATCTCGGCTTTTTTTCCCAATGTCAGTGATGTGTTTCCTCCTTAAAATTGGTCCGTGAAAATATAAACAGATGGATTCCTTAAAAAGCTAAACATAAAATCACCACATGACCTGGCCGTCCTACTTCTAGGTATCTACCTAAAGGAATTAAAAACAGAGTGTGATGGTTTGAAGCTGTATATATCCCAGAAAAGTTTGTTCTTAAAGTTAATCCATTCCTGTGGGTGTGGACCTGTTGTAAGTAGGATCTTTTGGTGAAAAGGATCTTGTTAAGATGTGACCTCCTCAGGGTCTTAATCCTGTTACTGGAGCCCTTTATAAGAGAATGAGGTTCAGAGAGAAAGTCATGGAAGCAAGAAGCAGAAAGCTATGATACCAGGAAGAGAAGGGAGAGGTCAAGAGACACCATCATGTGGCAGAGGAGCACAGGATCACTGGCAGCCAGTCTTTGGGAATAAAGCATTCCCTGACGATGCCTTGATTTGGACATTTTTTCTCAGCCTCAAAACCGTAAACTCGTAAGTTAATGAATTCCCATTAGAAAGCCAACCCATTTCTGGTATATTGATTTGGAAGCCCACAAACTAGAACACAGGGACTCAAACAGATACTTATACATCAGTGTTCATAGTGGCAGTATTCACAGCTGCCAAAAGGTGACAACACCCCAAATATCATCATTTGGATAAAGAAAATGTGGTATACCCATATGATGGTATATCACTCAACCATAAAAAAGGAAATGAAGTTCTGATACAAGCTATGATGTGGGTGTACCTTGAAGACATTATGCTGAGTTAAATAAGCCAGACAGAAAAGGACAAATAGTTTATCATAGTGAGGTTACCGGGGGCCAGGGGGACGGGGGAATGGAGAGTCAATGTTGACAGAGTTTCTCTTTGGGGTGGTGAGGAATGAATAACCTTGAGAATGTAATGATTAATGACACTGAATTATACACTTAAAACAGTTAACATGGCAAATTTTATGGTATATGTGTGTATGTATTACCATAGTACAATTTTAGAAAAGTATAAATGTGCAGGTAACTGCACATTTACTTGAGGCAGTGGGGTATGATGGACAGAGTGTGCCCATGGGTTATCTCCCTGGTACAGCCTGTTGCATGTAATCCGATCTTTGACAAGTCACGGAACATTGACTAATTCTTCACTTCTGTAAAAGAGCAATAATAGTACTAATACCCAACTCTCCTAATTCATAGGGCCCTGGTTGTAAGGAACAAATGAGATGATGTATATGAACATTTGACCCACAGCTATGTGGGTATGGAATATTTAGCCTGAAAAACCTAGAAAGGCAGTGAGTGGGCCATTTTTTTTTTCCTTAAACCACAAGGGCACGTTTTGATAGCAGAATACAGAGGAAGAAACTATATATGGAATGGACCTGAGTAATGGGAGAGATTTTCTCAGCCAACATTTAACCTAGAGTTTCCTCTTTTGCTACTTAAAACCAAGGCCTTGCTATCCCATGCCAGCTGGAGGAGGTGTTCACATATATTTCTCACAGGTGTTTTTAGGTGTGGTTCAGCAGAAGGCTTTTGCAGATGTCTTAATTCAAACCCTCATGTTGACCATATTTCGGCATTTTTGTGGAACTACTAGGCAATTAATGGGAACAAACTTAACTACACCAATAGAAATGCAGTTGGTGAATCTAAATTTGAAATACTGTGCACAGTAATGTCATGTTGCATTGCTATTCATGACTGCCCTTTTTTTTTTTTTTGCCCTGGCAGATATCTGGTCTAAGGGTTCCTTGGACTAGGGTATATCAGACATATTTGTGGGTGTGAGCATTGTGCTAAGTAAACAGTGGATCCAAAACAGAGAGATTACGTGACCACATGCACCCTAATTTCAGAATGAAGGGATTCCTTGCCCTTTCTCTCCAGTTTGCTTTCAGAACACTGTGGTTTCTTTGAGAAATTGACCAGCCCAAGGGAAAGACCTAAATATACTGATACCAGGATTTTACCTCAAAAGGCACTACCTTTATAATCCTACAATGAATTTCAAAGTCAACAGTCCCCGTAAGATGCTCAGAGGTTCCAATCACCTTTTCTTCTCTGCTGGCTATTTTGAGTAGATGTCCAAGGAGTACAAGATATATGGTAAAGTCTCTAACATGACAGATAGAGATGAAAAAAAAATTAATGACTTTGAGGTTACGGAAGCAAGATAGGAGGAAAAATGTAATAAAAAAGAGCCTATTATTCAAATCCTTATGAGAAAAGACAATACTGATCTCTGAAAAGAGAAGGTGCTTTAAGAAAAAATACTCAGAGAATGAAAACATGCATCTGAAAATTAAAAACATGGTACTAGAAATTAAAAACCAAGTAGAAGACTAGAAAATTACACAGAAAGTAGCTTAAAAAATACAGAATTGGAAACTAGGATTAAAAAAAAACGAATACTAAAGGGTCAGCTCAAGAGATCCAATATTTGAATAACATGAGTTACTAGAATGAGAGTATAGAGAAACAAGGGGAAGAAATCATCAAAGAAATAATTCAAGGAAACATCCCTGAACTGAAGGACACGAGCTACCAGTCTGGAATGGTCCACTGAATATCCAATAAATTGTTTAAAAATGGATTTACAACAAGGCACATAGTTAAAAATTTCAGGCACTGGGAATAAATAGATGTCCAAAGAGGGGGAAAAATATGACAGACAAAAAGGATAGGAACTAAAATGGTTTTGTACTTTTTTAAAAAAAGATTTATTTTTTCTTTATTTCTCTCCCCTTCCCCACCCCCCCCCCCCCCCCCAAGTTGTCTGCTCTCTGTGACCATTCACTGTGTGTTCTTCTGTTTCCGCTTGTATTCTTGTCAGCAGCGTTGGGAATCTGTGTCTCATTTTTTGTTGTGTCATCTTGCTGCATTAGCTCTCCATGTGTGTGGTGCCATTCCCTGGGAAAGCTGCAATTTTTATGCACTGGGCTGCTCTCCTTATGGGGCGCACTCCTTGAGTGTAGGGCTCCCCTACACGGGGGACACCCCTGCTTGGCATGGCACTACTTGTGCGCATCAGCACTGCGTGTGGGCCAGCTCATCACATGGGTCAAGAGGCCCTGGGTTTGAACCTTGGACCTCCCAATTGGTAGGTGGATGCCCTATCCGTTGGGCCAAATCCACTTCCCAGTTTTGTACTTTTAATAACAACATTGAAAGCAAGAAGATAATAAAGCAGTACCTTAAAATTCCAAAGGAAAATTATTTCCATCCTAGAATTCTCTACCCAAACTATCACTTAAGTTTGAGAGGTGAAAACTACATTTTCAGATATTGAGTTTCAAAAACTTTGTCTCATACAACCTTTCTCAAGAAGCTATAATAATAGGATGTACTCCATAAAAAATGAGAGAACCAACCAAGAAAGAAGAAGACATGGGACACAAGAATTAGGAGAACCAGTTAGGAAAGATGAGCAGTCCCCTTACAGACAGTGAAAGGAGATCTCAGGATGAGAGCTGTGCTTGCTCAGTGGTCAACTGGGGCAGATTGGAGGAGTGGACTCGAGACAAGTTGAGGGCTCTCGTTACCAAGATTCCCACTGCTATTTACTTTGCTTTCAAACTGAGGACAGAATGTCTGGATGAACCTGGCTCATATTACCTTCTTGAATCAACTTGTCTTGACTACTCTCCTTCACGTGCTGCTGATTAGATCTGCCAACCACACTCATTTTATCCCTTGTAATTTTTCTGCTTTTACGTACTTCTGAGAGCTGGAGATATGTCATGATGGGTTTAGAAACAGAAAATATGCACTAGTTCATGCCCCCAGCTATTATTCGGAATGGTGGTCATCCTGAACCTGGCGGACAGAACAATCCTGCTTCATGTCCTGACTTGTTAACTTCTGTGTTTCCCAGGACTCACGCACATGACCTTGCCCTCCCACTTCACC
Organism: Dasypus novemcinctus; assembly: GCF_030445035.2. NCBI lineage: Eukaryota > Metazoa > Chordata > Mammalia > Cingulata > Dasypodidae > Dasypus > Dasypus novemcinctus. Next base: position 166,611,352 of record NC_080675.1, on the reverse strand, counting down.
GGAGCAGGCTCATATACCCTCAGAGACGTGGAAGGCCCGCTGCAACTCTGTTTGGCTTATCTTGACTTGAGAGGCTTCCTCTAAAAATGGCAATATTGCCCGTTCCTCACATCAGAGATATATACATTCCTGCTACAATTATTTTTTAAAACACAGTAAATTCAGGATAGTGATTAATTCTCTGGGGAGTGAGAGGAAGAGGGATGCAATTGGGCAGGGGTGTAGAGTGGACTTTAAAGTTATTCATAATGTATTTTTTAACCTAGGTGGTGGGCACATTGTTTTAAATTTAATTATCATCTTAAAAGTGTACATATGCTTTTTTATACTCATATATAAATATCATAATAGCATTTTTGAAATAAAAATGGACCTAAAGTTGCCTAGCAGATGGGGAATTTCTGGAGGGGATATTTGAGTTATGTTCAACTTCAAGTGGAAAACCTAAGGTATTTTGACTATCAGAGGAGGAAATCCCAATTACTTAGGTATTAAATTCTCCCTGGAAGATTTTTTTTTTTTTTTTTTTTGACTTGCAGTGGCCTGCCCTTCAGGGATTGAGTCACATGAAACATCAAGAAAGATGTGGTTCTTTACCAACCGCTGGGCTGCTCTTATATTCTCTGCCTTAATTCAAATATTGCTGGGGTGAAAAGCCCCTAATATAGTCAGTTACTGACTCATAATAATACTTCGCTCTTGGTTATTTCCTCTAAGAAGAAAATATGTGGTATTTTCGCCCAATGGGTGTGTGTGTTTATTTTCTCTCCAGAATGTCTTCACATAACCCTTGCTTGCAGGGCTGGGCCTTCCCATGAGCGCTTTAAGTCTGCTCCAGCTGTGTCCATGGCTGCTGGATTGCTTTAGCAGCCACACCCAACATGTGGGTGCGGCTTTGAAATGCTCAGAACCCATGGGTCCCTTTCATACAACCTGCTGTGGTGAGTAGTGACTGAACTAGATCTGGAAGCTGACCTGTCCTCCGTACGAGTGAGGGCTCTGCTTTGCAAGGGGCAGGTGCCCAGATTTAGACCATGAAGGAATTTATAGTCTTGCTGAACTGCATAGCATAGGAGGAGATTCAGATACGGCTGACTCCAAAACCTTAACAAAATCCTCGACTTCTGCTTCTATCTGCTTTCTTCCTATTGGCTTCCTCTTCAGGAAGGCACACTCAGCGTGGTGGCCTAACGTAGTTCCAGGCCCATAGTTTACCTGTTGAGTAACTCTGGTATTAAAGAGCTTTCTCAATAAGCTTGGAAAAGCCTTGGGACTCTCATTGGCCCAGTGAGGGCCATGTGACCCTCCCTGAACCAATCAGAGAAGTTAGGGTGTTAGAGCATCTAATTCTAAGGGAAAAGAGGCACGTGCCCACCCCCGGTCCTGGGGAGGAGTCTTAGTTCCACCCCAAGATGGGGAATGAGGGTAGAAAGGTAGCTTTCTTGTTAACAGTTCTTCCTCTATAAAAACTGCCCTGGCCTTAATTTTGAAGGCTTAATTTTTAAAATTTAGTTATGTTTGAGGTGATGTATGATAGGTTGTGACCTACCATTATCTTCTGACTGAGCCACGTTTTATGCATTTCCACACTTAACCAAAACAGCCACGTTTTATGCATTTCCACACTTAACCAAAACATTAGCACCCCAGAGGTTTCCATTTCACATGAGTAGAGAAAGTCTCTTTTAATGAAGCAATCTGATAGCAATCGAGCCCTGATCTGGTTGTACTGAATGCAATGAAAACCCAACAGAGGAAATCTGGTGCTTGGTGCTAAATGATAGAGCATAGGTTAGTCTTCCTTGGGGGCTTCCCTTAGAGTCGATGAATCAGCTAATCAAAGCTTTAGGTTTTGTTCCGAGGCTTGTACATTCAGTTTTCTTATTGAAGGCACTTCTAACACAGTACCTGGGGAAAAAAACAATGTTTTTAGGTCTAAGCCTTAGACTCTAAGGAGATTGTCCCAAAGTTTCTCCCTTCTTAAAGGCAGGCTCACATTTCTGACCTCATATTTCCCCTCCTCATGGGGGCTGACATCATCTCTCACAGCATCTTTGTTAATATTGTCATAGGGAGCTTATAGCACAGTGGTTAAGGTGCACTTGGAGATGTACAGTTTGATTTCAAACTCTGCCTCTACCTTTTACTAACTGTGAATTTGTGAGTTTGTCACTTAACTCTCTGTTCTAATCCATTTCCTCACCTGCTAAAACCTCCTAAAACACAGGCTTGCCAAAATGATTAAGTAGGTTCACAGGCATAAACTGCTTAGGACAGTGCCTGGCACATAGTAAGCCCTTTATGAGTATTTGCTACCCTTATTGTTATTTCATGAGCTCTCAAAGCATATAACCACAGGCCTGTTTTACTGCTCTTTGAGGTGGAAGCTCTGAGGGCAGAGGGCAGATGCCTGAAGCTAACTGAGCAGCCTATTGAAAGTGGAATAGAAATAGAAGAGAGGAAACCAAAGCGCTTTTCTCTTCAGATAGCTATCAAACCACGCTTCACTGCAGACTGTGGGCTTGGCTATGGCCGGAGATCAAAGGCCCTCTTATGAGCAGTGACATTTCTGAGCACAGGACTGAGTTATAAAACTTTTGAATGGAAGGTTTTGGCACTTGGAACCCAGCTTGGGATAGAAGGGCAGGGTTTTTATAGAAGTGGTTCATGAACTGCTTATGCTGGTGGAGAATCCAGACTGTTATGACTCACTTGTCTCTTTAATGCTTTGCACCAAAAACTTTTGTTTCCTTTTAAGTCCCTCTGTAGGAGCTGAGCTACAGCCTAGGGTCAAGATAATTCTTTTGGAAGGACACTGTGGCTTCAGTGAATGTGACCAGGAGTACCCCTTGGCTGGGCTTTGGGTCAAGTGTACTGGACAAGCAGAATGAGTGTTTTACTTTTACCCAGGGCAGGAGGGGTGGAATTTCTTTTGGAGACTGGCAGCACCCGTAATGCTTCTTTGACCTCAGATAAGCTTTTCTTTTCGTCTGTCTTTTCATTCTCATGGACTAAATTTGATGAGGTGAGTAGAGGATGGTAGAGTAACTTTGGGAACTAGAGTTCACTGTCGGGGTTGCTACCTAAGGAGCTAGGGAGAGCAGAAGAGGTCATTGGGAGATGGTTTGCCTGAGGTATTGCTGGGTCTTCTGGGAAAATGGTGAAGAAGACTTTTGAGCTGATAGTGAAACGTAGATTTGCTAGGCAGACTTCTAAGATAATGCCACATGTTCCCCCCCTCCCAGGGTTTACCCCTTTGTGTACTTTCCTCCGCTTGTGTTGGGTTGGATGTGGTAACCAACTTCTAGTGAATAGAATATGACAAAAGTAGTGTGATGTCACTTCCACGTTTAGGTTATGAAAGATGGTCATTTCCAACTTGCCAGGCCTCTCCCTCTGTTGCTGGCACTCCACTGTTCGTTCTCTTGCCCCCTTGGTTTGCTCACTCTGACGAAGTCATGTTGGAGAGGCCCCATGAGGCAAGGAACCGAGGGTGGTTTCTGGGAACAGCCACTAGGAGCTGAGTCTGTAAGGAACTGAAAATTGCCAACAACCGCTGAGTGAGCTTGGAATGGGATTGAGGCTCAGTTGAACCTTGAGATGACTCCAGCTCTGGCAATTAGTTTGATTTCTGTCTTGTGAGAGACTCTGAAACTGAGGACATGGATAAGCTGTGCCTGGATTCCTGACGCAAAAAACTGAGATGATAAATTGTGTTGTTTCAATCTTCTAAGTTTTGGGGTAATTTGTTATGTAGTAATAGATAACGCTAATGCTAGGTCTGTAAAATTTACTATCTTGAGCAAAGAGGGAAATGAAAACTTCCCCCAACCCTGGAGTTTCTTATGTTCTCAGAGGGTTAGCACTCACTATGCAGAAGCAGATAGTCCTGAATTTATGGGTATGGTAGTTCTTGGCCTCTGAACAAAACAGCCTGCTGTTAGCTGGGACCTCTAAGACAGTGCCTGGGTTAATTTCAAGACCTTTGAGTGCCCCACGTGCAAGGAGTGCACCCTGTAAGGAGAGCCACCCAGCACAAAAAAAGTGCAGCCTGCCCAGGAATGGCGCCACACACATGGAGAGCTGACACAGCAAGATGACGCAACAAAGACACAGATTCCCGGTGCCGCTGACAAGAGTACAGGCGGACACAGAAGAACACACAGTGAACGGACACAGAGAGCAGACAACTGGGGGTGGGGCAGGGAAGGGGAGAGAAATAAATGAAAAATAAGAAATAGATCTTTAAGACAAAAAACAAAACACCCCAAAGAATCAGGATGTCTTTGGGAGTCCTAATTGGAGTTGAAATCACTGTTTGGGAGGAACCTTCCCCCTTTGTTAACAGGAGCAGGAAGTGTTAAGTATGGGGAGAAAGAGGCAAGAGCAAATCTTCATTTATTGACATTTCTGGCTTCAGAAAGAGGCTACTGTGTGGTTAGGTGTAGAATTGCAAAGAAAGATGAAAATTGCAGAGGGAACTCCTATGGAAGCAGCCCAGAAGAAATAATATACCAGTGCCAGGAGAGGAAGAAAACTGTACTTCAATAAATAAAACAAAATTTAAATAATGCTCAGTGTTGAAAACTTGATTAGACACAAAGACAACAGTAAAAAAATTCACACATACTCATAACATTGTGGTATATCATATATTTCTTTTCTTTAATTCATATTTTTGTATTTTTAATATAATTTTTATTAGAAAAGTTGGTTTGCAGAAAAATCATACATAAAAGATTTCCCATATACCCCCTTATTAATTCCTTGCATTACTGTACTTTTGTTACAATTGATGAATATTATAATTGTACTATTAAATTTAGTCTATAGTGTACACTTGAATTCACTGTTATCCAGTCCTATGGTTAATTTTTTTTTAAACTCTAATAACATATATATACAGCCTGTATTAGTTAGCCAAAGGGGTGCTGTTGCAAAGTACCAGAACTCTGTTGGCTTTTATATAGGGTTTTTATTTGGGGTAAAAACTTACAGTTACAAGGCCCTAAAGAGTCCAACTCAAGTTACCATGAGAGGTGTTTTCTCACCAAAGTCAGTAGTCACGTGTTGAAGCAAGGTGGTTGCCGGTCTCTGTGAGGGTTCAGCCTTTCTCTTCCTCTTACGGCTCCGTGAGCCCAGCTTCTTCTGATCTCAGCTGTACGCTGGAAGGCTCATTTCTTTCCCAGCCTTCTCAGCTGCTCAGGGCTCTGGTCTCTTTAGCTGCAAACTCAGGTGAATGGCTCAGCTCTCTCCACGGCCCCAAGATCAAAATAATCTTGTGATATATGTTTTTTAAAAAGGTTTATTTTTTTATTTATTTCTCTCCCTTTCTTCTGCCCCCATTGTCTGCTCTCTGTGTCCACTTGCTGTGTGTTCTTCTGCATCCACTTGCATTCTTGTCAGTGGCACCAGGAATCTGTGTCTCTTTTTGTTGTGTCATCTTGCTGTGTCAGGTCTCCATATGTGCAGTGCCACACCTGGGCAGACTGTGCTTTTTTTGTGTGGGGTGGCTCTCCTTGTGGGGCACACTCCTTGTGTGTGGCGCTCCCCTATGTGGGGGACACCCCTGCATGGCAGAACACTCCTTGCACACATCAGGACTGCATGTGGGCCAACTCACCACACGGGTCAGGAGGCCCTGGGTTTGAACCCTGGACCTCCCATATGGTAGGCGAATGCTCTATCAGTTAAGCCAAATCCACTTCCCCCTATTAAGGCATTAACTCCCTATTCTGTATCCCTATCCTGGCCCCTGGTAACCTATATTCTAGATTTTGACTCTATGAATTTGCTTATTCTAATTATTTCATATCAGTGAGCTCGTACAATATTTGTCCTTTTGTGTCTGCTTATTTCACTCAACATGATGAATTCAGGGTTCCTCCATCTTCTTACATGCATCAGAACTTGATTCTTTTTTTTTTTTTGAGAAGGTATTAGGGATTGAACCTGGGACTTCATACATGGGAAGCAGACACTCAAACCACTGGGCTATACCTGCTCCCTTCATTCATTTTTACCACTGAATAAAATTCCATTGTGTGTATACACCTTATTTTGTTTATCCATTCGTTGGTAAATGGACACTTGGGTTGCTTCCATCTTTTGGTTATTGTGAATAATACCAATATGAACATCTATGTGCAAATATCTGTTTGAATCTCACCTTTCAATTCTTTTGGGTATATAACTTGAAGTGAGATTGCTGGGTCAGATGGTAATTTTATACATAACTTTTTGAGGAACCATCAAACTGTTTTTCACAGCAGCTACCCTATTTTACATTCCCCACACCCTCTCTAACACTTGCTATTTTCCAGTTTTTAAAATATAATAGCCATTCTAGTGGGTATGAAATGTTATCTCATTATGGTTTTGATTTGCATTTCCCTAATAGCTAGTGATGTCCAGCATCTTTTCATAAATTTGTTGGCCATTTATGTATCTTCTTTGGAGAAGATCTTCAGATCTTTTGCCCATTTAAAAATTATGTTGTTTGTCTTTTTGTTGTTGAATTGTAGGATTTCTATATATATTTTGGATCTTAAACCCTCATTGGATATGTGATTTCCAGATATTTTTTTCCAATTCAGTGGATTGCCTATTCACTTTCATTATGAATTCCTTTGATGAACAAAAGTTTTTAATTTTGATGAAGTCCCATTTATCTATTTTGTCTTTCATTGATCATGCCTTTGGTGTAAAGTTTAAGAAATCATTGTCTAAAACAAAGTCCTGAGGATGCTTCCCTATATTTTCTTCTGAGTAGACTTGGCATCCTTGTCAAATATTGGTTGGTCATAGATGTGAGGGTTTATTTCTGAACTCTCAGTTTCATTTTATTGGTCTATATGTCTGTCCTTGTGCCAGCACTTTGCTGTTTTGATTTTACTGTTGCTTTATAAAAAGTTTTAAGATTAGGTAGTATGAATCCTCCAACTTTATTCTTCTTTTTCAAGATAACTTTGGCTATTCAGGGTTCCTTACTCTTCCATATAAATTTGTTGATTGGCTTTTCCATTCCTGCAAACAAGGCTGTTGGAATTTTGATCACAATTGTATTGAATATGTAAACAACTGGGGTGGAATTGACTTTTTAACAATATTTAGTTTTCCAATCCATGAGCACAGAATATCCTTCCATTTATTAAGGTCATCTTTGATTTCTTTTAGCACTGTCTTGTACTTTTGTGCATACAAGTCCTTGGTTAGATTTATTTCTAGATATTTGATTCTTGTATTTGCTATCATAAATGGAATTTCATCTTGGTTTCCTCTTAAGGTTGTTCATTATTAGGGTATAGAAACATACTAATATTTACATGTTGATCTTGTACCCAGCCATTTTGCTGAATTTATTTATTAGCTCTAGAAGCTTTGTTGTGGATTTTTCAGGATTTTACATATATAGGATGATTTCTTCTGCAAATAGGGAAAGTTTTTCTTCTTCCTTTCCAATTTAGATGCCTTTTATTGTCTTTTTCTTGCCTAATTGCTCTAGTTAGAACTTCCAATACAATGTTGAATAACAGTGAAGACAGTGGGCATCCTTGTCTTTTTTTTTTGGAAGTACTGGGGATTGAACCCAGGACCTTGTACATGGGAAGCAGGTGCTCAACCACTGAGCTACATCTGCTTCCCCCTTATGTGTTTCTTTAGGTAGGCATCCTTGTCTTGTCCCTGATCTTAGAAGGGAAGGCTTTGATCTTTCACCATTGGGTATGATGTAAGTTTTTCATATATCCTGTATCATGTTGAGAAAATTTGCTTCTATTCCTAGTTTTCTAAGTGTTTTATTAAAAAGGTGTGCTGGGTTTTGTCAAATACCTTTTCTGCCTCAATTAAGATGACCTTATGGTTTTTTCCCTTTGTTTGCTAATGTGGTATATTACATTTATTGGTTTTCTTCTGTTGAAGCACCCTTGCATATATGGGATAAATCTCATTTGATCATGGTGTATAATTCTTTTAATATGCCGTTGGATTCAGTTTGTTGGTGTTTTGTTGAGGATTTTTACATCTATATTCCTAAGGGATATTGGTTTCTAATTTTCTTTTCTTGTGGTACCTTTATCTGCTTTGGTATAAGGGTGATGTTGACCTCATAGGATGAACTGGGAAGTGATCCCTCCTCTTAATTTTTTCCAAAGTTTGAGCAGAATTGGTGTTGATTCTTCTTGGAATGTTGGTAAGCAATTCCCTTGTGAAGCCATCTGGTCCTGGGCTTTTTTGTTTGTTTTTTTGGGGGCAGTTATTGATTATTGATTCATTCTCTTTACTAGTTATTGTTCTGTTGAGATACTCAGTCTTTTCTTGAGTCAGTGTAGGTAGTTTGTGTATTTGTAGGAATTTGGCCATTTCATCTAGGTTATCTTATTTGTTGGTGTACAGTTCTTCATAGTATTCTCTTATTATTCTTTTTTAAAGATTTATTTTTTTATTTTATTTAATTCCCCCCCTCCCCTGGTTGTCTGTTCTCTGTGTCTATCTGCTGCGTATTGTTTCTTTGTTCTCTTCTGTTGTAGTCAGCAGCACGGGAAGTGTGGGCGGCGCCATTCCTGGGCAGGCTGCACCCTCCCTTGCGCTGGGCGGCTCTCCCTACGGGGCGCACTCCCTGCGCGTGGGGCTCCCCTACGCGGGGGACACCCCTGCGTGGCATGGCACCCCCTGCGCGCATCAGCACCGCGCATGGGCCAGCTCCACACGGGTCAAGGAGGCCCGGGGTCTGAACCGCGGACCTCCCATGCGGTAGACCAACGCCCCCCACTGGGCCAAGTCCGTTTCCCTCTTATTATTCTTTTTACTTTTGTGGAGTTGGTAATAATCTCTCCCGTTTTATTTCAGATTTTAGTTATTTACATCCTCTCTCTTTTTTTTGTCATTCTAACTAAGGATTTGTCAATCATATTGATCTTTCCAAAGAACCAACTTTTGGTTTTGTTAATTCTATTGCTTTTTCATTTTCTATTTCATTTATCTCTACTCTAATCTTCTTTTTTTCCTTCCTTCTGTTGCTTTGAATTTAGTTTGTTTTTCTTTTTCTAGATCCTCCATCTGCTAGGATAGTTCTCTGATGTGAGCTCTTCTTTTTTAATGTAAGTATTTAGAGCTATACATTTCTCTTTCAGAGTTGTCTTTGCTGCATCCCATAACTTGGGTATGTTATGTGTTTTCATGTTCATTCACTTCAATATATTTATTTCCTAATTTCCCTTGTGATTTCTTCTTTGATCCTTTGGTTGATTTAAGAGTGTGCTGTTTAATTTCCACATATTTGTGTATTTTCCAGGTCTTCCTCTGGTATTGGTTTCTAGCTTCATTCCATTTTGATCAGAGAAGATACATTGTATGATTTCAATGTTTTAAAATTTTTTGAAAGTTGTTTTGTAACCTAACATATGGCCTATCCTGGAGAATTACCCTGTTGTACTAGAAAAGAGTGAGTATTTTGCTGCTGTTGGGTAAAATGCAACTCCCTATATATTTGTTAGGTCTAGTTGGTTTATATATCACTGAAGTCTTCTATTTCCTTATTGATCTTCTGTCTAGATGTTCTATCTATTATTGAATGTGGTGTATTAAAATCTCCTATTAAAGTAGAACTGTCTATTTCTTCCTTCAAATCTGTCAATATTTGCTCCATATGTTTGCGGTTTTGCCAGTAGATACGTATATATTTATAATTTTTATGTCTTCTTGTTGAATTGCCCCTTTATCAATATGTTGTGACCTTCTGTGGTGTTTTGGAGCTATACACCTCAGAAGAACATGTTCTTAAACTTATTCCATTCCTGTGAACCCATTGTAATTAAGACTTTCCATGAGCTTATTTTAGTTAAGCTGTGGCCCAACTCAGTCAGGATAGATCTTAATACTAGTTTTTTTAATAAGCAGAATGAATTTCAGATAGATAGAGAGGAACCAAAGAGGGAGCAACCAGAAGCTGAAAATCAATGGAATCCAGGAGGGAAATGCCAGGAGAGGATGCCATTTACATTGCCCTGTGACAGAAAAGCTAAGACAAGGATTTCTGGCAGCCAGCTCCAAAATGCCAGACTTTGGGAATAAAGCATCACATTGATGACAACTTGATTTAGACTTTTCCCAGCCTCAAAACTGTGAGCCAATAAATTCCCGTTATTTAAGCCAACCCAATACATTGTATTTGCTTGAGCAGCCAAGGAAACTAAAACACCTTTGTTCCTCCTAATAGTTTTGGACTTAAAGTCTGTTTTATTTGTATATTAGTATAACTACCCCAGCTCTCTTTTGGCTACTATTTGCATGGTATGTTTTTTTCTATCCTCTCACTTTCAACCTACTTGTGTCTTTGAAATTAAGGTGTCTTTTTTTTTTTTTTAAAGATTTTTATTTATTTCTCTCCCCTCCCCCTAACCCCCAATGTCTGCTCTCTGTGTCCATTTGCTGTGTGTTCTTCTGTGTCTGCTTGCATTCTTGTCAGCGGCATTGGAAATGTGTGTCTCTTTTTTTTTTTTTAAGATTTATTTATTTATTTCTCTCCCCTTCCCCATCTTCCACCCCCATTGTCTGTTCTCTGTCTATTTGCTGCATGTTCTTCTTTGTCTGCTTCTGCTGTTGTCAGCGGCATGGGAATCTGTGTTTCTTTTTGTTGTGTCATCTTGTTGTATCAGCTCTCTGTGTGTGCAGGGCCATTCCTAGGCAGGCTGCACTTTCTTTTGCATTGGGCGGCTCTCTTTATGGGGCGCACTCCTTGCACGTGGGACTCCCCTACGTGGGGGACACCCCTGTGTGGCAGGGCATTCCTTGCGTGCATCAGCACTGCACATAGGCCAGCTCCACACGGGTCAAGGAGGCCCAGGGTTTGAAGTGCAGACCTCCCATGTAGTAGACAGATGCCCTAACCACTGGGCCAAGTCTGCTGCCCTGTGTCTATTTTTTGTTGCGTCATCTTGCTGTGTCAGTTCTCCATGTATGTGGTGCCACTCCTGGGCAGGCTACAGCTTTTTTCACACAGACCAGCTCTCCTTATGGGGTGCACTTCTTGCACATGGGGCTTCTGTATGCAGGGGACACCCCTGTGTGGCATGGCACTTCTTGTGTGCATCAGCAGTGCGCATGGGCCAGCTCACCACATGGGTCAGGAGGCCCTCGGGTTGAACCCTGGACCTCCCATGTGGTAGGCAGACACTTTGTCAGTTGAGCCAAATCCACTTCCCTAAGGTATCTTATACACAGCATATAGTTGAGTCATGCTTTTGAAAAATCTATTCTGTCAAATCCCTGCCTTTTGACTGTAGAATTTAATCCATTTATATTTAAAGTCACCACTGATAATGCAGGATTTTCTTCTGCCATTTCACTGTTTGGTTTTTGTAAGACTTATACCTTTTTGTCCCTAAAGTCTTCTGTTAATACTTACTTTCATATTTATTTGATTTTCTGAGGGTTATCATTTTGAGTCCCTTCTCATTTCTCTTTCTATATATACTTCAGAAATTTTCTTTTTGGTTTCCATGGGGCTTAAATTTAACATCCTAAATCTATATCACATTCGATTTGATACCAACTTAACTTTGATAGCTGTTCCTATATTTCTCCATCCCCCTACCTTTTTGTTGCACTTGCTACAAATGACATCCTTATACGTTGTATGCCCAAACCACAGATTTATCATTATTTTGTAAGCATTTGCATTTTAGAACCTGTAAGAAGTAAAAAGTGGAGTTACATACCAAAAATGCAATAAAATAGTATTGGCATTTATAATGAACCATATGGTTACCTTTACCGGAGTTCTTCATTTCTTTGTACTGCTTTGAGATATTGTCTAGTGTCCTTTCCTTTTAGTCTGAAGGACTTCCTTTAGCATTGTTTGTAGGGCAGGTCTAGTGTTGATGAACTCCCATAGCTTTTTTGTTTATCTGGGAATGTAATAATCTTCCCCTCATTTTTTTTTTCTTTTGAGGTACTGGAGGCCAAGGATTGAAACTGGGACCTCATATATAGGAAGCCAGTGCTTAACCACTGAGCTACATTGGCTTTCCTGAGTTGTTTTTTTTCATCTGTTTGCTTGTTGTTTGTGTGTGTGTGTGTATGTCTGGGTGTGGGTGTGGTTGTGTGTTTAAGGAGGCACTGGGAACTGAACCTGGGACCTCCCATGTGGGAAGCAGGTGTTCAACCACTTGAGCCACATCTGCTCCCCACCTTCCCCTCATTTTAAAAGAAAGTCTTGCTGGATATAAAATTCTTGGTTGGTATATTAGCCAAAGGAGAGCTGATACAAAGTACTAGAAATCTGTTGGCTTTTATAAAGGGTATTTATTTGGGGGCAAAACCTTATAGTTACATGACCCTAAAGAGACCAACTCTGCGGCCACCCCTTGGGCTGAAGTGTGGTTTGCTGGCCTGGCGGGGGAGCGGCCGTGGTAGGCCTAATTCCGCTGCCCCCATAATAGGATGGCTGGTCGGACTCACCGCCACCCCTGAAGGGAGCGCGGCATGGGCGCAGAGTGCCCTCGGGTCTCCTCTTCTCGGCAGCCATGCTTCCACGGCCGCCCCTCCTCCCGGATAGTGCCACATGATGCCTTTTGAGGCAACACCCTTCTTCTTCTTTCTCCCTGCGCAGGCGCAGGGCGGAAGATTCCAGTCTGTCTCCCCCCCCCCCCCCCCCCGACAGCAGCAACAGCCAGGCACAAGGCGGGAAACTCAAGTCTGCCCTCTACCCCAGCAACAGCAGCCACCAATCACTAAACCCTGCCACTTCCCCCAGCAACAGCAACAGCAACAGCAACAGCCAATCCCTAACCACCACTCCTCCCCCGTCCAGTACCTCCCACTGACCTTTCTCCGGCAACCAATCAGAACAGGGCATGGCTTCGACCAATCAGCCTTCCCCAGCCCCTATAAAACTGTTGCCTCTCCCTCAATAAAGTTGGACTTGCATGTTTACCTTGTCTCCGCGGTAGTTCTTCTGCCGTGCGCCCTCCAGTCCTGAGAGCCCCCGACAAGGGCCTGGCCTCCCTTGTCCCCAGTTCGTCGCCTGCTTCTCCGGGCGACCCCCTCATCGCCGGCTTCGCCGGGCGACCCTGTCAGCCGAACCGTGCAACCCCTGTAGACCGACCCCTCGTCTGCTGCCGGACTGACCCCTCGTCCCAAGTGGGACCGACCCCTCGTCTGCTGCCGGACTGACCCCTCGTCCCAAGCTGGACCGACCCCTCGTCCGCAGCCAGACCCCACCTCTACCGACCGAGCAAACCGTTGCACAACTCAAGGCTGCTTTCTCACCAAAGTCTGTTGTCACAAGTTGGCGGGCGACCTTTGCCTGGTTTCTCTTTCCTTCTTTCTCTTATGGCTCCTTGGGCTCAGCTTCTTTTGATCTCAGCTGTAGGCTGGCACAGTGCTCATCTCTCAGGGCTTCTTTTTTTTTTTTTTTTTAAAGATTTATTTATTTATTTAATTTCCCCCCCTCCCCTGGTTGTCTGTTCTTGGTGTCTATTTGTTGCGTCTTGTTTCTTTGTCTGCTTTTTGTTTCTTTGTCCGCTTCTGTTGTTGTCAGCGGCACAGGAAGTGTGGGCGGCGCCATTCCTGGGCAGGCTGCACTTTCTTTTCACGCTGGGCGGCTTTCCTCACGGGCGCACTCCTTGCGCGTGGGGCTCCCCCACGCGGGGGACACCCTTGCGTGGCACGGCACTCCTTGCGCGCATCAGCACTGCGCATGGCCAGCTCCACATGGGTCAAGGAGGCCCGGGGTTTGAACCGCGGACCTCCCATATGGTAGACGGACGCCCTAACCACTGGGCCAAAGTCCGTTTCCCCTCAGGGCTTCTTATATCAGTCTGGCATAGGGCATGTTTCTTTCTAGGCTTTAGCTATTTGAACCTTCTCCTTTCTGTCACATGGCAGGACCAAAATGACCAAATTCTCTCCTCTTCATGTGTCTTCTTTTTTTTTTTTTTTAAAGATTTATTTATTTATTTAATTTATGGGGCTCCCCCACGTGGGGGACACCCTTGCGTGGCATGGCACTCCTTGCGCGCATCAGCGCTGCGCATGGGCCAGCTCCACACGGGTCAAGGAGGCCCGGGGTTTGAACCGCGGACCTCCCATATGGTAGACGGACGCCCTAACCACTGGGCCAAAGTCCGTTTCCCTTCATGTGTCTTCTTGAGTGTCTGTTTATATCAGCCCACCAAGGGGGTGGGGACTCAATCCTGAGTCACACCCTACTGACACGGTGAAATCAAAGTCCTAATCTTAACAGGAAATTTAATCAAGACATGCCAGCTGAATCTAATGCATTCAAAGGGTATCAGACCCAGAGAAACAGACCAGTTTACAAACATAATCTCTCTTTTGGGGATTCATAATCTCCAGTTACCACTGTTGGTAGCTGTTTTTTTTCAGCACTTAAATATTTCATCCTATTGCCTTTTTGCCTCCATAGTTTCTGAAGAGAAATCACACTTAATCTTATTGGGACTCCCTTGAACATAATTCATTGCTTTTCACTTGCAGTTTTCAGGACTCATTGTCCTTAGCATGCAACAGTTTGAATTCTATGTGTCTGGGCATGGTTCTCTTTGAGTTAATCTTGTTTGGGTTTGCTGGGCTTCTTGAATGTGAATATTCATGTTTTTCACTAAGTCTGAGAAGTTTTCTACCATTATTTTTTTGAATATTCCTTCTTCCTCTTCCTTCTTTCCCTCCCTCCTCCTTTACTCCCTCCCTCCCTTCCTTCCTTCCACGGGATACAAGCACTGGCTTCCCTGTGGCAGAGCATGGAGGAAGGAACACTGGGCAACATACTAGTGGGTATGAAGAAATCAACTAAAATAGTTAATGAATTGCTGAAGATGAATGTGGGCTACTGTGACACTGTAGAAATCTTGGGAGTCCAAGACACAGGGAATTTTGCATCACTGGCAGGCTCTTCTACATGGGCCTGTGTTGGTTGTTCACAGTAATGACTGGGGCAAGGAAGGAGACCAGAGAGAGCTTCTCTAAGTGGTGCAGGCCTGGAGGAGGATATTGGTCATCACTGCTGGAAAGGCATGGAGGCTTTCCCCTAGGGACTAAACCTTAAGCTGCTGGGGGAGGGGCTACAAACAGTGTTGCCCACCGCAATACAGTTGAAGACCCTTTGTACTGGGGGAAAAGGTAAATGAAAAAACCTCTTTGCCTCTGGGGAGGTGCAGAAAACAGTTGTAAGCTCAGGAACTTATACCAATAATGTTAGCAGACTCCTATTAGTGAGGGGGAAAGGAAGCTCTCTACCACGCACAATCTCAAGCTGCAAAGCTGAGTCTGGCTGCCTTAGGGAGGAAGGACAGGATTGCTAAGAAATTCCCACCTCAGAGTACCAGGCACACAGAGCCTGTGATGACCACAGAGAATCCCCCATCTCTCCCACCAGAGAGCTCCCCACTCTGTCCCTCCACGTCAGGCTTGCAAGCGCTGAGTAACAAGCAATAGCAGCTTACCACTGGGGAAGGGATAAGAGCACAGAAAGAGACTCCTGTGTGGTGCAAGCACACAGGGAAGGCTGAAAACCGAAGGTGGAGCAGAAACATTGAGAAAAATCATCCAGCACCCAACCTCCACGCCACGCATACGTTAATGCTAGAGGAGAATGAAGCCACTGGTTTGCTGAGGTAACTGTAGCAGCAACAAAACCCAAACACCCATGCGTCTCTTGACTAGATTGACTCAAACTCCCAAACTCATGACTTGCTAAAAGAAGATGTGTACCCATTTCGAGGCATACGTACTGTTTACCTCAGTCTCTGTTGTTCTGCATATACTGTACAGAACACGGTAAAGATGATGAGAGACACAAATAATTTTACAAAACAAAATGAAAGGCCAAATCACTGTTAAAAGTTAAAGGATTCTAAACACTGAAGGCTCTGGAGCCATCTAGGTACTATAGGCAGGGCAGGCAACCCCAGGAAATCAGCACCCTGTTGGTGCCTCATCTCAGATTGTATGATAACCTGTCTCCAGTGTGTAAGAGATAGACTCATTTATAATTTCCTACACATGATTCTTAGGCCCCTTTTATTTGAACCTATAGCTAGCACTATACCCATTAAATATATGTCCCAGAGACTTAGATCTTCTGGCTGTTCATATGCCAGTTGAGCCCTGAATCTCAGCAGAGTTGCAGCCAACACCTACTCTCCAGTTCATTGGACTTGCCCAGGACAAATTAACGAAAGGATGATGATGGACAATGCCCATCCCAAAAGCAAAATATCTACAACTGTAAGCAAGACCGTTCTAACCATATGTCCCATGGTATCTAAACCTCTCTCAGGCGGTGGACTTGGTCCAGTGGTTAGGGTGTCTGCCTACCACATGGGAGGTCCATGGTTCAAATCCTGGAGCTGGCCCATGTGCAGTGCTGATGCGTGCAAGGAGTGCCCTGCCATGCAGGGGTATCCCCTGTGTAGGGGAGCCCCATGTGCAAGGAGTGCACCCCGTAAGGAGAGCCGCCCAGCGCAAAAGAAAGTGCAGCCTGCCCAGGAATGGTGCCACACACACGGAGAGCTGACACAACAAGATGATGCAACAAAAAGAAACACAGATTCCCGTGCCGCTGACAACAACAGAAGTGGACAAAGAAGATGCAGCAAATAGACACAGAGAACAGACAACTGGAGTGGGGCAGGGGGGAAGGGAAGAGAAATAATAAAAAAATAAAAATAAAAAAATAAACCTCTCTCAATTGGAAGCAAAGTGGGCATCACCATGCCAAAATCATCAAGATTGAGGAATGAACAAACAAAGAGGAATGCAGCTGTGGACTAAAGTAGACTTAGTATTATTCTAGTATTGGAAGAACTTGTAACGCTGATATACAGATAGTGGTCACCAGAGTTTCTGAGGTGAGAGAGAGGGAAGAATAGGTGTAACTTGGGGCATTTTGGGGGTGTTGGAATTGTTCTCCATGACATTTCAATGATGGATACAAGCCATTATATGTTTTGTCAAAAATTGTAAAATTGTGCAGTGGAAAGTGGAAACCATAGTGTAAACTTATAGACCATGGTTAGTAGAAATGCTTCAATATTTGTTCATCAATTGTTAGCAAATGTACCACACTAATGGAAGATGTTGTTAATGGGGAAAGTGTGGGAGCGGAGAGGGTAGGGTATATGGAAATCCTCTATATTTTTGATGTAACATTTATGTAGTCAAAAGTTTCTTTAAAAATAAAATAAAAAATGTAGAATTTTAAAAAGTCAAAGGATTCTAAACAAAACCAAAGTTAGCCATGGCTTAGATGTTGAAATTATAAAGGAATTTTAAAAAACTATGTTAAAGACTTTAGAAGAAGAAGTAGAAACGTGCAAGAAAAGATGGGAATTTTCAATAGAGAGCTGGAAATATATAAGAAAGAATAAAATAGAACTGCTACAAATAAAAAACAAGGCAACAGAAATGAAAAATGATGTCAATGAGCCCTTCAGGAGACTTTACACTGCTAAAGAAAGAATAAAAGTGAAACTGAAAGGATCCAAACCAAAATACAAAGGAAGAAAAAAAAAGACCAAACAAATCAAATCCCAGAGCTCCCAAGAGCTCTAGAACATCAAATGGTATAATGGTTGTGTAATTGGAATCCCAGAAGAAGAGAGAAAGAATGAGATACAAGACAGAGACAAAGTTTACTCTTCCCCACCCCATTTTTTTCCCCTTCCTAGAGGTAATCAGGTGTCCTGAAATTAGTATGTATCTTTTCAATCATTTTAATATTTTTTGGTGCATGTGAATGTGTTCTGTAATTAACATATGGTATTTTTTTTTTCTAAATGTACATAAATGGCTACCTATTATCTTTTTTGATGATTTTCTTTTTTAGTCAACACTATGCTTTCTAAAAAGATTTATTTATTTACTGTATTTCTTTATTCCCCTCCTCCCCCAGATGTTTCTCTCATCTCTCTGCTCATTTTTGCTCACCTTCTCCAGGAGGCACCAGGAACTGAACCCCGGGCCTTCCACATGGGAGGCAAATGCCCAATGTTCTGAGCCATATTTGCTCCCCGCGGGCTGTGGCATCTGCTGGCTTGTGGCATCTGCTTGTTGTGGTGTCTAGCTTGTGGCAGGTATGGTGTCTTGCTTGTTGTGGCATCTGCTTATCTTCTTTAGGAGGCACTGGGATCTGAACCAGTCCCTCCCATGAGGTAGGCAGGCACCCAACTGGGTGAGCCACATCTACTTCACAACAATATGTTTTTGAAACATCTATGTATTGACACCTGTAGGCATAAGTCATAATTTTAACACTACATAGAATGACAATTATATAGTTTATTTATTCATTCCCCCACTGATGGAAAAGTAAATTTATTTTAATTTTTAGTACTATAAACAATGCCATAATGAACATATTTGCACAAGACTTCTGTGAAAATGTGAGAGTTTCATAATTTATTCTTCAACATGTAATTCTTAGTTGAAGAAAAGAATTTTTCAAGATTGCTGGGTATTTCCAAATTGTTGATTAAAGTAGCTGATCCAATTTACATTTCTACCAGCAATGAATAATAATTTCATATTCTTGATATTTTCATCAACACCTTGAACCATCATTCTTAATTGTTGCCAAATTATGGGAATAAAATTACATTTTCTTTAATTTGCATTTCCAATTAACATCTTTTTACATGTTCATTGGTTGTTTATGTTTCTGTGTATGGGACTTGCCAGATCATATCCTTTGCCCATTTTTATTTTTATTTATTTATTTTTAATTCATTTTTTTAATATTACATTAAAAAAATATGAGGTCCCCATGTACCCCCCTTTGCCCATTTTTAATAGATTGTTGTCTCTTATTATTTTGTAAGGTTTGTTTATGCTAGATGATAAACCTTCGATGATTATATATATTGCAAATATCTTTTGCCTGTCTACAACTGGTCTTTTATTTTTGGCTAAGGGCTCCTTTTTTGTACAGTTTATGATTTTAATATAGTAAAATTTAAGTCTTTCCCTAAATCGTTTGTGTTTTTGTGTGACTTATGAATTACCTTCCTAAAGTGTATCATAAAATTACATTCTCATATTTTTCTTCCAACATTGCTAGAAAAAAATTTCTTTTTCACATTTGCAGATTGTTTTATTGGAGGTAGAGTTTAATTTACCAGTTTCTGCATGGAACCAATTTTCCTAGTACTATTTTTTAAATTGAATTTTCTTTCCCTAGTGGTTAGAAACGCCATCACTGTTGAGTTCCAAGTTACCATTTATATGTGGGTGGTTCTGTTTCTAGGCTTCTCCTTTTAGTCTCTTGGCCTATTTTTCTACCTTGGTACCTTCTCTATTTTCTTCACTTGACGTTATTTCACAGGAATTTGTGAGGAAACTATAAAGACTGCCAAAGGTGCCTGGGCCACTGAAACACAGCTTTAAGAACTGAAGTTTTGAAGAGCTTAGATTCCCACTACACATACTGAGCATAGACTCAAGAGTCAGAGATCACTCAAAAGCACTCTGGATTGTCCCTCTCACAAATTACGATGAGCAAGCTATGTGGCTGAAGTAGTGAATATTATTGCATGCTTTTGGGGAAGAGGAAAGGGCAACGTTAGCCTGTCCTACTCCTTATTCCTCAACCTGAAAATTTATTTGAATTATTGGCATTTTCCCTATAGCATACCTATTTATCAGAATAGCAAATGGGTTTAAAGAAATATAACACTTCCCTACTTTTGCTCTTTTAGGGTAATAGAATGTGTGTCTGGAAGAAATTTATCATCATCTGCTACAGCTCTCCCATTTCCAAATGGGTAGGGTAACCACATCCAGGGATGTGTGGGATAGTCCCAATTTACACCATTTATTTATTTTTTTTAATTTTAAAAAATTATTACATTCAAAAAATATGAGGTCCCCATTCACCCCCACCACCCCCACCCCACCACTCCCCCCACGGCAACACTCTCCCCCATCATCATGACACATCCATTGCATTTGGTGAGTACATCTCTGGGGATCGCTGCACCTCATGGTCAATGGTCCACATCATAGCCCATACTCTCCCACGTTCCATCCAGTGGGTCATGGGAGGATCTACAATGTCCAGTAATTGTCCCTGCAGCACCACCCAGGACAACTCCAAGTCCCGAAAATGCCTCCACATCTTATCTCTTCCTCCCATTCCCTGCACCCAGCAGCCACCATGGCCACTTTTTCCACACCAATGCCACATTTTCTAGATTACTAACCACAATAGTTCATGAATAGAATATCAGTAAGTCTTCTCTAATCCTTACTGTATTCCTCCTTCCTGTGGACCTTGGATTGGTTGTGTCCATTCCACATCTATGTCAAGAGGGGGCTTAGATTCCACATGGATACTGGATGCAATCCTCCTGCTTTCAGTTGTAGGCACTCTTGGCTCCATGGTGTGGTGGTTGACCTTCTTCAACTCCATGTTAGCTGAGTGGGGTAAGTCCAATAAACCAGAGTGTAGGAGCTGAAGTCTGTTGAGGCCTCCTGGCTATCATATTGTCAGTCCAGGGATTCAGATCCCCTAGATATATCTTAAACCCCAGCATCAACTACAATTCCAGTAAAGTAACAGGGAAGGCTTGTGAAAAGAGATCACATCTGAGTCCAGCTCCATCACGCAGAGACACCAACTCCAAAGAAGGGCCAACTGACATGGTAGTGAACTCCATCTGCCATGACCATAAAACCTGTGGGTCTCTTTAGCCCTCAGAAGAACCAATACCTGGGGTTGTATCTACTTTATCTGTCTCTGAGACTCTACTCAGGTGTGCATAAGGGCAATCCTTCTGACCACCTCCAGACTCTTTTTTAGAGACTCATAACCATATAAACTCATTTGTCCTTTCCATTTCTCCCTTAATTTAGGTCAAAAAGCATTTTTAACTCCTGTTATTATATGTAGACAGGGATATTCTGCTGGTCCGCGTTGAACCTTTTATTCAAGGTCATTTTCTAGTTACGTCATCAGCTGATACTTGGTAGTGATCCCTCGGCACCAGGGAGGTTCATCCCCGGGTTATCATGTCCCATGCTGGGGGGAAGGCAGTGCATTTACATGCTGAGTTTGGCTTTGAGACTGGCCACATTTGAGTAACATGGAGGCTGTCAGGAGGGAACCCTTAGGCACACTGCTGCTCTATGCCTTACTCTTATTTCAGGTGTATAGGCTCACAAGCATAGTCAGTATCAGGGACTCACTGTTGGACCCTCATTCTTTCCTGGTCTTTGCCGTTGCACCCAGGGGACTGCCGCTGCTCCCCTAGGGACCACGACAGAGCCCCCCCGGCCAGGAACCCAGCACCCCCCCCCCCAGCTGTAGTTTTTAATTGTTTCCACTATGAGTATATTCAAACATTTCCATGCACCCTGGACACATGCCCTGTATAAATTGTCTACCCTATATCCCCTGTCAACAACATCCCATATCAGTATTCCTCCGCTGCCATTGTTGAACCACTCTGTGATCCAAAACTTCCTGAAAAGTGAAGCCCAATATAATGCCAGGTTCCCTTAATAGTAAAATGGGATATAGCAATGAGTTTAAAGGTTATATATAGGATACATATTGAATTGGAGAAATTCTACATCCTATCTTTTTCTTTTCTTTTTTCCTAATTATTGACCTTCTCTTCACAAGAGCCATAGATCACAGTAATTCATATATACAATATACAGTACCCCCACATATCCAATATAAAATCTTTTCCCTTCCACAGCAATAATCTTTTAACATACTCATACCATATTTACTGAAACTGATGTACAGATATTGAGACAATAGCTTTCAAACAAGGTAACATTTGTGTTTACATTGTGGTTTATACTTTAGGCTATACAATTTTCTAAATGTTTAGTTATCCTATGTTTTACATTATGATTTACATTATAGTCTGTTGGCCCTTATATGTTTTTGGTGTAATATTACATGTTTTATATCCATCCTTGCATACTCTTGTGAAACACTTCTATTGCCCTCACAGTTACGTTGGTTCCATCTATTCAATATCTATTTCCCCCTCCCCTTGTGGCCCACAGTGACAGTCAATCTTCATTTCTTGAGGAGCCATGTTCAGAGATACTTGCAACAGTGTTGAGGGCTTGACTTGCTCAACTGCCCTAATGCCCTGGGAGCCACCATTTCTCTTGAGAGATACAGTTCCCTCTATTTGATGGCATTAGTCCTCCCCAGGATGTGGGTATACCTTCACTCTCTTTATATGGGTCTCTACCTGATGGTATAACCCACTGCGGCAAAATGAGCATTCACATATTCCTTAGGAATCTGTTTTGCACTAGATTATCCCCTTTAAGTATCTTAAACAGGTAACTTTCCTAGTTATATTTTGAAAAGGTTTTCTCAGCATTGTACTCTCAACCAACACCTGATATTCTCCTATGTTCGTATGTTGCCCCACCCTCCCCCAATTTCTTGGGCAATATTACCCATCCACCCATCCCTAGCCCCCCTCAAGCCCACAAAGCCCCACCCAAAGGTAACCCTATGCCCCCATTTTATCCCTTCTTTGTACCCATACTTACCACCAGCTTATCATAGATTTCCCCCATGTAGATGTCAGCTTATATCCTTCCCTTACCCCCCGATTTCCTGTAAGCCTATCTTCCAGTCTCTAGATCTCTGAGGCAGCTTGGTTTACTTATTTCATATCATTGAGGTCATGTAGTATTTGTCCTTCAATGCCTGGGTTGCTTCACTCAACATAAGGTTCTCAAGATTCATCCATGTTATCATGTGTGTTTGTAGTGTATTTGTTCTTAAAGCCGAGTAGTATTCCATTTTATACATATACCACATTTTATTGATCCACTCATCTGTTGATGGGCATTTGGGTTGATTCCAACTTTTGGCGATAGTGAACAATGCTGCTATGAACATTGGTGTGCATATGTCGGTTTGTGTCCTTGTTTTCAGTTCTGCTGGATATATACCCAGCAGTGGAATTGCTGGGTCATATGGCAAATCTATGGTTAGTTTTTTGAGAAGCCGCCAAACTGTCCTCCAGAATGGTTGGATCCTTCTGCAATCCCACCAGCAGTGGAAGAGTGTTCCCATTTCTTCACATCCTCTCCAGCATTTGTATTCTTCTGTTTTTTTCATAGCTGCCAATCTTATGGGAGTAAGAATGTATCTCATTGTAGTTTTGATTTGCATTCCCTGATAGCTAAAGATTTGGAGCATTTTTTCATGTGCTTTTTAGCCATTTGTATTTATTCTTTGGAGAAGTGTCTGTTTAAATCTTTTTCCCATTTTTAAAATGGGTTGTTTATCTTTTTATTTTCAAGATATAGGAGTTCTTTATATATGCAAGGTATAAGTCTCTTATCGAATATATGGTTGCCAAATATTTTCTCCCATTGTGTAGGCTCCCTTTTTACTTTCTTGACAAACTCCTTTGAGGTGCAGAAGGCTTTAATTTTGAGGAAGTCCCATTTATCTATTTGTTCTTTTGCTGCTCGTGCTTTTGGTGTGATGTTCATGAAGCCATTTCCTAAATCAAGGTCTTGTAGATGTTTCCCTACACTGCTTTCCAAAGTCTTTATGGTCTTGGCTCTTATATTTTGGTCTTTGATCCATCTTGAGTTGATCTTTGTATAAGGTGTGAGATGGTAATCCTCTTTCATTCTTCTACATATGGATATCCAGTTCTCCAGGCACCATTTGTTGAATAGGCCATTTTCTCCCAGTTGAGAGGGTTTGGTGGCTTTATCGAATATTATATGGCTATATATATGAGGTTCTATATCAGAACTTTCAATTCGATTCCATTGGTCTGTGTGTCTCTCCTTATGCCAATACCATGCTGTTTTCACTACTGTAAATTTGTAGTATGTTTTGAAGTCAGGTAGTGTGATTCCTCCAATTTCATTTTTCTTTTTCAATATATCTTCGGCTATTCAGGGCCTCTTTCCTTTCCAAATAAATTTCATAGTTAGTTTTTCTAGTTCCTTAAAGAATGCTGTGTTGATTTTTATTGGGATTGCATTGAATGTGTAGATCGGTTTTGGTAGGACAGACATCTTAATAATATTTAGTCTTCCTATCCATGAACAGGGAATATTCTTCCATTTATTTAGGTCTTCTTTGATTTCCTTGAACAGTCTTGTATAGTTCTCAGTGTATAAGTTTTTTACATCTTTAGTTAAATTTATTCCTAAATACTTGATTTTTTTATTTACTATTGTAAATGGTATTTGTTTCTTGATTTCCTCCTGATCTTGCTCATTATTGGTGTACAGAAATGCTACTGATTTTTGCGCATTGATCTTATAACCTGCGACTTTACTAAACTCATTTATGAGTTCTAGAAGCTTTGTTGTAGACCTCTCAGGGTTTTCTATGTATAGGATCATGTCATCTGCAAATAATGAAATTTTGACTTCTTCCTTTCCAATTTGAATGCCTTTTATATCTGGTTCTTGCCTCAGTGCTCGAGCAAGTACTTCTAAGACAATGTTAAATAGAAGGAGAGAGAGTGGGCATCTTTGTCTTGTTCCTGAATTTAGAGGGAAGGATTTTAGGATTTCTCCATTGTAAATGATGTTGGCTGTGGGTTTTTCATATATACTCTTTATCATGCTCAAAAAATATCCTTGTATTCTGATCTTTTGGAGTGTTTTTATCAAGAAAGGGTGCTGTATTTTGTCAGATGCTTTTTCTGCATCTATAGATAAAATCATGTGATTTTTTTCCTTCATTCTGTTTATATGGTGTATTACATTGATTGATTTTCCTATGTTGAACCATCCTTGCATACCTGGAATGAATCCCACTTGGTCATGGTGTATAATTCGTTTAATGTGTTGTTGAATACGATTAGCAAGTATTTTGTTAAGTATTTTTGCATCTAGGTTCATTAGAGATATTGGTCTGTAATTTTCCTTTCTTGTGGTGTCTTTGTTTGGCTTTGGTGCTAGGGTAATGTTGGCATCATAGAATGAGTTAGGCAATGTTCCTTCTGTTTTGATTTTTTGGAAGAGTTTCAGCAGGATTGGTGCTGGTTCTTTCTGGAATGTTTTGTAGAATTCACCTGTGAAGCCGTCTGGCCCTGGGCTCTTCTTAGTTGGGAGGTTTTTAATGACTGATTCTATCTCTTTACTTGTGATTGGTTTGTTGAGATCATCAATTTCTTCTTTCGTCAATATAGGCTGCTTATGTGTTTCTAGGAATTTGTCCATTTCCTCTGAATTGTCATTTTTGTTGGAATATAGTTTTTCAAAGTATCCTCTTATGACAGTCTTTATTTCTGTGGGGTCAGTGGTGATATCTCCTTTCTCCTTTCTTATTTTGTGTATTTGCATCTTCTCTCTTTTTTTTTCTTTGTTAGTCTTGCTAAAGGTTTGTCAATTTTATTGATCTTCTAAAAAAACCAGCTCTTGGTCTTGTTTATCTTTTCAAGTGCTTTCTTATTTTCTATTTCATTTAGTTCTGCTCTTATCTTTGTTATTTCTTTCTTTCTTCTTCCTGTGGGATTCCTTTGTTGTTTTTTTACTAATTCCTCCAAATGTGTAATTAGTTCTTCAATTTTTGCTCTTTCTTCTTTTTTGATGTATGAATTATATGGCTATAAATTTCCCTCTCAGTACTGCTTTTCCTGCATCCCATAAGTTTTGGTATGTTGTGTTATCATTATCCTTTGTTTCAAGGTAGTTGTTGATTTCTTTTGAGATTTCCTCTTGACCCACTGTTTTTCTAAGAATGCGTTGTTTAATTTCCATATCTTGGTGTGAAATCTGGGCCTTTGGCCCTTGCAGATTTCCAGCTTCACTCCATTGTGGTCAGAGATATTATTTTGTATGATTTCGATCTTTCTGAATTCATTAAGCCTTTCTTTGTGGCCTAGCATATGGTCTATCTTGGAGAATTGCGGCGGTTTGCTCAGTCGGTAGAGGTGGGGTCTGGCTGCGGACGAGGGGTCGGTCCAGCTTTGGACGAGGGGTCGGTCCCGCTTGGGACGAGGGGTTGGTCCCACTTGGGACGAGGGGTCGGTCCGGCGGCAGACGAGGGGTTGGTCTCACAGGGGTTGCGCGGTTCGGCTGACGGGGTCGCCCGGAGAAGCAGGTGACGAACTGGGGACAAAGGAGGCCAGGCCCTTGTCGGGGGCTCTCAGGACTGGAGGGCGCACGGCAGAAGAACTACCGTGGAGACAAGGTAAACACGCAAGTCCACTTTATTGAGGGAGAGGCAACAGTTTTATAGGGGCTGGGGAAGGCTGATTGGTCGAAGCCACGCCCTGTTCTGATTGGTTGCTGGCGAAAGGTCAGTGGACGGTACTGGACGGGGGAGGGGTGGTGATTAGGGATTGGCTGTCGCTGTTGCTGGGGGAAGGGGCAGGGTTTAGGGATTGGTGGCTGCTGTTGCTGG